>NW_020175446.1:2020200-2337783 GCF_003031525.2 Neophocaena asiaeorientalis asiaeorientalis
AAAAAAGAAGAAGAAGAAGGAATGTTTGCTAACATGAAACCATATATACATTCCCCATGGTAGGAAGCAACTGAAGATTCAATATGGTAGCCACCTCTTCTTGGGAAACGTGGGTGATATTTGGGTAATATTTGAGCTCACATGGCCCAGTATTCTCTGTGATGTAATGACTAGTTGGAAGAATAACATATATCTCACGTAAGGTCAACCTTCCAAAGTTTAGACTGGAAAACCAATTTTCTTTTAATAACCACATGCAATTTACAATCCACGACTTCACCAGAATGGTAAAACAGTCCCTTCCTCTACACGTTAGATGCTATCCTAATTATCACTTCTAATTTTAGGCATCAGTAAATATTTCCTTTGCAACACAAGTCCCTTCCTTGAGCAAATCTAAAGAAAGTTTGAAAAGATAAAACGGAAAATATGTATAAATACGGCAGTAACTCAAAGATCCTTTTTCTCTGGTAAAAGGCTTAATTGTACTGGGCGGAACATTTTTTTTAGAATATGCCAACACTTCATCGCTATTTACAGGATGTACTCACCATCCTGATGAAAAAAGCTTCTCTCCAACAATGAGGTCTTAATCACTGCTCAGCTTTTTCTTTAGATGACATCCTCCCCTGAATGTTAGTGGCTGAACTGATTAGACACTGATACTTCCTAAATCACAGCTAATGACAAGCATATTTTTAGCTACTGGACACAAATTCGAGCCAGTGATACGCAGGTGCTTGTGAAAGCGGCACTCACAAATTCCCTGCCAATTTTCCGAGGGCTACCTATGAACCAATTTTTTAAAAAGCATAGAATAGAATAATGGTACAAAAGGCCAACAGAGAAGAGAATATATAATAGAAAAGAAGTGAGTGAGTTTATAATAAATGTAACAGCTATGAAGGAATTCCACCCCCCATCACATGAGTATATGGAATATTTAATTTTTAAAAAATTCAGTTGAAAGTATTGGCTTACAAGCTCACTATATCATTTAGGTTATGCCATATTTATTTAATGTAATATAATGTACGAATCTGGAAGGACGATTTAAGTGTTTTGAGATTCTCCTATTAAGCACTTGCCGCCTTTTTTTTTCTCTTGCGGTACACGGGCCTCTCACTGCTGTGGCCTCTCCCGTTGTGGAGGGCACAGGCTCCGGACACGCAGGCTCAGCGGCCATGGCTCACCGGCGCAGCCGCTCTGTGGCATGTGGGATCGTCCCAGACCGGGGCGCGAACCCGTGTCCCCTGCATCGGCAGGCGGACTCCCAACCACTGCGCCACCAGGGAAGCCCAAGCACTTGCCTTTTGAGACAAAAGGGGTACAGAAGACCCCAAAGGCAACTAGGGGTCTGCCCACCCCAGTGCTCAAGGAGCCCATGTAACCACACACATGGGAGGCAGTGGTCCTGTCAAAGTAAATATTCTAAATGGTCTCTAACAAAGTTAGTTGGGGGAGTATCCCAAAGTTGTTTCTTTCTCTCAACCCCAATAAAGCTTTGTTGAAAATATAAAATACATGCAGGGTGGGAAGGGTCACTTTATAAATATGGCATGGAAAAGAATGTGATTTTTGAGATGCAAAGATTATATATATATTTCCATGGACTTTTAGGCATGTTTAGAGGATTTCTGGACTTCCTGGCTCTTCTACAAAATGCTTTTGGAACAGCAGTAATCAACACAGCAAAATGTAGGCCACCACCGTTTCTTATGCAAATTTTCACTTCATTTATTTATGATTTGTCATTAAAGTAAGTGCATAATTGCTAAAATCAACCTTGCCTCTGTGCTTTGAGTCCCATGTTGTTTAACTATACTACTACTGCAGACAACAATTTTGCAGACAGACGGCATGTGAATTTCTCAGTCCTATTTTTGGCCTTAAATGTAGGATCACTCAATTTCTTGACCCTTAGTGGTCTTCATTTCCTCCTCTGAAAATAACAGACTTGTAAGGATTAAAGAGATATACAGAAAGTGAACAAAGTAAAAATAATAATATAAAAAATACTGTAAAAATAAAAAGGGGTGAACATGTCAAATGAACATAAAAACACCATTTACTTTAATCTTAAAGACCCTGTGGGAAAGGGGTTACCTTCACTTTAGAGAAAACCACAGTGCGGTTCAGTAGAACAGTGGGTAGGGGTGCCCCATGTCATGGATGATGCGACAACAGGAAAAATCCCAGCAGACAGGCTGGGTGCTGTGAAGAGTGCAGGGACGGCCATGGGTACATACTGAGAGGAAACTGGCAAAAGCCTATACTCTCAAGCAGAGTGCAACAGAGCTAAGAAGTTAGGAACTTAAATAGCGTAGACTTGTGAAGAAAGCATGGATTTGACTGTAAAGGCCATAGTCATACAAAGAGAAGCAGTCTTGTCTGGATGAAGCTGCTCAAAAAAGAGTTCGCAAAATTTATTTTCCTTCCACTCCCACCTGCCTGGTCTGCTGACCTCTAATCACAGGCCATAGGTATTGCATCTGGAAGAGGTATGCAACATCCAAATGATGCCAGCTATTGGTACCAAGCCATCTAGGAAATCTGCCTGTGTCATCATTTTCAAATTGATCGCCTCTTCTGAGAACTTTCTAACCATGTTCTATATGTGAGTCATACCCACTACATCTGTAACTTAGGGCAAATTACGAAAAGTTTGACCTTGAATTATATATTATGGTACAATGTTTTAAGCATGAGAAGTTTCATTGTAAGAGACTAATATCATTCTTCCATGTATTTTAATTGTATTATACTAGTCGTACTGTACCCTTTCTGTTATGGCTTATTATTTCACAATACAATTTTAAATAACTATTTTTAACCATCCATTCAAGGGTTGAATAATTCTCTTTTAGAAAATTAAAAATCACCCCTTTTCTTCATCTCATTTATAATCCCAGATTTCCCTCTCTTTAAATGGATTAAGAATTCTTTCTTTAATACTTTTAAGAATGCACATATTTCTGGTCATTTTAATATTTCTTAGCACTTTCTTAATAGTTATGTATAAAGTTATACAGTTTCAATTACTTCTTTTTTTTAATGAGGAATTAGAGACATAAAAATTTGTGCCTGGTAGATAAAAAAAAAAAAAAAACCAGGTGAAAAGTTTGTCCCATTGTTTAAGGAAATACAGCATTGTGGTTAATGCATGAATTGCAGAGCAAAGCCATCGCAGATACAAATCCTAACTTTAACTCCTTACTCTGTCTATGCCTGGATTTTCTCATTTGTTAAACTGAGGGTAATACTACTATCTTCCCTGAAGGACTGGCATGAGCTTTACGTGTGCATGAAATTGCAGACAAGAGTCCCATCTTAAGGGCCCCACTTTCATGACCAGATCTAACCCTAATTATCTCCCAAAGTCCCCATCTCCAAGTACCAGATAAATTTAGGGGTTGGGGGACACATTCAATCCGCAACAATTAGAAGGTTTATGCAACAGAAATTTAAGAGAGCTCTGGTTGCACGGTAGCAGCAAGATAAAGACCATGTCCCTTGTAGACAGGGGTAGAAATGTTGTCCTTTCTACCTGGTCCTGCCATATGCTGTGTAGTCTGTTTAACTCTAGGACTAAGTTATAGAGAAAGTGATTTCACGTACTTAATATCCTAAGGTTTGTAAAGCTTGAATCTAAGAGTGAGAGGTTTCCTGGAAGGATGGCTTTTTAAAGGAGAACACTTGCCAAGACTCAGGATTGAGGATTGCTATGAAGCACTTACGCTCAGAGAGGTCATACTCAAAACACCGCAGCTGATGGAGTATTCCTGCATCCCGGCCATGAAGCCACGCGCCCGACTCTAAACACTACACCCGAGACCACAGCAGATTTCACACCACAGGGGCCACACTGGATCCACCTAGCCTGATCTAAAAATGCAACCACAGTCCCTGCAAGACCTTCGGAATGAAGTGCTCCCTCAAGATTGTTCTTCCTCCTTCCTCCTAAGGAAAGACGGGACTTCAGTCTGGGTAAGCCATCGTATCTCAAAAAAAAGGCAAAGTAAGAAATCCCAAGCAAGCTTTACCTTACCTGACAATCGTGCTAGGAATTGTCCTCATCTATAGAAGGGCATCATCCCCTCAAGCATTTTGACTTACAAATTAACTTTTCCTATAAAATGTGAGCCCCAATGTACCTTCTTCAATAAAGTTAAAAAAATTCTCACTGATTTTTTAATGGCGTTAACAAAATAATACTCTCAATACAAATCAAGGATTGTTTTTAAAAAAAATCTTCAGAACATTACGCGTATAGTGGACATCTCACTCAAGACAATGCTATTTCTTCCCCATTTCTTCTTCCGACAATACTGGACCTGAATTTTCTATTCATCATTCAAATGTTTCAATAATTTGATAACACATGCACACACATATTATAGTCAAATATATAAAACAAAAAATATGGAGAAGAGTTTAATATATTTTAAATTTTTCATATAAACAGTATGATATATACCCATTATTTGGCATGTTACTCTCAATATTGTTTCTGAAATGTATCCACATGAAAACACATAACTCATGTTCGTTCGTTTTTCTGCCATATCATAGCATCCTACTACATAATAATATCTCAATTTTTATGCACTATCCTACCACATGTGCTTGTTTCTAGTTTTCACTAATACAAACAGACCTGCCATGTACATCATTAAACACATCTTCTTAAGCACACTTCAAAGTGGTTGGTGTTTTCTGTTTGTTTGTTTTTAGCACATATATTTGAAGTGGAATTGCTGAGTTTTGGAACACACACGCCAGTTTTATTAGATATTTCCAGATCTGTCCGCCAACCGGCTGTATCAATTGAGCTGGTCAATAGCCACAGGAGTTCCCATGGGGCCAGGACTTGATATTCTTAGGCTTTTAAATCTTTGCCTACCTGACTGATTCTGAAGAGTCTGTCTTTGTTATCTTACTTTGCATTCTGCTTAATACAGATATTAGATGTTTTCATTTGATAATTTTACAACAATCTCCTCTTCTATGACTAGGCTGTTTATATGTTTTGCCCAGTTGTTTTCAACGGAGTCATTACTGATTAGTAGGTAATGCTTATATATTTTAGATTTTTGTTAACAAGGAAAATTACACTAACATGCTTCTATGCACTTTACTGAGTATGGGTTAGATGGACATGTTCACTGTGAAGTAAATACTAGGCAAACGTGATGGTAAAGCACCTTATAGCTTCATTACTTGGATTTTATCTAAATAAAGAGAAAATGGTATAATACTGTTTCCAGACAACACATATTTGATTTTGTAAATAGTAATTAGTACAAGCAGCAGGAGAAAAATAAGTTATAACCAAGGAATATATAAAGACACCAAAATTTTGGGTGCTATATAATAAAAGAATAATTTAAATATATTTGGAAATAATTTAGCATCATAAAGGTATGTTTTGGGAGGTCACAGGAATATAGTTTGGAAAAAAGATTACACTTATGTATTTCCTCGAATACTATTTAGAAAGCATAATTAATATTCTGCCTCACATACAAAATTTCTAACAGCACCTTACATTAAAAGTTGTTCCCCCGAATGTTTTCTCAGAGTGGTTCCCAATTTTTTATTTAAAAGATGGCAATGGATACTTTTATGCTGATGTCACCTTCCATATCCATAAATAAAACATGTATCCATCTATATTTTTCTTAAATCTTCGAGTTTTGTTTTCTTACTTCTAGATTTTTTAACATTCTGGATATTTCTTTGGAATTGATTTCCATATTATGGATTTTTTTTGCAAGAGCTGTATTAAAATTCCCTACTTTCATTGTTGGTTTCTCAATATGTTCTTACAATTCTACCTTTTTTAAACTTTAAATAATTAAGGCTAAGTTATAAGGAGCACAGAAGTTGAGAACTGCTATCTCTCCTGAAACGCTGTGCCTTACAGCCTTATATAGACTATCTTTGTCCCTAATAATTGTTTTCCCTTTAAAAGACATACCTTAAGGTCCATTTTACCTGATTTTAACACAGAAACCCTGTTTTAATTATATTAAATATTTACCTCGTACATACTTTTCCCCCTCTTTAAATTTTTCAATGTCTTATATCACTTGAAAATATATCAAGAAATTAAAAAAGAAGTCCTTTATAACAATCCTTGTGTTTTAGTGGTAAACTTGGGGTTTCAGACTCCTTGTGTTGTGTTACTTATGCCATTTACACACAGCTTCTTGCCTGCATTAGGATTTTCTTTTTTCACCTTAAATTCATTTTTCCCCTCTACTGGCTTGGAAGTTAAATGTTCTATTTCCATTACAATTTAATATGCATAATTAACTCAAAGTCTAAAGTTGATCTTTTTACCCAAATGTGTAAAGTTCTTAGAATTAATCCTCAGCACTTCTTTCATATTATGTATTACTGTCACAGATTTTTTTTTTTGTTTTGTTTTTTGTTTTGCGGTAGGCGGGCCTCACCCGTTGCCGAGCACAGGCTCCGGACGCGCAGGCCCAGTGGCCATGGCTCACGGGCCCAGCCGCTCCGTGGCATGTGGGATCTTCCCGGACCGGGTCATGAACCCGTGTCCCCTGCATCGGCAGGCGGACTCTCAACCACTGCGCCACGAGGGAAGCCCTCCTGTCACATATTTTGGATTTACCTTGTTTTTGTAACCCTTAAAGTTAGACATTATTAATGTTAATTATCTTAATAGAATATTTGTAGTTCTAATTCTGCTGCAGTCACATATTTTGGATTTACCTTGTTTTTGTTTTTTTAACCCTTAAAGTTAGACATTATTAATGTTAATTATCTTAATAGAATATTTGTAGTTCTAATTCTGCTGCTGCCGTTTGTACAGATTCTCAGTCAGGTCACTTGCTTTTCAATGTCTCAGGTGAATTTTGGTGCAAGGAGTCACCTTTGCTTGGGATCTTCAAGGGAAATGACAAAGCACTGGTTGAAGTCACCATCATTCTGGAGGAGTGTGTGTCTCAGTCAGGTGCCCCAGGGTAGCAGACCCCGGGATCCTCAGAACTCACTGGAAGCATAAAGGCAAACCCAAACCAGAATGAAAGCAGGTTTGTGGTTACAAATTTAAGGGAGTCCTTTCATTTTTCCATTCAGAGTGTAGGCAAAGATGAAATATTTTCTCTAGTATTTCCTTTTCCTGGCAGGCTGATTTCTAAATCTGACGGGTGTCTGGCACTTTGAGTATTCTGGACTCACACGGAGGGAGCTGTGACCCAGCACATCACCATCAGTAGCCTGGATCCCTAATCCCAAAACAACAATTGAGGTCCTCCCTCAGTAACTGGGGTTGGGGTAGGGGACGTGTTCCAGGACCCCCTGCAGATACCAAACCCAGGGATGCTCAAGTCCCCTATATAAAAGGGCACAGTATTTGCCTATAACCTACCCACATCCTCTGTATACATTAAACCATCGCTGGATTACTTCTAATACCTAATGCCATGTAAAGGTTATGTAAATAGTTGCCAACATACAGCAAATAAAAGTTTTGCTTTGTGGAACTTTCTGTATTTTTTTCAAATACCTTCAATCTGAGGTTGATTGAATCTGAGGATGTGGAACCCACTCAGTTTCCACCTTCCTCTTCTCTTTTGGCCCTGAGATCTTTCATTATTTTCTTTCAAACTCAATTATGGACTGAAATCCATCCCAAGAGAAAATGAAGTCAGAGAGGATTTCCTTAAGTCTTGGTTTTAGTCAAGACTCAAAGCCAATAAAGAGATCTTTTGCAACTCAAAACTACAATCACAGAGGCAGTCACTTCAAACAACAATGGACACTAAAAACTACTCCTTCAAGGCCTTTGGCTCCCAAGTTAAGATCACGTTGTATATACTCTTAGATCAGGAACTAATTCTCTCTTGACCAAACAGTGTAATAAAATGTTAGAACAGAATATTACTCTGTGTGAGAACTCTAATTTGAATGAGAGAGATATACCAATTTCCATTTAAAATCAATATTATTTCCTGCGGGGTTTTCTTGTTCTTAACAATAATAAAAAATTATTATTTGAAAGTAATGTAATGAATGCCTCTGCTCTACGCGGTGTATTAAAAATCGTTATAGCTGAAGCCCTGATGATGACAAAACCCAGCCCTCGCGCTCAATGACTTGCAGTTTAATGGGAAAATCTAAGCAGACAGGGTGGGGGTCCCCAGAGAAAGAGAACCAGGCCTGGCTTTCTTGACATAAGAGAAGCCATTTTTGACCTAAGCCATTTAGTGAACTGAGCCTAGCCACAATGCTTGCCCTTGAACAGGTCTGTTATTAATGATCCTAAGGAAAACAAAAGAATGCAGAAACAAAAACTGTTATCAGGCAAGGGAAGTAACAACAGCAAAGGATATATATCCGTTGTGAAGATTCCCAGTCCAGTTTCAGTGGTAAAGACTAGCCTGAAGCGCTTTCCTGAACTGTTTTGCAGAATTTAAACCCTCCAGGCACTCAACCCCCAGATCTAATGAAACCTAAGGGATAATGAGGTTGACTCTTCCTGACCCTCTTGACCTCAATTAACTAAAGCATGGACTCTGTTGACTGCCCAGCCCCTTCATGAATACGCACAGACCTTAGCTTAAAAGATCTCGAGTTTTGCTGTGCAGGGAAACACTGCTTTGGAAAAGATCCCTGGTGTGTTCCTTACTTGAGGAAAGTCGTAAATCCTTTCTTCTGCTCTTTGCCTTGGTTGTGTCTTTGAGCTCGACACCCACCAAGAGTCCAACCCAGTTTTGGGTAACATGCAAAAATAGCAATATAATTCAATATAATGACTTGGTTTACATACAAAATATTGACATGTCTTTCCAATGTGGAATTAATTGTCAAGAACAAACAACTATGGTACAAGTCACCAAATTTCTGAGGAAACTGAATCTTAAGAAAAAAAATCAGTTTCAGAAGTACAGTTTGATATAAATTATTTTCTGTTGAACGTCATTGGGTGATGCCGTAGATATATTTGTGAGCTGAAAGGCTAGATTTCTTAACTAAGGATATATAGGTGTATTCCTCCCATCAAAATGTGCCTCTGTGATTTCTTTTCCACCGAGTTATTGGGAACAAACGGGAGCAGAATAAACAAAGAAACATTGCTTTTTCTGTGCTTGCATCAAATGGAGGCAAAGAAAAGAGTGTAGAGACCATTTTTAGATTTGTGATACAGTTGTTTCTTCCAAATTAATTCAACTCCTGAAGTTTTTGCCTGTGATCGTTAAGTTTCTTCCCTGACATGCTTTTTATCAGCAACCTTGATGCCTTTTTTGAGAATGAATCATCCCCAATCACGAGTCAGTTGGCACTGACTCCTAACATCCAGCTCCCAGATGCTCCCAAATGGAGCCACCTGTTTTCTCAGCAACACCATCTCTATACAGAACCTACATCATTTTCAGTTATTTTATATGAACATCATTTTAAGGTAGCATCTTACTGATAAAATAATACAGGGTTAGATTTTTCCCCCTTTTTTCTATTTGGAATCATCACAATTAAAATACTAACTCAACAACAAGGTCCTAGTGTAGAGCACAGGGAACTATATTCAATACCCTGTGACAAACCATGATGGAAAAGAATATGAAGAAAACCATATATATTTGTGTGTGTGTATATATATGTATGTATAACTGAGTCACTTTGCTGTACAGCAGAAATTAACACAACGTTGTAAGTCAACTTTACTTCAATAATTGTTTTAATTAAAAAAAAAATACTAAGTCTACCCCAATAGTATCTGGCTCACCTGAACCATACACATATTTTGTAAGTGAAATTCTTGTAGCAGAAACATCAAATTGGTGGTGTTTTCATCAGGATGATGAAAACAAGAACAGACACAAGACCTCTCTACTTTCATGAATAAGGTGTTTGCCTCTAAAGCTTATGTAATCTGGTATAGCACAGAAATCATAGCCTCGAGAGAGAAAAAGTCTTGGAATTGAATCCTGACCCTTTCCACTGACTGTTAGCTCCATGGACTTGGACAAGTTAGTCCTCCTTCTGAACCACATCTCTAAAGCAAGGAGAATAAGAATAAATGGAGTGACACCTGCAGGATGAAGAACCCAGTGCCTGATACTAAGAGTTTGTACAACAAGCTGAGGCTGTTACGTGATGCTGATGGTGACTCCTGTGAGAATTTTCTCCTCTGTAGCCTATGAATAATTGGTTAGTGTAGTTTCAAACATTGCCATAGTAACACATTAGTAGCGCATGTTCAAGAGGCATGATATCCCATTTTTTATTAGCGATACTATATTTGTGATGACATAGTCCTGTCTTGCCACTATTTTTTAATAGATCTTTTTTGGAGTAGAATTGCTTCACAGAACTGTGTCAGCTTCTGTTGCACAGCCAAGCGAATCAGCCGTATGCAGACACATGTCCCCATATCCCCTCCCTCTTGAGCCTCCCTCCCACCCTCCCTATCCCACCCCTCTAGGTGGTCACAAACCACCAAGCTGATCTCCCTGTGCTATGCGGCTGCTTCCCACCAGCCAACTATTTTACCTTCGGTAGTGTATATATGTCGATGCTACTCTCACTTTGCCCCATCTTCGCCCTCCCACCCCATGTCCTCAAGTCCATTCTCTGTGTCTACCTCTTTCTTTCTGCCCTGTAAGTAGGTTCATCAGTACCACTTTTTAAAAGATGACACAAGAAATATTTGAAGGTTGTACATGTTTCTAAAAACCCAGTTTAGTAAAATAACTATTGGTCCCGGAATAGTTTCTTCTCATAGATACAGTTAGTGAAGTAGTAACTAGTCACCTGAATCTAAGTGCTTCTATTTTCTAAAGCTTTATGCTTCTAAAGATCTCTAAGCATCTTACTCCAGAAGACTGGTTCCTTCATGTAGATGATGGTGACAATTTTATACCCTTCACTTTCCCATCCTGGCACCCGACAGTCATTTATGCCAAACCTGGTTGCCCCTGAAATAAGGTGGTCAGGGTCTTAAAACTGATAACCAATGAATATCCTAGGAGTAGGAGACATTCTCAGTAATGTCCAGAACTTTCGTTTGCCAAGATTGCTCTATGAACTTGGATAAGTTAATAATCTTTTCTGAGTCTCATCTACCAACGAAAGATAAGCATATAAGAATAAAGAAAGTGGCATATATACAATGATGAACAGAGAATGTATACAAGCACTGGGTATGAGTTCCGTTTACAAACGTATTGGTTAAATAAAAAATTTGGAATAGCACAAAATATGCCGCTGAATCAGCACCAAATCTCAACTGTAATTGACAATGCATGAAAATAATAATTAGTTACAATGAGTACTTATCTATGTGTTGTTACGAAAGAAATGACGAGCCCAAAATGGAGTCACTTGTGTTAAAAACAAGACAATACCTAACCTAACTGTAGTTACAACCTTCCCCAGGGATGTAGCCCTAACTGGTCAGTGTGGAATTTTCTGGTTAGCACCAATGAAGTAAAGTATCACATGGGCCCTTTCCATCTCCCAAAGAAAGATGAGGTATCCCCCTAGTAAGACTTTTGTCCCCAAAAGGAGATGACCTAATATGAAATCATACTTCTTTTCCATTTATGGCTTCCTTATCCTGACTTTAAAAACCTTTCCCTCTCCTTAGCTCTTTGGAACTCCTCTCAGCTCACTAGACGGAATGCTGTTTCACTCACAGATCATTCAGTTAAGCTAATAATACCTTGAACATGTACTGGGTTGATTTTTGCTTACAATATCAAGAAAAAATGATGACTAAACTATGAACCTAATGTCCATGAGTTCATCTGAATGAACTATAGAACGTGATTATTCTTTCAGACTCACCTTGAATCAGAAGTCACTTCTGATCTAGATCCACAGTATTTAGAGCTCGTAAGTGCCAAATGAAAAACTGGCCTGTAATTTAATTTGACCAACACTACCGTAAGTCCCCTACACGTGAACCTTTGAGTTG
The DNA here is from genome assembly GCF_003031525.2 of Neophocaena asiaeorientalis asiaeorientalis. Classification (NCBI taxonomy): domain Eukaryota; kingdom Metazoa; phylum Chordata; class Mammalia; order Artiodactyla; family Phocoenidae; genus Neophocaena; species Neophocaena asiaeorientalis. The sequence continues at coordinate 2,032,151 of NW_020175446.1, forward strand.
TGAACTCCCAAAGATGCGAACGTGCCCAGAGAAAGGATGAAGAGAGACAAGAGGAAGAAGTAATTGAAGAACCGAAGAGACTCACGACGCAGGAAATGGCAAGGGGACTTTCTTTATTTGAGGAGGTGCTGTTAGTTTATGAGGCACAGGACGCGAACATAAAATGGTACACGAAGGTTGCAGCTGTCGTTCAGAATGCAATTGAGTGCTACCGTGTCATCTATGACGAGCAAAAAAAGAGCTACTACCCAGACATCACTTGATTGTTTTATCAAGACGGTAGGTAGAATTGAATCCAGCAAGGACCCAGAACGTGTGCCATCAAAGTCAGGGGTGAGTGAAATTGCAGCTTGCCCTCCGTCTCCTATTGCTGAGGATCCTTCAGCTCTACCATCTCCCACCTCTCCTCCCTCCTCCAGTCAGTAACTCTTCTCGCCTGTTCACTCGATGCCAGCCCTTGTACCCCAAATGTTGTACCGTACTACTGTACTTTTCAAGGTGCCTGTTTATTTTTTGTGCTTGTTTTTATGTATTATTTGTGTGACGTTTTATAAACCTATTACAGTACAGTACTATATAGCCGAGTGTGTTAGTTGGATACCTAGGCTAACTTTGTTGGACTTAACAAACAAATTGGACTTACGAACACACTCTCAGAATGGAACTCGTTCATATGTAGGGGACTTACTGTATTATCACTTACAAAAATTGTAGGCCGGGGCTTCCCTGGTGGCAGAGTGGTTGAGAATCTGCCTGCTAATGCAGGGGACACGGGTTCGAGCCCTGGTCTGGGAGGATCCCACATGCCACGGAGCAACTGGGCCCGTGAGCCACAACTACTGAGCCTGCGCGTCTGGAGCCTGTGCTCCGCATCAAGAGAGGCCGCGACAGTGAGAGGCCCACACACTGCGATGAAGAGTGGCACCTGCTTGCCACAACTAGAGAAAGCCCTCGCACAGAAACGAAGACCCAACACAGCCTAAATAAATAAATAAATAAACTCCTACCCGCCCGCCCAAAAAATTGTTAGGCCATTCAAAAACCTGTAGCAAAACTCCAAAACTGTATTTATTGCCTTACAAATTTTATGTATGTACTTCTAGATTATAGATAACATAAAACAAACAATGACTACTAGAGATAATTAAACAAAACAATGTTGTTAGGGAGAAAAATACACTTTTGTCAGCATTTGAATGGATGACCTCGCTTCTGGAAATTATGGATAGAGATGTTAGAATGAGAAAACAGATCGTGTAATTTGGTTGATAATTTTAAATATAGTAAATCAGTGCTTAGAAAGTTTCCTAATGCAATATTTACTTTCTTAAAGCCATGCTCTTTATATAGCAATTTAGCTAGCATAAAAGTCAGCTACTGATATACTTTCATAATCTCTCCATAGATAATGATCTCTAGGTAAATACAAAGTAAAATTTGAGGTAATAAATCCCTCCCCAGAGCCCAAGGGGATGGGAACCTACGGTGCTGATTCTTGACAATACGATTACCTGTCTTGTGTATGTGTGCCCTGAGACATTCCTAATATGCCCACTCTTCTTGGTGATGTTCAGCATATAAGCTTCTACTGATTATTCATTGCTGACTTTAAGTAACCACTTTTTAAATTAAAGCTACTCCAAGCGCCAAAAATCCAGTGTTACTTGACAAATTAAAGGCTTTTAATATTAATTTAATGAACAGAGTAGTTACATATGCCTACAAAATGGACATCAAAATTTAGCATCGTAGAAAAGCTTTATAAAGTTCTTGTTCTATTTAAGGAAAACCACTTAGGTCTTAGAAAAATTTGATTTTGGAAAAAATACGTAGTATAATAAGCAGCCAATTTGAAATTATTAATATAAATTCATTTATATTCAGTTATAGGATCTAATGTTCTACTTATTGATTAGACAGAAGCCAAATATCATAACTCATAAAAAATCCACTCAATTTAAAACCAGGTAATTTTCATCTTCATAATCCTCCATTAGAAAATCAATTTTAAGCAAACATACTATGTTTATATATATATATCCCCACTAAGAGTCTAAAATGATCTGAACTGCATTTGAATCTTTTTGTTCACCATTTTATGAACTAACGTGATCCATAACTCGAAAGATACATTATCAAAATATTTATTCACACCAATCTTTCTTACAAATTTATAAATCATTTAATGTAGTAGCACAGACTTCAGATAAAACCTGAAATAATAATAAATCATGACTAAGTTACATTTATTCTAAAATTGAAAATATGATTCAGTATTTTGAAATATTTAATCCAAGATGTTAATATGGAGGAGAAAAACAAATCTATATTAAATAGTAATCAAAAGACATTCAGTAAAGGTTAATATCCTTTCTTGATTTGAATCAACAAATTTGGGGATACAATAACATCTTACGTGAATTTAACAGAACAAAAGTCAGCATTAAACTTAATAATGAACAAGAAAGTATTTTTGTGAAAGACCCAAGAATAAGATGCCGACTTTCCTTAATGTAGTTTAACTTCTTGTTTTCTCAGTGTTTTCCAATGCAATTAGATGACAGAACTAAATAAGGAGTATAATTATTTAGAATAAACAAAATGTTCATTTCTTCCAGAAGACAAAAGAATCAACAAATAGTAACTAGAAATGAGTTCAATAAAGTCACTAGTTAGGGAAAAAAATCATACTTTAACATATATTAGCCAGAACCATTTGGAAAATATAATGGAAAAAAAAAATCTCATGCCAGTGTAACAAGGATTAAAATGTAGCAATAAGGCTTTAAAACAAAGCCTTAGGAATATATTTAAGAATTGTGAAAGATCTATGTGAGGAAAATGGTAAACCTCTCCTGAGAAGCATACAAGGTTTAAACAAATGAGATACAGGCATTAATGGATTTAAGTTCCCATATCTTAAATACTACAAATAGGGATCCTGCAACACAATACCATCAATGATGATAGGAACAGAAATGATTACTGTGCCAAAGTAACACGCAGCATCCTTGTTTAGCAGGATATTTTCACATCGAATATTAAAAATTAAATAAGTATCTCTGCAGGCTTAGCATTTAGGTTTTAGTTCCAGTCATAGGCTCTACCCTCTTTATTATCTTATATGCCTTTATGTCATCACTTGAGATTCTAAAGACATTGCTGAAGGTCAGAAGATACTCAGCATCGGAATGTCTATTTTTGATTAGACAGTGCTATATAAACTTCTGCAATGTATGCACACAAAAATAAAGTATATACAGTTAATTTCAATTATTAACAGTGATCACAAAAATACTGTTCATACTTTAACAGTTTTAACAAATAGACAACACTAACTGTGGTTGTCATATACATCAAATTAAATATTAAAATATAAGAATATTTTTAGGGTCTTAACGCCTGAAATAAAATGGATTTACTCACTCACACCTAATATGTATTCCAACTACATTTTTAGTGCATCTTCCAGAGTAAGAACAGGGTTGAAATGATTGAAGAAAGCAGAAAGAAGCAAGCCACAGATGTGAGATCATTCTTGAAAACACAGTCATGATTTCAGAATCTATGCAATTCTAAAATAGAAACACTGTTACCAAAAAGATCTAACTCAAGAACAATGAGCCTCCCACTTCAAGATATATCCAAATACACAATATCTTCTCACAACAAAGTTATCTGGAGGCTTTGCCTCAAGTCATCATAAAAGGATCATCATTGTATTTAACAAGAATAATGGAAAGGTGAGTGAAACCTACCAGAGATACTGAGTTCCTATACTTGAACAAATTGATGCCTACAGCTATGTGTAAAACAATTATGGCCTGAAGTAAATATCACTTAGATTCTCCTTGGCTAATGCTTTCCTCCTGGGTCAATACACTTTGTTAATTTTCTCAAGGGAAAGTAATTATAGTAGCAGTGAGTAATGATTATTTGATACCCACAGTGAGTCCAAAGTACTCCAAGATGGTACCGTCGCTTGTGTTTGTAAATATTTTATACTATTTAGAGAAACATGTAGTAAAAGTAATTTTATTTATTTTTTTTAAACATCTTTATTGGAGTATAATTGCTTTACAATGGTGTGTTAGTTTCTGCTTTATAATCAAGTGATTCAGTTATACGTATACATATGTTCCCATATCTCTTCCTTCTTGCGTCTCCCTCCCTCCCACCCTCCCTATCCCACCCGTCTAGGTGGTCACAAAACACTGAGCTGATCTCCCTGTGCTATGCGGCTGCTTCCCACTAGCTATCTGTTTTACGTTTGGTAGTGTATGTATGTCCATGCCACTCTGTCACTTCATCCCAGCTTACCCTTCCCCCTCCCCGTGTCCTCAAGTCCATTCTCTACATCTGCGTCTTTATTCCTGTCCTGCCCCTAGGTTCGTCAGATACATTTTTTTAGATTCCATATATATGTGTTAGCATACAGTATTTACTTTTCTTAAAGTAATTTTAAAATTGTATTTCATTTAAAGGGTGAAGACAATTATCCTCACTTCAAAAGACTAGTTTGTAGAAGAGTAGCTATGTGAACACACACAAAGTTCACAGAAAACCTCAAATATTTCCAAATACAAACGAAAAAGGAAAAAAAAAAGTAATTCACACATGTGAAGCTGAATTTTTTAAACATTTTTTCAGTGGTTTGAGAGATGACAATTTTATTTATTTATTTAATTTTCGGCTGCGTTGGGCCTTTGTTGCTGCATGCGGGCTTTCTCTAGTTGCAGCGAGCAGGGTCTACTCTTTGTTGCGGCGCATGGGCTTCTCACTGCGGTGGTTTCTCTTGTTGCGGAGCACGGGCTCTAGGCGTGAGGACTTCAGTAGTTGTGGCTCTCGGGCTCTAGAGCACAGGCTCAGTAGTTGTGGCTCACAGGCTTAGTTGCTCCGCGGCACGTGGGATCTTCCCGGACCAGGGCTCGAACCCGTGTCCCCTGAATTGGCAAGCGGATTCTTAACCACTGTGCCATCGGGGAAGTCCTGAATTTTTTTAAAGTTACATAATCAAATGACCACACTTAATTCAACTGCCAAAAAAAACCAAAACAAAAAAAAACCTGTCTGCAAATTGTACAGTATTTAGATAGAAAGAGATTGCTAATTGGTTGATAATAGCCTCCTAGTAATTCCAAATGGCAGAGACTTTCATGAAACAAATCCCTTTCTACACAGAATGGTAATTCACGATGCATCATATTTTCAGCAAGATTCTGGCTGTTTGGAGAATAAGAATTAGTCTCTCATCCCATTGTTTCATTTCACTAATTTATTCGATATATAAATGAAACATTTTCTAAATGAATTTCTTGATTCCAAAATAAAATACATGATGAAGTATATTTTCTCCAGGTATCCTATTCATATTAGTGGTACTTTGAACCATATTCCTTCGGTTTTGTTGCTTTTGATACTGACTGTGAGTTTGCTCTTTCAAGTTCAATGATGTATTTTTATCAGAACTCATGCACTCTGCTTATCTATGAATTTCTTTGAATATGGGAAGCATGTTTTATCTATTTCTAAAAAAACCCCTTAATATATCTCATTCACCTGCAATTTGGCTCCATTTTCTGCAATCTATGTAGAGCATCCTTCATATATATAATTCACCTAGCTTTCCCCATAAATGTATTCTAAATAACGAAATGTGTCTTTATCATGTGGTTTCTTGCTATCAGTGCACATTGCCCATTCCAAAACCAAATGCTTTTCTCAGTGCTCCTTTAGAGCTGATCAATTAAATTTGAGCTTAGCAATTAACCAGGAGGTTTTTAAGCCCTAATATTTATATTCTAATTAAAATACTACAAAATGCATCCTCATAAAAATTGGCAGAATCCAAGTTATAAGCAGGTGACGTCCAATCCAGTCTCCAGAGCTGCCAATAATGCCAATCCATCCTTCTCCTAAGTAATTCATCTAAATCACTGCATCAGTACTGGAGTTGATATCAAAGAATCTTATTACAAAGGGAAGAGACAAAGGAAAGTCATTCCAGGAAATGTATACACTACAACCCAAGTCGGAGAAAGTAAAGGGTGACCTATTTGGGGAGCAGGAAATAGTCTGAAGGGAAGAAGCAGGATTTGAGGGGATGACGATCCAAGAGAAGCCTGGGAAGAGAGCTTCTGACCAATGTTGGAGGGACTTGAATTCTACAGCGCACTTGGACAGTCTTTCACCGTCCGTGAAGACCTACTGAAACCTTATGAGGATTACAACACGGTCAGATTGGTATTGTGAGTTTTTGATTGTGAACAGGGAGGGTGGACTAAGGGAGGGAGTACCAAGGAGAAGAGTCAGAATGAGTTAGAAGGTACTGAAGTAGCAGGTGGTCTGCTGGAACCCACGCCGTGCATCTCCTGCCTGTTCCTCTCAGGCATTTTTCCCATTTTCATTTTATTCAGTACAGTTATCATTTATCAGTTCTTCACACTGGAGCTAAGTTTTACCATCAAACCACAATTTCAGCTTTTGTTTCTACTTGTCATCTGTGCATCACCCACCCCCAATTCTCTCCTTCGATCTATTTGCATTTGCTTTTCTACCTCTGGAACCACTTCACTTTTCATGCACCAGAGAGATGCTGGTGAGGTATTTCCAAGGAAGCATCCAGGCTTTTCTCCCCTCCATATGGCACCTCTCCAGGCTCATCGGAGTCTCCTCTCTTGGACAACCAGCTGTGACGAGAGCAGCTTCAATCACTATCTCTCTGATCACCGCACTTTTAAAAATCCTACTTCCTATTCAACCTTACTTTGATTCCGATAGAATTAAACTTGCTTCTCAATTGAAGATGGCATTCCTGTCAACTGAGCTGCTTCCTGTTGCTCGGTCTTATATTAAAAGCATCCGACTGTTGTTTTTATCCATTATGTGAAAAGAGAAAAATTGTATTTGAGGCCTGCCTCACGCACGGTCCACACGGGACCGTGTGGGTCGCCGTGATTTCCCTCCATCTGGTCCCTCTTGCCTCCGTGCATCCTACATGCACTTCCTCACCTGTGCCTGAAGCCCCACTCCGAGCACTTCGTTCCTTCAGCTCAAGGTCGGATCTCTGTTCAAACGAGACTTCCCCGGGAGAGAAGGAGAACTTTAAACTATCACCAGGAATCCCCTCTTTTGTTAGACTGAATTTTAAACTCTCTTCTGAGGAGAGACCTGAGGGAAAAGAAAGAAGACGCTCCAGAAATCTAAAGGGGAAGACAGTGGAAGGTGGAGGATGTTAGCTCTGAATTCTGCCCAGAGCTGACTCTGAGTTACAGCCCCTATGGACATCACTGCATTACATGTTTTCATTCTGGGTAGAAAGACAACAGTTGTGTGACTTGTAAATATCACTAAGTTTGTTTGCCATATGTGTGACCTCCGGGCGTTGTACGCTTTTTCTGAGACCCATAAAACTGTGTGTGCTCTTATACAACTCATTATCACCACCTTCCAAAGATTGTGAAATAGTTCATTAGCAGTAGGTAGTTCATTAGTAATGAACATTGGCCTTGCTTGGAAAATGTAAAAAAAAAAAAAAAAAAAAAAAAAAAAAAAAAAAAAAAAAAAAAAAAAAAAAAAAAAAAAAATTAAAGCTCAAAAACCATTAGTTTTGCTGAGATGATCTTTGAAATTTTGTAGACTTTGATATTTCACTGGAAAAAAATTCACTATAATTCAATTTATTTATTTTTCCAGAGAAAAAAACCTGAGTCAGAATCAGCAGAGCCTAAATGAGCCAAAATGTCACCATCACAATAATATTTGAAAAGGGTGAAAAATAGTGGAAAAAAACCCCAAAACTCATGTGCCTGAGAATTAGCTCTATAGTAATAAAATACCTTAATTTCCAGCTGTAATTACAAACACACATATTAATGGTATTTCCCTACTAAATCACAAGTCTACATATCATTAATATACTTAAAAGATTCAGAAATCAAAAGAGTACATAAGACTTCTTCACTTTTATAATATTCGGAAGAACCTCAAAGCTGCTTAAAAGCCAAGAGTAGCAGACCTTCTTCAAGTCAGACCTGGGAGATGTAAGCTCTTACTTTATTCAAGGTTGAAAGCCAGCTCCAAGTTCTGTGAGGTGATAAGAGCGTCAACAAACATGAGTGGTGGGATTTAATCTATTAGTAGAGGTTGGCACGGTTTACGGATGGCTTAGCAAAGACAGGGGGCCATTTTTCCTATGAAAGTAAAATACGCACAGAAGACTGAGAAGGGGGTGCACAGGGAAGTTACACCACTAAACAGCACGCGCGTCACCTAAGAGTCACTGAGGCTTCTTGCAAGTCTTCCCCCCTCCTCCCCCGCCCCCCGATAAAGAGAAACTTTGGATAATGTCTTAACATGTCATAGGTAGGTAATGCCATGTTTGGGACGTTTCTGCAGAAACAAAAACCACTTTCTGTCTGCTCTTAAGTTGTTTAGATACTATGGTCAGTAGACAAAGAATCAAATGTTAATCCAAGAAAATTATTAAGTTCAATTTTTTTTAAAGTTGAAGGAATATAGCAGAGTAAATTTTCATGTGGTGTCACAGCTGAAACCCAAAAGCAATATTCTTATAAAACCATGAAAATTGATGCTGGTTTATTATTATTAATAATAATACTATACTCTCACCCTTCCATCTGTAACTTTACATGTGACTCCCACACAGAGTTGCACAACATATATGCCTACCCCTTTCTGTGAGTCTGTGCACCATTCCATACAACAAATCCTGCCCCATCCACCCCCAGTACTTGTAGTGTATCGATATCTCATTAAACATCAGGAAAAAAACACAAAAACTAAAACCAGGCTCCCATGACTACACAATCACAGATACAAGTAATAGAGAATTATAATATTTGAAAAATAATAATAGAAACCATATGCTCTCAAATAATTAGTTTCAAATTAGTAATATCAGTTATTTACTTATAGCATCCCTTTATGATGGCAGGATATTTTCTTGTGTTTTAACTAAATGAGGTCAGAAATAATTATACTCTTTATAATACTTCAAAACTACTGTAGATTCCTATAAAATTTAATTGGGTGAAATTAAATCTTTGATCAGTAATTCCCCAATCAACTTTCAGTAGATGAAATGAGATTAGTATGAAATGTCCGTAATTCCAACTCAGTATTGCATACCTCTGCTCATGTCAGTCTTAATGATGAATTAATCTCACATACAGAAAGACAGATAAGACAGAGACATTGATAAAAATTTAACAAGTTGCACTTCTATATACTCAGAACAAATCGAAGACATTTTGTAATAAACAAAATTAGTATCCAATGTTATTATTCATTACAAAGCAAGAAATACTACAAAACCTATGAAGCTAAATTCTAAATTTTACTCATAATTTTTAAAAAAATGGTGATCATAGTGTTGCCATTGCTTTATTTTGCTAATGGAGGTGTAAAACGTATAAACAAACAAAGAACAAGATGACAGAGAAAAATTACCAATTTCTCGTTCCTTCATCTCTTAAAAGAGAAATTTGAATAACACACTGTAGAAAGAACATACTCCTAAAAACACAGTCTTTCACAAAAAAAAGAAAAATGTAAAAATGCAATAATCAGATAAGCTATGTTTTCCTAGGCAGTTACCCATTTTTATCTTCACTTCTTTTGAGAAGTGAAGATCAATATATTTTGAGTTAGGTAGCAAATAAGAAGAGAGGACACCCAGTTAAATTTAATTTTCAGATAAGAAACAATTTTTTAGGATAAGTATTCCCCATTCACTGTTTACCTGAAATTCAAATTTAACTCGGTTTCCTGTATTTTACTTGGCAACCATCGGAAAGAGTGATGATTCACACCAAAAGGCTTTTTACCGGGACACGTTATGTGTGTATTCAGTTAAGAGGTGGGAGGTCTGGGCCTGACCATCTGGGGCCAATTCCTGACATCTTGGCCAAGTGACCAAATCTCTGTAAGCTTCGGTTGGCTTATGTGTCAGCTGCCACTAATATCTGTACCTTCTTTAAATGGTGGTTGTGAAGGTGTATTAATGAAAGATGCACTGGGTGTTGAGAAAAGTGCAAGTATTCAGTAAGTGTTGACTACTGTCGTTCTCACCGTTTTACTTTTATATAGGGTCCTTCAACAGCACCTGGATGCAGAGAACGGCACTTATACCCTGTTAGAGATAACTGAACACGTTTTCCCATTATACTCCCTATACGTCACTTTAAAAACAATTACAGAGTGGCAGTAGAAAGCTGTGACTTTATTCTAGTACACACTTCATTATGATACTCAGCATAGAAACAGCCCCTCCTCCACCGCTGTATTATAAGTTACTTTAACAATGACTAATGTATTTTCTGCAAAGCTAACTTAGGTGACAAAATAGGAACAGTGAGGAAAATATTTTACAGTAAAGTCCAGAGCCCTGAAATAATCAGTCCTACATTAGTACTACACCAGGACTATAATTCTTCTACCTGCTAACATCAGACATCTATTACCAAATATTACCTAAAGGGTATACATGGGAATGGGAGGCATATTTTTTCAAGTATTTTAGTTTTCTAAACAGTAAGCATGAAGTCAGGATTTTAAGCATTCTCAATACACTCAAAATTGTTCTGGTGCCCAAGAGCTGCCAATCTGTCACTGATCAGTTCCAAGTCTTTTCAGTGGCATTAGAGAAACATCCAAGCAAATAACCATTCTTCGAACACTTATCACAGGTTCTGGTAACAGGTCCGTGTTTACAGGGAAGGTCTTCTGCTCTGGTCAGCTGTGTCTTTAAAATGCAAAGGAGTCAATATGTCTTTCTCTTCTGAACCCACCTGAGATCTGTTTCCTATTTCTTGGAGGTATATCAAGTGTGAGGCGAACACATAATGTTTCATCAATTGCATCTCTGAAATGCCCCATTAACAGGCCATCGGGGATTCTTAGGATTTTTTATCAGTTGGGGAAATGGTACACTCTCAACAAACTTCATATTTGCCTCACTTGAAACTAACATACCTAAAAGGTTTGCCCACAGATTTTCCGAAAGAACTCTTTGTATGTTGGCCACACACTTATTTTCTCAGTGAGGACCACAAGCGTGCTTGTATCTGAACAAAAAGTGTAGGTTGTAGAATGCTGGTTATAAACAGCTAACAGGTCCTGCCATTGGGTTCCCACAAAGCTTCTTGATCTGAATACTTCCTTAAACAGAAAGATTAGTGATGTAAAGACATAAATAAGAAGTCTTTGACCCTTGTAAAGATAACAGATGAAGTTCAAGAGAAGAGTAGTTTTACGGCATGGCTATGTTTTCTTGGATACTTGGAATGTGTTGTTTTTAAGTTAAATTTCTGTTGTGTTTCCTTATTGATGCTGTTGATAAGTAAATATGGAAGGAATTAAAGGGGCTTAACCTCTCTTTTATATGTCATAAAAAATGAACGACCAGAAGCTGTAGGCTTGTGTGTTGTGTTCTCCCTAAAAAGATAAAATTCTGTGCCAAGATAAAAAAAATCATCTTTCCACTTTTAAGTGAAGGAGAAAGGAGCATAAATATATTGCTTTGTGCATACAATACAATGCCCTTTATTTAACATTTAAAACAATGATCACAGACAGATCACATTGTAGAAGGGCATGTTAAAAACAAGTACCTACACTAGTATTACAGTTATCACATTAGTTAACTTTCAGAACTTCTGAGGGTTTATGTGTCTAAATGAGAAAATAATTTGTATTTTCAACCTCAGTGTGCAAAAAAAATATGCATAACTTTCTACTTTAAGAATGCAAATTAAAGCACAAATTATAAACATTTTGGTCCAACTTTGCAAACCTTTTTTCTAATGATAATATTCGACATGCTTTCATTTACTGCTGGTGAGAGTATAAATTTGTACACATGCTGGAAAATACTTAGGCCACAAAACCAAGGACCCTCAAATGCTATAATAACCTTTGGAGGATCTATACTAATAAAATCAGATTTATATACTTCACTGAAGGTAAGTTACATGGGCTCAATTTAGTGATTCACAATTTTTAAAGCTTATACTCCATTAATAGTTATTGTAAAATACTGGCTATCCTCCCTGTTGTCCTATATATCCTTGTAGCTTCTTTTATACATCCAGTCTAGATATCTTTTAAAAAGTTCAAGAAAGTTCAAAACATGACCAAGATGCCACAGAGTATCCATTTTATAACATGGAATATGATAATATTGACACTGTTTAAAAACCGTTTCCTGTATAAACCCTGAGGATACAGAATCCCAGTTTAATTTAAATATAATCTATGCGGATGTCTTCATCTATAGCTACGTTTACATCCATGTTTTGATATCTATCTCCAAAATGCTATTCAACTGTATCCTTAACAAATAGGTTCAAAGATCCACAGAAAGGAATGTGACTGTGAGAAAGAAGAGATAATAAATGTAATTACTTGGTAATTTAAAGAGTGTAGACCTCCCGTGGGCTTTTTTATTTTTTTGCTTGTTTATTTGTTTTTTTTAAACCCCACATCTGTTTATTTATTTATTTTTGGCTGTGTTGGGTCTTAGTTTCTGTGCGAGGGCTTTCTCTAGTTGTGGCAAGCGGGGGCCACTCTTCATCGTGGCCTCTCATTGGGCTTTTTTATTTTTTTGCTTGTTTGTTTTTTTAAACCCCACATTTGTTTATTTATTTATTTTTGGCTGTGTTGGGTCTTAGTTTCTGTGTGAGGGCTTTCTCTAGTTGTGGCAAGCGGGGGCCACTCTTCATCGTGGCCTCTCTTGTTGCGGAACACAGGCTCCAGAAGCGCAGGCTCAGTAGTTGTGGCTCACGGGCCCAGTTGCTCCGCGGCATGTGAGATCTTCCCAGACCAGGGCTCGAACCCGTGTCCCCTGCATTAGCAGGCAGATTCTCAACCACTGCGCCACCAGGGAAGCCCGTCCCTTGGGTTTTAATTCTCTTTTCTTGCCTCCCCTCCCCACCTGGACTTGATTTGACAGTGCCCCTCTTTCCTCCCTTCATAATGTTTTTCCATCATTTTCCAGTCACCCTCTCCAGGGCCAACTTAAATATAATTTTTTTTAATTTAATATATACATTTATTTATATTTATTTACTTATTTTTGGCTGCTTTGGGTCTTGGTTGCTGCATGCGGGCTTTAGTTGCGGTGAGTGGGGTCTACTCTTCATAGCGATGCGTGGGCTTCTCATTGTCGTGGCTTCTCTTGTTGCGGAGCACGGGCTCTAGGCACGCGAGCTTCAGTAGTTGCAGCACGCGGGCTCAGTAGTTGTGGCGCACGGGCTTAGTTGCTCTGCAGCATGTGGGATCTTCCTGGACCAGGGCTCGAACCTGTGTCCCCTGCGTTGGCAGGCGGATTCTTAACCGCTGCATCACCAGGGAAGTCCCCAAATGTGTTTTAAATAATAGTTTCACTTTTCACTTCTGCCAAATTTCCATCTATATCCACAGAATTCACTTGACATCGATATTGAGCCTCACGCTACTACTTGTTAAGACAAAATTTGTTATTAGGTAAATCATACCTATTCATTCACCTTACTGCAAGTATATGCAGAACCAGCTCATTTGTAACATGCATTTATTTATGCAGGATATATGACTGACTCCAGGGAAAACCTTGTCCTTAAAGTGCTGACATAATTCACTATACCTTTGCAATTATTAACTTTCACTGCAGTAACTGAAATCTTGCCTTTGTATAATCCTTGATTCTATTTTTCTTAATGTCTATGTATTTCCTCAAATGATATAATCTATTCTTGAATTTCAGGCTACATTTCATAATTTATATACCATTCTAGTGCTTTAGACTCTAAGCTTGGTAAGTGTTCACTGAAGTAAAATGATTAAAATTCACTTTTATTTTCCATGAACAGAGCTTAAAGATTCAAGAGTATTAAAAAGATGATGATAACATCTAATAATCTACAGCATGATTAATAGGTGATTCAAAATTAATAAGTAAGCTGATCTACACAATTATAAACCATATTAAATATGAATACACATTGGTTTACAAAATGGAATTTAATGTAAGGCAATCATACATATATATCCATATATATATATACACATGTAAAATCTAATTTTTAGAAAAATAAAGGCAGTGTTTGGGAAGTAAATATGTAATGAGCTGATATTAGATAACATATGACTATTTTTCGAAAATGATTAAATAAATTCATTAATGAGGAATCAAAAATGATTTATACATTTAACATGAAGACAGTAGCATTTTATAGCTTCTTGAACAGTCTGCCGCCAAGAGACCTACACTAAACCATGTGGCAGCTTTGTGGCTTTATTACCACGACTTGTAATTGGACAAAGGAATAAACTGTGATGATTACATAACTGACTTTCTTTTGTATTCATAAATTGGCCCTTCGGGTATTTATAGAATAAAAGATTTTAAATCGCATTCCCAATTTCAGCATAACTGGAATAAAGGAGAATCCCCTAGTGTAACTATTCTGAAAGTGACAACACTCATTCAGTGACACATGTCCTGGTCTGTATTAAAGCTCTGTCACTATTAAAGCTCTTTTCACTACCTATCTGTCACTAGACTGATACACTGATATCACCATCTACTGATAGCTGTTGAAGCTGAGGTATGGACACATACCTTCCCATAGATATCTCTACTGTTTTTATGTTTGAACATTTTCACGATCGATTCTTTACAAAACAGCAACCGTATCAGCCAACTTCTGAGCGCCTCAGTTTAGGTGTGAAAAGGAGATTATCTGACATGAGCAAGCTTATACTTCTTCTCTCTCACTGCACAACCTACACACAGACAGGTGCAGGCACCCACAGAGACAATGCCACAAACACACAAACCATGCTTGTAAACACTTCCCTAAATTTAACATAAAAAGACAACTGCTTCAAACATATCAAAAAGAAACACAGGACTAGACAGATAAAAAGCACACAAATGTCACATAGCTTTCCTTAAAGAGCCATGTTGAGTTCATCACTCTATAAATGCGGGTAGTAAGTACAGCTTTAGGTCAGCACTCTCTACTATGATTCTTCTCCACAGAGGGTGCAATCTCTACAACACAGACATTGACTAAGAGGTTAAAAGCAGAACTCCTTCAAACATCTTAATGCTGTTCAAATTATAACTGGGCAAATTTCAATACACATTTTATACTACTTGCATTCACAGCATATTCCCATGCAGTATTTCTAAAATACTACTACTAATACTAACAATGCTCGTGGAAGATAGAGAAGCAGGCCAGTGGTGCCAGGCTGCGTATTTTTGATGATAAAAAGCCTGAGTGTTCGCCAGCTGGAGCTTGCCGTCAGTAAAAATGAATCTGAAACAGATGCCAACCGCGTCAACAGCTTGAGTCCTATACATTTTTTATTAGGCAAAGACACAAATCAAGAGAAAAGGACATAGATGCAGCACACATCAAAGTATGCCGCTATTTCAGTCCAACACGTATGGGTCTATAGGATGTGCTCTCCTCTATCTAGAACGTTCCGCCCTGGACGCTAGAAAACCGAGTACCAACTGGTTAAAAACGAAGCCCTTTCCTCTGTATGCTCTCCTTTGCCAAAAACTTAAACTTTAGTCACTTCTGAACTGTTTAGACATTTGTTTAGAAGAACTTAGGAGAGGATGCTAGCACTGCCCACAGCAATATAACGGGAGCCATCAATGTAATTATAATTTTCTAGTATCTACATTAAAAAATAAAACAACCAAAAAAGAAACAGGGAAAATATTAATAACTTATTTAACACACTGTACACAGAACATTATCATTTCAAATGATAATCATACGAATATTAACTGATGTGTTTGTTTCCACTTTCTGGATGAAATGTGCACTTACAGCACATCTAAATTTTGCCTAGGAATACTTTTCTGGTACTTAGATTTCATAAAATTTATAATTGAAAAAGTAGATATGCCTACCTCAATTCTCCCAAACACACTTAAAACTTGACAATAATGGAATCGAGCGTTGGTATTTTTTAAAAATAGTAAATCGATTTAAATGGAATTAAATTAAAATGTCAATATTACAGGCCCCTAGGTGGCGCTATGTCCGAGAACCCTCCACACCGATCAGAATGTTTTCAGGTAAACATGAATAAAACGGACCTCAGAAAATAAATCTGAAAAGACCTGAGTCTCCAGAATGACCTCTGGGACTTACAACAGTCTCCCAACGGCGATATGGAAACTAAAAGGAAGAGGTGGAGAATTGATGGTCACTGAAAGAAGAGAGAGGCTGAAGATCACACAATAAAAGGACTGCAAAGAAGATGTGACAAATACAAAGAAATACCTTAATTTCTCAAGTCGGAACTTATGAAATTAAAGTTCCAGTAGGGAGATAAATTTGAGAATAGTAAGCGCCATTAATAGGTTTTAAATCTGTTAGGGTATAGTACATATTTCACTAAAATATTTTTTCTCATTAAAGCTCAAACGAAGGACTTTAATGTGAAAAATATTTTAGTCAAATACGTCCTAAATCCTAATGTAATAAAACCTTCGACCAATGTGAGCATTTATTTTTCTATTCCATTTTTTAATGTAAAGAAAAATTTAAACAAGTTTCACCTTATAATTTATATATTTGTACATCAGACTTTCTTACTTGACATATAATTCCATGTAATAATATCTGTATGTAACATATACACCTTATGTACATATATATGTAAGGTCTATGGATTAACTTCAAATGTGATAACATTATATCCCTACTTTGTCTTCAAATCACATCATCGAAAAATGAAGCAATCATCTTACCAAAATTTAATTTAATCATATTAAAGTTGTAAAATGTTAATTGGCTACCACTGCCTCATAAGCACACATACCATGCATAAAAATTTGCAGTGCAGGTTAAAGCAAAGGCTTATAAAGGTTAAGTGACCTATTGATGACACGGCAGCCAGTAAATGTGGTACTTGGACCTTGACCCAGGGCTGCAAATGATAAACCTCAACCACTAGAGTAAGGTGAATTTATGTTTTCTTGAAATGTGGTAAGCCTTTATCATAAATACTTTTTTCATTCAGGGTGGAGTAACCTTAGGGGAAAGATTCTTTTATTAATCTAAAAGCATTTTAAATGTTTTAAACATTGTAAAATACTGTTCAAATACTAGTTGAAAATAGATAAGGGTTTGTTTGGAAATTTTGCCATTTGCTTCTGAAGTACAAATAAAAAAGTTAACTCTTAGAACTGCATAGAAATGTAAATTTCGCCTATTTGAACTTGTCGCTTTACAGATAGAACGCAAAGCTCAGGAATACCCAGGCATGACCAAGAGCCCAGATCAGAGCATAGCTCTTCTGGCAGCCAAGGGGGGATGCTTTCTCCCTTGTTACCTTGGACTGGTGGGCACACTGATGCCCAAAGAATGTCCTCCTTACTAGAGAGTTCCTAATAGCAGAAGGTAAAAACTGCACATTTGCTGTTTTATTTAGTCTGTCACAGGAATCTCACCACCTTGAGTCTGTGCAGTCAAGACACTAGTGCATTTGCTTCGTATGTAGCAACATAAAAATCATATGAAATGGGTTGATCTTGGAGGGTTATAAGCAGGGAGAGAGCAACCATCCATCCTTCAGTTCCATTTATTCAAATACCGTGTAAGAACTGAATGTGACAGCATCATAACAACTCATTTATAATCTATGTAAAGAAAGCACTTTTAATTACTTGTGGAGATAATTTGTTTAAATGGCAATATTTTGAGAGCTTCCTGTAGTAATTACACTTCATATTGGAGTCAGGTATGTATCGGCTTCAATGAAACATCACTCCGAACCTGACAAGCATTTTCATTTTCTGAAGATCATAATTAGATTTTACATTAGTGTTTGAACTTCCTGCCGGTCAGGGCTTGCTGTTTAAACATTTTAATTTCAACTAGGGACCTGGAGTTTTCAGACTCCCTTATCCATATCATGTCATTCTGAGACACGGTCATTCTCCTGGACTACCCGCCTGACTATATTTCCATTTTCAAAGCGCTTGAGAGCTAGAAACAGACTACTTTTTAATGGAAATACCCTGTTTTTAGCAGACTTTAAAAAACTGCTACCAGTAATTATGGATGGAAATGCTAAATTGTTGGTTTAGTGCAAGTATGTTGAGAGTCTTTTAAAAACATGGTACTGAAATTCTTCCCCCAAATGATTTTCCCCCTAAATTTAGATTTCAGACATCGACTCTCCTTTAGCAAAGAGTTGAGATGGAGAATTTGAATGCAAATTCCCCACCTCTGGCCTGCATCTGATTTTGTTGATTTCTTTGCAGCTTGAGTTCTTCTTTACTCTTGTCATTTGCAAATGCAAACATCCCGGCCATCTGAATCGTACAGGTATATCATACACTGACTTAATTATAAGAACAGGTTCTTTTCACTTGAGTACAGGTTTTCCAAATGCAAATCATCTCTTACATTTTTCCTCCCACTTTGTATAAATATATTTTCCTGGTTTTCTGCCCAAGATGCCTACCTAAGGAACAATCATTTTATAGAATGATAGGTATCTTATTTAGTTAAAAATCTTCCAACAAATAAACTAGGAAATGGAAGCACAGGGAGGGCAAGCGACTTTCCCGAAGACACACAGCAAATGAATGATCAACCCATACAGGCACATTTTTTATTGGCCAAGGTATATTCGATCAGATTGGAATTCCAGATGAGAACAACAACCACAAAAGGAGAATAAAAAGAAAGCATCTGTTCTTCACCCACCCTCCCTCAGACACACTGCTCACAGTTTGATACACTGACTTCCAGACTCTTCTCAATGTATTTATATATATTTGCATCCCAGACCTTTTACAGTTCTCAATACACTATTATTAAGAAAATGCTATCTTTAGTGAGATATGTGGGCTTCCAGGAGACAGACCTCCGAGCAGTGTGACCTAGTTGTCACTCCCCACATGTTACTTTTGTGCACCGTGTCCACCCATAACAACACAGGTTCTTGTTAAACATACTTATGATTTGTACGGTAAGCCCAATATTTATTGGGCAGCTGAAACAAAACATTTGACATTCTCAGGTGTGGTGAAGATGGTAAAACCTGCAGGAGTTCTCTGAGTGTGGACCTTACACTTAAAGCAGGTACAGAAGATCAAAATTATTCTTGTAACAACAGTAAAACCTTATTATTTTTTTCCACTGTGTTGGCATTGACCCTGACGTTGCAAAAGCAACTGTGGGTAAAACTGCTGGTGCCTGTGCACAAGTTAAGACAGTGGAAGCAAAGTGTAATGATATTTATTCCCTGGATTCTTCCATACACACTCTCCCCCTTAATGTTGACCTTGGCATGTCTTTCGTGTCACAACACAGGAAGGACCCATAGCTCTTCAGCTGTGCGCTGAACAAAGAATGGAGATTGTTTCAAGGGAAAAACCTTGTGCAACTGTTTGAATTTTGAATTAAGCTTTGCCAGGGAACACTTTTTATTTGAAAGAACTATGATGGTAACAAACTACAGTTATTTGGAGTTGGGTATTTTGCACACGTCTTGAAGATTAATCTGACCCTTTAAGGAAAACAACCGGCAATATTTTTATAGGTCAGTGAAAAACACGTGAGCCTTCAAGGGGGAAACCTAGGGTTCTGCTATCACTGTGTTACCTTGTTTGCTACGGTGAACTAGAGAGCCTCCCTGGCTAAAAGATGCGTCTGATGGGTGTGGTGAGGTTGGCACCTAATGGGATGTTGAGGATGTTGAATTAATGGCATGAGGCAAAGGCAGTGTAACTCCGTGAACCGACGTATTTTTTCAAATGACCAATGTATGCTGTAGTCAAATTATGCATGGATCAAAGACCTCTCAGAGTGCAAGACAGACCAATATATTTTAAAGCACCAGAGTAGGAAACATTTACTAATACTATTTGGATATCACAGAAAATACAGGAGCTGATATAAGAATCCAGGTTTATTCTCTGGAGCCATCTGTTAAGAGATTTGGAAAAATGTACACTAACGTCATTCTTGCCAGTACTTATTTTTGGTTTTAGAAAATATGGTTATTCTTAATAAAAATATGTTACTATTGATAGAGCTCACCCAAATCATAGTTCTCTGGAGTCATCAATAATTATTTACTTTTTTGTAAATTGAAGTATAGGTTCATTTATATAATATTGAACTAGTTTCAGGTATACAGCAAAGTGATTCAGGTATATATATATTTTTTTTTTTCTTTTTTAGATTCTTTTCCGTTATAGGTTATTACAAGATAATCAATCATTTAAAAAATAAACCTTTTACTCTGGAAAATTTTTAAATGTACAGAGAAGTTGCAAAGGTAATAGAGTGAGTTGCTGTGTAGCCCTCCCTGGCTTTCCCCTAAAGATAACATCACGGTGGTGCATTTGTCACACCTAAGAAACCAGCTTTGACACATTGCTGTTCACTCAATTCCAGACTCTATTTGGATTTCACCAGTCTTTTCACTAATGTCCTTTTTCTGTCCCAGGGCTGAATGACTAAACAATGCATTTAGTCATCAATAATTTTTAATTATTGGGATAAATTAGGAGGTTGGGATAAACATACACATGCTACTATATATAAAATAGATAACCAACAAGGCCTACTGTAGAGCACAGGGAACTCAATAGTTTGTAATAACCTATAAAGGAAAAGAATCTGAAAAACAAACGTGTGTGTGTATGTATATAAATGTGTGTGTATGTGTATAACGGATTCACTTTGCTGGACACCTGAACCTAATACAACATTGTAAATCCACTCGACTTCAATAAAAATTTAAACAATAACAACAACAAAGAGTATTAAAAGGTCCTGAGACTGAAATTTGGAGAACTCCTGCTCTAGGAGAATGTCTCTGTGAGTTGATGACACCTGCCCTCCAGCCACCGTCTAACTCTTGCCACAGACCACCTACTTTTACCTCTAACGTACACGGCAGTACAGAATACAAGCGAGATTTAAGTACACTTCCCTGTCTCCAGGTTTCCTGAATTCAATTTCTGGATCGACCACTTCTTTAGCTGTATGATCTCAGGCGAGTCACCTACAGATGAAGGTGCCTCAGTCCCTTCACCTGTAAAATGGGGCCACAACAGCACCCATTTCAGCTTTGCTCTGAGAGTCCACAGAGCAATGCCGAGGGCATAGGAGAGATTAGAGTCTATTGTCAACAAGATAACAGAGCTCTTCCTTGTAAATATTCAGGTTGCGCAGAACATTTTACCCCGAGGATCTCATCCCCTTCTCGTATACTGGGGGGGCGCGGGGGGCGGTGACCGTGTTAAAGTTCAGAACGCTCACATCCAACCTGGTTCCATCACACAGAACATCAAGGGCAGCCTTCAATACCACTTAATTCTTATTTAAATAATCAAATTGCTCCCTGAAGCAATGTGCATTCTTTCCCTTTAGACCTCACGTATAAGACCCAAAAGAAGCCTTAGTCTCATACCTTCCTGGTGGGAGATGGATTTGTGGCTACAGTTCTTAAACCAAATTGATCATTAGAACTACCCAAAGTATTAATTCAGAGTGATGGAGTGATCTAGGAAAAATGGGCTTTCCAACTAAATGGAAAATGAAAGCAGAGTTATTGTTCGGGCCTATCTGGGCACGGACTGGGCTTTCTCTCCCTGGGAGGGGAGAAGACCTTGCCGATGCTGAGTCTGGATCAAGCAACTGGAGAACCTGACTTCACAAACATTTCTCTAAATGGAATAGCACAGATGGTGCATATCTGCTTCCCTTGAATGGCAGTGGAGCAGGAAGAATTTTCCAGATCCAGCCAAACAATCAGGGCCCTTGGCTTCTGCCTGTCCCATTAGGGTCCCTGGAGGTCAATGTACCCTTGCTGAGACTTCCTACCCCTGCTTCTCTACAGTGTGGCCATCAGGTTTCACAGGACCAAATGCATCCTTGGTGATTTTAATCAGGAATACAATTGCCGGCAATCTCTTCCTGCTCATAGGCAATCCAACTGAACCCTTTGAAATCCTATCTGCACAGATAATTCTACATGAATCTCCTTTTTTTTTTGTTTTGCGGTACGCAGGCCTCTCACTGCTGTGGCCCCTCCCATTGCGGAGCACAGGCTCCGGACGCGCAGGCTCAGCGGCCATGGCTCACGGGCCCGGCCGCTCCACGGCATGTGGGATCTTCCCGGACTGGGGCACGAACCCACGTCCCCTGCATCGGCAGGCAGACTCTCAACCACTGCGCCACCAGGGAAGCCCGAATCTTCTCTTTTAACTGACTAAGCTGTATCTATGGTCCTGTGATTCCACATACGTAATGAATCACCTTTACCTCTGACATAGAGCAGGTGTTTACCTAGCTGTGTCTGTTTGGGCTCATGGGAACTCACAGTTACATCCCTAAGCTGAAAATACTGTGGGACAGATAATTAATATTAGTTATATGACTGCTGACATCTTAAAGAAATACATATATAAGTTCGTAAGTCCTCTCTGGTTTCATTAAACAAAAAATAAGGTATTGTTTTGCCCTAATTTCATACTTTGTAACTCCCTATTATGGGCTGAATGTTTGTGTCCCCCCAAAATTCATATGATGAACCCCCCGCAGTGTGAAGGCAGGAGGAGGAGGGCCTTGGGAGGTGATGAGGGTTAGATGAGATCGTGAGGGTGGACCCCCCCATGAATGGGATTAGTGTCCCTGGAAGAGTCAGGATAGAGCTTGCATCCCCTCTCTGCCTCCGAGATACCATCTGTGATCTGGAAGAGGGTTCTCACCAGACACGGAATAGATCAGCAACCCAATCTCAAACTTCCAGCCTCCAGAACCATGAGAAGTGAATTTCTATGGCCCATAAGCCACCCAGTCTATGGTGTCTTTGTTAGAGCCATCCAAGCAACGATAGTCCCTCTTGCCAAACTCCATTGCATCTGTGTGCCATTTCTGGGTCACTGCCATTCAGTGAGTGAGTCTGTCTTTCTGGTCCACAGTCCTCCTGACTTTGGCACATCCTGGTGTTCCCCAGAAAGATGTTTTCCCCTTTGTTAATTCAACACTGAAGTCCTCTACCAAGGGCTCCAGTTAATGTGTGATGGAGAAGCAGAGTGAATTTTATCTCAATTTCATTGTGATGTTAACTACCAATGTCACCTCTTTGCATAGGACAGTTGTGACACAGGAAGGAATGCATCCTTCCAAGACAGCCTGGGCTTTCTCATCAGTGCACTTGGGATCAGAGCCTGACGCCATCAGCGATTATCTGCGTCACCTTGAGGACATCCCCCGACCTCACTAACAATAGTTTCTCCTCCATGAAATGAGAGGGAAATAGTACCAACTCTAGGCTTGCTGTGAGAATTAAACAAGAGAACTCACATACGGCTTTCAGTACACACTCTGGCATGTAACATTTGATAAATATTAGTTTTCTTTCGTAATACCTATGTGTCTGGAAATGTTTCCTAGAAAAACCAAAATGCATCTTCTCATCGCCGGGGCTGATTACACGGGATCCCACTTACTTCCGTTGCGGTGTATCAGCTTAATGATTTGATATGATTTGCCCCCAAAATCCCCAGAAGCAGCTGCATGAGGCTCACAGTGGTTCTTAGTCAATGGCTAAATTTCGCTTGAAAAATGGGAAAATGGATTTAGAGAATGATGTCCACTAAGACTTAATAACTTGAGGAAAAAATAGTCTTCCTCTACCCTGACGCATAAATGAAGGGAACCAGAGATATTCCGCACCTAATCTGTAGAAATGGGCTGTGTGGACTTACCCTCTGCAACCTCGAAAGAGACAGTTTAATTTTACTTACACTGCATTAGGTGTTTTGACTCTGTTTCCCAGAAAGTTCTAACATTCTCCCCATACTTTCCCTGATTATAATCAGTGTTTCTGTTTATTTTCAAGTAAATCAAGTACATTTGGAGCAGCTAGTTTACTGGTTCCTGTTATGGAAACACAAATAACCTGGGAGAATAATATAAGGGGAAAGAATCCCATGACAGTCACACAAAATATTTCTGATACCCCTTTACCACCCTCCATGTGCAAGGAGTGACACTGGACGTGATAAGCCCAGGACCTCCTCCTACTTCAGTCTTATACTGAATGTTTGGGTCACGCAGGTGGCAGTGCCCCTTGCCGTCACAGCTGATTAAGAGGAGACTAACATTTTAAAGCTCACACTCCATTCCTGGGATCAGGCTAAGTACTTCACTTAATTCAGTGGGTACCTGTGGCCCCGAGGTGGGTATGATTACATGTCTTTTTGCCAGGGAGGTGTCTCTGAGGGTTGGCGAGGCTGAGTCACACGGTCACTGGACATGTAACCAGTCCGCCGAGTGAGTACGACTCAAGAGCGTCTGTCCCCTGACCTGTCCCGGCCCAGGCCTTCCTCACACACAGTGGGGAGCATGAGGGTGACCTCAGGGCATCCCAGCTTGCTCTGAAGCTAGAAAATGCCCTACAGTCGTTTTCAGTTGCAAATACTATCTTGTTCCAGAGAGTCAATGTCCAGACCACACAATAGACTCAGAACTTGACTGCAAGTAAAAACTTCTTCCCCCCGACCCCGGTGCCATTAGAAGGGGGGAAGTCTACGGTTCTGCGTTTTCACTTTAGCTTAATTCCACCTGCTTTGCTACCAAGCTTCTGTCCCCCTCCAGTATACAAGTGGGAGGGACAAAATGATGGTTAGTCAGGAGAAGCATCTCTTTCTGGGTGGTACTGTCACTGGGTGGTTTTGTCCACTCCAGTTCAGAGGGTCTGGGGCGCTTCCATGGGCTCCGAGAGACCCACCGGAAACACTTAGTTTCCCTCCTCTGACGTGGAGGCCGTGATCTCCTGTGGCCGACAACACCCAGCCCCCTCCTGACAGACTCTCTGCTAGGTCTCCTTCACCCCTTTAGTCCTCCTGAGCACACCCAGGTGGCTCCAGGGAGACGATCCAATAGGGACGACCTACAAGATCCCAGCTTTGTCTACACACACTCAAGACAGCCGAGGGGAAATGACAGCCACCTCCCGGCGCTGCTGATGGTGGAGCCCCAAGTTGATCTCCACACGCCCTCTTGTTTTCCAGCCGGGAGTGGGGATGTTGGGACCTCATGTCCCGCTCACTGAAGCGAACGTAAGTTCAGGGGCTTGTGTGTGAATCTGGAGCACCTGCCACCAGGTTTACAGTGAGGGGTCTTGCTACCAACTCCCTCTGCCCCCAAACTTCTCAACCCTCTGACCCTGGATGTGGAATTCCTCATAGCTGGTCTTCGGCCAAATCTGCTGTTGCGAGATTTCTCAGAAGCTCAGTCCCACACCCACTTCAAGATCCAACACCGGTTGGATGAACCTGTGGGTCCACACTGAGCAGGGCCGCGTTTCCTCACGTCATGGAAGGGCGGAGCCAGGGCACCGGGTGTGATGGATTATTTTAAGCATAAATAACAGTTCATTAACAACTATATTTAGAGTTCTTGCTCCACGTCTAATATGAAATTACACAGATTGGGTGGTGCTTATCAAAATGGTGATCTATGCACATCCACAGAAAGCAACCATATGGTACCACCTTTCAAGCTATGTGTTCAAGATAAAATGGCGACACTGAGGATAAAAATAATGCACATAACGGATGGAAATAAAACCAGTTAGATTTGGTATAACATCAAAAGAGAGCTCTTCAAAATGAATGGAGTATAAGTCTGTTCCAATTCCAAAGCCCATTCTAGGGAAATCCACACGACTATATACCAGTCAGTTTGTGGGAAATATCCCTGCTCCCCAGCTTCTAGATAACTCCCCCTCATTCTCCAGGTTCTGATGTTACGATCATTTCCTCAGGAAGCCCCCTCAGATCAATCTGCCCACCTCATTCCACCCATCCTACAAGCTGAGAGTATTACATAACTTCCACAAAGTTTAAATATGTTTATGTCTTGTGAACGTTAAATAGATTTACATCCATCAAAATCATTCAGAGCGGCTAGAGCTTTAAATAATCGTGAGAAGGAAAGCACGATTTCCATTCTCAGAAGCACAAATGCCAAGGGTCAGAGATGGGCAGGTTGGAATCACTACACAGTGATGCTCTAAGTCATCTGAATGTGGGGAAACAGGTCTAAAGATGTGCAAACTGGCCAGATTGGAAAGGTCTTTCTAACTTGAGATTCAAGCTTGGATGTTATACTGTAGAGAAAAAAAAAAAAAAAAAAGGTATTTGAGGATTAGAGAAACCATCCTCTGTACTACTTGAAAAAGAAGGACAAATTTGTTTCTCTAGTTACAGAAAATACAGGAACAAAGTTTCAGAAAACTTGCTAATAACTTCTAATTCCCACATTTTTGGCAGTTTGCCAAGAACAGTAGGCGTCCATGTTGGGAGACGTTTTCTGGGGCCGAGTCATACTCGTCATCATAACCCTGGTCGAAGCAGCAACTTCGATTACAAACTAATAGGCATATGATATAGATAATGCTCACTAACTTTGCCTACACAGCTACAGTTCCATTTAGATTTCCATTCTGTAAGTTCAACTTTACTTGTAGCAGGAAATTGTAGTTTGTAATTTAAAAAAGAAAATTTTAAAAGCAAAGAAAAAAAATACCCATCTGTCTCTCGTGACTCAGCCTGCTTATTTCTGTCCTGTATAATTCTAGCAGCTCACAACTTCAACTAAAATACTTCCAATTCATTCCTCTCTCAAACTGAGAGGGATAAAACTTCATCTTTTCTTAACTTATTCATTAAATATTTGTCATAATGTCAAAATAAGAGCTTATTTGTATCCTTGTCCAAAATATTATGATTAGAATAATTGTATTTATTTTGTATAAAAGGAATACGACTTCTAAATATGTCTACAATGGGAATGGACATCTCTTTTAATAAATATGGTTTGGAGGTGATTTAAATTCTCTTTAATGTTGCTCTAAAATACTTTATTACGATGAAGATAAAAAAGAAAGCTTTAAAATAACATACGCAGGGGCTTCCCTGGTGGCACAGTGGTTGGGAGTCCACCTGCCGATGCAGGGGACACGGGTTCGTGCCCCGGTCCGGGAAGATCCCACATGCCGTGGAGCGGCTGGGCCCGTGAGCCATGGCCGCTGAGCCTGGGCGTCCGGAGACTGTGCTCCGCAACGGGAGAGGCCACAGCAGTGACAGGCCCGCGTACCAGAAAACAAAAAACAAAAAACAAAAACATACCCAGGAACACGTGCTCATGCTAGGTAGTGAAGAAATGAATAATTAGAGGATAAATGTGTATTAAAAATCAAGAAAATTAGAACCTGAGGATAATGAGAATTCTTTCCCTTAATTTGATATATTGTTAAGTATAAAAGCAGGATAAAGATTCATTCTTGTAATTACATAAATCACCATGATAAAAACAGATCCTCTACATCATGGCAGACTTTGGATTGGCTGAGCTAAAGGATACATTTTTACTTTTTTTCCACTTATTTCCACAGGTTTTATTTTGAACATGCATTTTTTCCCCCACAAAGTACAGTACATATTTAATTAAAGCTAAAACACAACATTTAATTTTTATGGACTTTTTTCATACTATGTGGGGGTTTTTTCCCTGAAATTTTAGCCTCAGTATGGTGAATACCTCTATACAAAAGGTAAATAATTTATCATTTATTGGATGGTAAAATTAATAAACCAGCCTAATCGATCATATGGGTAGATGAAAATTAAAGAATATTCACATTAGTAATTTTAAAGTAACATCAAAAAAGTAGTATCTAGTTCTTCTACCTCATATAAGGCATACAACCTTTGCAAAATAATTTCAAAATCAGTCAAAATTTTGGGCTTTTTTCAAAATCAGTGTGAAATTAAAAAGTTCATTTAAATTTAACTTTGTCTTTCTGGTGGATGATTATTTCATATGGAACAGAAAAAAAACCTTTTGTTTGTGCAAAAGCAGGGCAGCAAGCTGGTGTCCACAGAGAACTTCTTCCACCAAACAGACTGTGAAATCCATCATTTCTTTTGTGTTGTATGAATCCACTGCTACCTGGTTAGTGTGGAGATTTGGGAACTTAGTCAGGTTATGAAAACACCTGGGGCTACACAAGAAAAAGGCAACACCTACATCCTTGGCCATCCCACCAGTTTACTCTTCTTTAACGTACAAATTTAAGCCAGGTTGCGGTTTTTAGCAAAGACAGCCTTCCTTACTGACGTGTACTCCATCCCCCTTGCTTTTTAAAGAATTTTTCATATGAGTGGAATTTGCAATAACCTACTGTGAGACAAGTACACATTTCTATAGAGGAAGATAGTTGCTCAGGAAAATGTGTATGTTTTGCTGATATTATAGTCTCAATGTCGTGACTCCAAGCATCTTCATTACTGTTCAAGTGGAATTTTAAATGTTATAGTCAATAGTTTTAACATGACATCTTATTATATAAAGACATGAACTGGCCTAAATAAAGCCAAATGTTATGATACATCAGGTCATCTTAGTATAAAGGTCCTTTATTATACTTAGAAAAGTGATGACACTTGAGAGCACACTGAAATCACGCTAAGATTGAGATACTGTAAAATATAATCAATTTCTCTGTGAGTCAGGGCTCCTAAAGAAAACATAAAATGCTCATATGGGTTAACTGAAGGGGTTTATTTTTTTTTAATGAAGAACTTCATTTTTTTTTAGGGCAGTTTAAGGTTCCTAATAAAATTGAGCAGGGGGTCCAGAGATTTCCCATATTCCCCCTTCCCCACACATGCACGGTTCCCCTATTATCAACATCGCCCTCCAGGTGTACATTTGTTGCAAATGATGAACCTACACTGATCCATCAGAGTCACCCAAAGTCCATAGTTTACGTTGGGGTTCACTCTTGGTGTTGAATATTCTACGGGTGTGGACAAATGGATAATGAAATGCATCTACCATCACAGTATCTTACAATATAGCTTCACTGCCCTGAAAATCCTCTGTGTTCCACCTATTCCTCCATCTCTCCCTTCCCCCAACCCCTGGCAACCCCTGATCCTTTTACTGTCCCCATAGTTTCACCCCTTCCAAAATGTCATCTAGTTGGAACCATTCAGTATGGAGCCTTTTCAGATTGGCTTCCCTCACTTATGCATTTAAGGTTCCGCTGTGTCTTTTCACGGCTTGATAGCCCCTTTCTTTTTAGTGCTGGACAGTATTCCATTGTCTGGATGTAACCCAGTTGATTCTTGCATTCATCTGGGTTGGGATTTTTTCATTGATTTATTAATCCTGCGAATGTACGGGTAGGGCTGTAGGAAATCGACATGGGACACAGGAAGTGCTCCAGAGCTAGAAGAGATGAACCATCTCTTTCCTTTAGGTCCAGGGAGGGAGAGAGACGCCCCACAGCTCAGTGGGAGCTGTGTCTGCACTAAAGGCAGGCACTGGATCTGTGGACACGGTAGGGAGAGTGCAGGGAACGTGACCCTGACCTCAACTCCCTCCCTCGTACTGCCCTCACCCACTGACTCAGCCAGGTAGCTAGAGAGCAGGGTTACTCTCTGATTCCAGCCTTCAAGGCTGGGCTCCCAGGGCTCAAAGGGATGCAGGGAAGGAGAGGATAAGTTTGAAGCAGCAAATAAAAACTAGCCAGCTCAAAGGCCAACACAGAGCTAAAATTACTCATGTGGAATTCCTAATTTCTTAGTAATAAACCAAATCTAAGTACATTCAGCCACTAAGCACCTACATTATTTACCAAAGCCAGGGCCAAACAGGGTTTAAAATAAATTAATTCTACAAAGATGTGGCAATTATTATTTATATGTCTCAGTATTTCTTTGACTATAATTAAAGTAACAGGACCATAAAAGAGCAGACTTGTTACCCCTTTACCATATTTTCCAAATTAAAGATGATCAAAGAGGTTGCGGAGAACTAAGTAATTCTGCAATACTGTACTTTGATAAGATACATTATATCTATATACCACCAATACATAAATTATAACAGCATCATTTATTACTCGGAACTGTGTTCTATACGTTAAAGAGGTCTTTTATACACATTTAGATATCGATTTTTATATATTAGTTTTGTATACAAAACATAGAAAACATAAGCAAAATAAACATGTCTTCCTAAGCCGTATTTACAGTCACCATCCTAAGCTTTTTGTTACCACATTTTGACTCAATATTATTCTTGGTGATAAGAGAAGCTTTGGAGATTTAACATTTGATAAAGGAATGTTCTATTAGTGTCTCCTGGATGTCTTCCACCCCAGCGCACTATTTCTGCAAGTTTTGATACCAGCGCCTTTTTGAACTGAACAGATAGTGTGGACAGTAAGTTCTGTGATAGCAACGGGGATTCATTTTCCTCATCCAATTGCTGGAACCGCTTTGCCGGCTGAACCACTAAGAGGCCGCCTTCGTGTGGTCCTGCTATCAGGGAAAACGAGGCAGCGGCATCTACCTTCTGACAATCTGGCCGCCGGCAACCGGAAGAGGCCAGCGGCAGTCAGCACCCTCAACTCCAGAGATGCTAAAACGTGAGAGAAATCGGACATCTTAGAACTGATGGAAGAGACTGTGTCACTAATTAATTGTGTTCACAGAGAGGTTTGGGTGCTTCATATCCTTTTGGTAAATAATAATCTCATTACCTGTTTTCAAAACAAACCCAACACTACAAAGGCATGATGCCAAAGAGTGCAAAATGCTCTATTTCCTCCTGATGGAGATAAGAATAGCAAATGTTTATGGAGGGTTTTCTGTGATGGGCAGCGATCTAAATCCTTGATAGGTACTGTCTCATAGATCCCCTTGACAAACACTTCGATACTATTATTTCCTCCATTCTGCTGGTGACAAGACAAAAATAACTTATGCAAGTTCACCCGGTGAAGGAAAAAATTGACATTGGAAAACAGGCCTGATGGACTTCTCAGAATTACCCTATGGAAACTTCTTTTCATATGTGGTATAATAAAATTTACAAATATTTTTATTAAGACCACTGAATTAGCTCTGTTCTCATAGACAGTAAGAAGCTGGTATTTTTCTTACTATGATCACGACTTTCTAAAGTTCTTTATCTGTAATAATCACTGGTAAAATAAAAACCTCTAAAAAATGTGCTTAACTCCCACAGTAAATTAGTAACTTTTTTGAAATAATTCTAGAAGACTCATTTGTCCTTCTTTCTTTCACCCTTCATTCGCTGTCAAATGTGGAATGAAAACCCAGGTTACGCCATGGCCCCAGGGTGTCCCTCTTCTCTTAGAAAAGCTGCCGGGGAACCTTCTTCCATCTCATGTGACCAATTCAGCTCATCTTAACCCAAGCCAGGCTCTTCTCTTTTATTCAGTATCTATCTCAAGAAAAGCCAAAGGCAATTCCCCCATTCTTTACTCTCTCATCTGCAATCCCAATCCAGCCAAATAGCCCTGGTTCTTTCTCCACCACCTGGTCACTGTTTCACCCTCTTCAGAAATAAAGGGGGCTCAGACTCACTGAGTTGAAGAATTTCCTAAAATGATAAAAAGGAAACTTGTTTATGACCAACAAAGAAGGGACCCTGAAATGGGAGTGCTCTGTTTTTCCCTTTGCAAGGAGAGAAATCTTAAAACTCACAAGCGAAACAGTGACAAAGAGGCTGTGGTCGTCCAATCCCCAGGCTCACCTCTGTTCTATTCACCTCCCTGGGGCCTCAGGTCCCAACTTGTCCTCAGCTGGATCCTGTTTAGAGCCTTGATCAGTGATAAGAGACAGAGGATTTATGCCCCAGATGCCTGGAGTTGCCACAGCAGGAAGAAGCCTGCCGTCCAAATGGTCATAGTTATGGTTACAGCTCAGGCATCTTGTGCTGTAAACTTATGCATGAATTTTTGAGCACCACATACCTGCTTCCTAAATATGATAATAATTAAAAGTAAAGAGTCATCACAAGGGTATGAAAGCACGGCATTTGGGTTTATGGCCACAGGTGAAATATTTAAATATTTTCAATAATTCCTCTCTTCTTCTAAAGAGATTTGTTTTTGCTGCTAAGAATTATTCACTATTGAACATACAGTGGATGAGTGTATTACTATATAGAAAAGACAGTTAAATTTAATTTCTACAATGTTTCACTTATTAAACAAATATTCATCTATTAACTAATACGTGCAAGACCCTACCCCAGGTGTCAAGAACCCAAGGGCAGATAGGGTGCTTCCTATATCAAGGGCTCACACCCCAGTGGGTATGTTTTGACTGCTATAAAAATTTCCAAATCAGAGCTTTATGCTGATGGAAAATGAATACAAAATATCACTCAAGTATTCATTCAAAAATATTTCTATGTACCAGATCTGTTCTAGACTCTCAGATTTTTTTTTTTAAAGCTTATCTCGTGGAGCTCATAGTCAATATGAAAATGGACAATGATAAATAATGAACGTATAAAGCCCTGTAAGCCAGATGGAATAGTGCAAAGGATGAGTGATAAAGCAATAAGAATTACTGGAGAAAAGCAGTTGCACATTTAAGTAGGGTGAGGAGTTTGGGTGATGCTCTAAGGTATTATGTACAGGCCATCGTCAAGGCTTTGGTTTTTATTCTGAGTGTGATAAAAATGTAAAAATATGGGGCTTCCCTGGTGGCGCAGTGGTTGAGAGTCCACCTGCCGATGCAGGGGACGCGGGTTCGTGCCCCGGTCCGGGAAGATCCCACATGCCGCGGAGCGGCTGGGCCCGTGAGCCATGGCCGCTGAGCCTGCGCGTCCGGAGCCTGTGCTCCGCAACGGGAGAGGCCACAGCAGTGAGAAGCCTGCGTGCCGGAAAAAAAAAAAAAGTAAAAATATGTAAATAATCATGAAAATACTTTAAAAACATACGAATCATTAAATGTATAGCTCAAAATTTACCAAGGCTACATGAAGGAAAAGCCCTGTAATTTAGGTATGATATTAAGAGGGACTTGATTAGAAAGCTTCTTTTAACCTGAATGTCAAAAAATTTAAAAAAAAGATGAGTCATGTCAGAGTATATACCTCTGAGTTGTAGAGTTGATTCTTGTTAACTAACAAGTGAAGGATAAGTGGTATAAGGGGAAGAAATAGCATTCATTTGCTAGACAATCACAAAATGCTTTTATTCATAGGGAATGAAAGTTACATTCAGACCCTTTTTATTTCTAGAGCCATTAAGCCGCTTAGAGGTAATCAATTCATAATGCTAAAAGAAAGGATATTCTTTACGTTTTAGATGACTCAAGTTCTTGTGAAGCTGAGAATGAATTTATCCTATCACATATTCACACAAAGGGTTTTGGAACTTAACCCCTTTCTGCCCTTGTTCTAGTATTAACTACTGCTTATCCCCTCTATGTTGGAACAGTATTCAAGAACCAACGAGCTGTGAGAGTTACTATGTACTTTTCAGAAGGATTTTGAGTTAATGACATTATTAAGTCAAGGTGATGTCTGAATAGGTCATTGCATACATGGCTACGGGTTCTGTACTTCTTTGTGAATGAAGAAATTTCCCTGAATATTAAAAAATATATCTAACCAGAAAGACTATCAGCAAAGGAAAGTAAGAAGTCACATGACTGAGTCCCCAAAGAAATTCCTGCTTATGTCAGGCATGGCATAGTCCAACGTAAAGGTCAAAACTAAGAGCTAATCAATGCTCAAAATCATTCATATCTACTGGGCTGGTTCACGTGTGTCAGGCGTTTTAAAATTCTTCTCTTCTTATTAAATCACTTAGTTCTTTATCGGACACCAAATACAATCCCAATTTATTCCATTTGACTTGACACAATCAGCTTATCTACAAGTTAGACAGTAACCAGTGGGTCACACTGATGCTTTATTGGTCAGGGCTGGGTGACAGGTCAGGCAGTGCAATTCTTAGCCTCCAAGCTGATTCGCCATTCAAACCCATACACAGGTATCTTCCAGAAAAAGTTCCTTCTTTTGATTTACACGGATGTGTCTAGAAGCTCACCACTGTATATTCTATACAAACTCACAATCAGGAAAAACAGATATGGTCATTTTTTTAACAAAATGAAATCAAATGAAAGGCAATGGGGAGGTTCTGGTTCAGCACGATGATGTAGGAAGAGCCTGAACTTACCGCATCCCAAGGACACACCAAAGCTACAGTTCCTCTGAAAAATCCTGAAAACTACTGGAACGACTCCTTCACAGATGACAAGTGTGAAAATAAATAAATAAAACAAACAGAAAACCACTGAGCAAATAGGAAAGGTTGAGACACAATCTCAATGTAAACCAGAGCAGCGACCCACTATCAGGAGGGAACTCAAAACCCAGAGTTTCTCCATGAGGAGTGAAGGCTTTGAACTCTTCATCAGGCACCCCAACTTTTAAGACCTGAACCTAGCCCCCAAAACATGTAGCTCTGAAAACCAGTGGGGTTCATGCCCCCAAGCCCCACAGTCTGTAGTGATCTGAGAAATGGATCTCAAAGAGCTGGGATGTGGAGTAACCCACCCAAGCCCCAGTGCAAAGCAGCCATTTGAGAATCACCCAGACTTGGTGTGGGAGAGACTCATCTGCTGGCCTTGGAGCCTGGACCTGAAGGGCAGGCAGCTGATCTGACACACATTTGGGGGCTGCTGTAGGCTCTATGGGGACAGAGACTGGTGGGCACCATCTTTTTTTTTTTTTTTTTTAAACTCCAGTGCTTAAGGATTTGCAGAATCAATATTGTCAAAATGTCCATACTACCCAAGGCAACTTACAGATCCAATACCATCCCTAACAAAATTCTAATGGCACTTTTCACAGAAATAGAACAAACAAGCCTAAAATTTGTATGGAACCACAAAAAACCCTGAATAGCCAAAGCAATCTTGAAAAAAATGCATAACGCACCCTGATTTCAGACTACAGTACAAAGCTACAGTAATTGAAACAGTATGGTATTGGCATAAAGACAGACACATAGATCAATGAAACAGAACAGAGAGCCCATCAATAAACTCATGACTATATGGTCACTTACTTTAAGACAAAGGAGCTAAGAATATACAATGAGGAAAGGCAATCTCTTCAACTAATGTTGTTGGGAAAACTAGACAACCACATGCAAAAGAATGAAACTTGACCAATAGCATATACAAATATCAACTCAAAATAGGTTAAAGACTTAAATGTAAGACCTAAAGCCATAAAACTCCAAAAAGAAAATGTAGGCAGTAAGTTCCTTGACATCTGTCTTTGTGATGATTTGGGGGATCTGACACCAAAAGCAAAGGCAAGAAAAGCAAACATAAACAAGTGGGACTATATCAAACTAAAAAGCTTCTGCACAGCAAAGGAAACCATCAACAAAATGAAAAGGCAACTTACAGAATGGGAGAAAATATTTGCAAATTATATCAGATAAGGGGTTAATATTCAAAATATATAAAAAACTCATACAACTCAATAGCAAAAAAAAATCTGAATTAAAAATAGGCAGAGAAACTGAACGTACATTTTTCTAAGGAAGACATACAGATGGGCAACAGGACCATGAAAAGATGCTCATCATCATCATCACTAATTATCAGGGAAATGCATATTAAAACCCCAATGAGCCATCACCTCACACCTCTTAGAATGGCCATTATCAAAAAGATAAGAAATAATGTGTGTTGGCGAGGATATGGAGAAAAGGGAATCCTTGTGCACTGTTAACGGGAATGTAAATTTGGCATTGCTACTGTGGAGAACCATGTTGAAGGTCCTTAAAAAATTAAAAGTAGAACTGCCATATAATCCAGCAATTCCACTTCTGGGTATTTATTCAAAGAAAATGAAAATACTAACTCAAAAAGATATACGCACCCATGCCCACTGCAGCATTTTTTACAATAGCCAAGATACAAAAACAACCTAAGTGTCCATCAAAGGATGAATGGATAAAGAAAATGTGGCATAAATATACAATGTAACATTATTCAGCCAATAAAAAAAGATGAAATAATGCCATTTGCAACAACATGGATGGACCTGGAGAGCATTATGCTAAGTTAAATAAGTCAGAGAAAGACAAGTACTGTACAGTGTGACTTAAATGTAGAATGTGAAAAAACAAAAGAAATCAAAACCCAAACAAAACAAAACAACAAGCTCACAGATACAGAGAAAAAGAGGTTGATTGGGGGCTTGGAAAAAAATGGGTGAAGGGGATCAAAAGGTACAAACTTCCAGTTATAAAATAAAAAAATAAGTAATGGAGATGTAAGGTACAGCATAATAATACTCTGCTTCATATTTGAAAGTTGCTCAAATATCCTTTAGAAGTTCTCATCCCAAGAATAAAGTCTGTAATTATGTGTGTTGATGGATGTTAACTTGATGTGGTGATAATTCAGCAGTACATACAAATATCAAATCATTATGAGGTACACCTGAAATTAATATATGTCAAGTATATCTCAATAAAAATATTTAAATAAAAGTCTGAATTCCCCCACCCCGCAAAAAGAGGCAGTACGTATGAAAAATGATTCCATGTTGAAAATTTTTGATTGATTTAGAGAAAATGAAAGGACATTCTGATTTTCTCTAGGACCTAGAACTTTCTCTCAAAATTACACAGTACAGGAATATTTTGGGCTCACTGACGAGTGTAACCAGTACTAACAGAAGCATAATTTCTTTCAGTATTTTCCACTCTCAGTAAATATAATGGGGAAAAAAGCAACAACATTGATTATATTTTCTTAGTTATAATCAGGTGCTGAGCAAACTTTTTAAAAGGCAGCAAGAATGAGCATCTTACCATCTTATCAGAGATATCAAAAATCATTAAGTTGTTGATAACTATTAAAAAAGACCCTCTCAATTATATATTAAGAAGCCATTTGTTGTTTTTCCTATGCTGACCCAATGTTAATTTTCAGCATCTTTAACCATCCTTACCACCCCTGTTATTTCACCAAAGATGCTGTAAAAGGAAATTTCTTTCTCAGCCTTCCTTGAAGCTGCAGCGACCACGTGGCACCTCTGGACACTGTGTTATGAGGAGAGGCCTCCTGGAGGGGACCAGGAAGAGTTAAACTTTTTCAAGGAAAGGAAACCCCAGCTGGCATGTCTAGCCCTCCCTGGGGACCCTCTTCCTTCCCCCATCCGGAACATCATGTCTGGAAAAGTGTCCACCAGGGGACACAAAGGGGGCGAGGAAAGAGAACCAGGAGAATTATAAGCCATCGCTGAAATGTGTGAACCTCCATCTCCTAATATTAGAAAAGCAGCCCACGGCTGTTTACACAACGATATGAATTTTCTAATGGGTGCGAGCAGGACATAAACTGATTCATATTGGGGAGAATAATCTAGCTGGGGTGAAAAATCAAATTTAAAGCGGCTTTACTCTAATTATGAAGAGACCTGCATGCCAAGTGAAGGATTTTTTTCTTTATTAATGGGTATCATATTCACTGTAGAATATAATAGACTATACAAGATATGGATCTTACATGTTAAACTGATTTCTTAGACACATCCGATTTGATTACCACAATAAACTTGTGAAACCAACAGAGGATTATCATCTAAATTATATAGGAGATGAAGATTACTTCCAAAATTGTGGACTTGCTCCAGGTTACCCAGCCAGTTGGTGGTCAAGTTCTAATTCAAACTTACGTTTTATCCTTTTAATTTGAGGGGTTTTACAGGAATATAACTTTCAATTTCCATGACATTTCCTCCTCATATGTAGAATTAGATTCCTCTAACTGTCACTTGCACCCAAATAAGGCACCTGTCAGCTAGGAAACTTCTTTAATTTGAAGCTGATAAACCTCTCTACAGGAGAATCAATTAGACCACTGACAAATAATATACCAATGAATAAATATATATTACATTTAATTAGTATCTTCATCCACACCTTAGTTCCAATTATCATTCGGGAAATCATTTGAGTTTTTGTCTCCAGATCCTATTCCCTCAATCATTTAACAAAACAAAACAAAACAAAAAAGGGCTCTTGGGCTTCCCTGGTGGCGCAGTGATTGAGAGTCCGCCTGCCGATGCAGGGGACACGGGTTCGTGCCCTGGTCTGGGAAGATCCACGTGCCGCGGAGCGGCTGGGCCCGTGAGCCATGGCCGCTGAGCCTGCGCATCCGGAGCCTGTGCTCCGCAACGGGAGAGGCCACAGCAGTGAGAGGCCTGCGTACCACACACACACAAAAAGGGCTCTTAATCCATCAAAAGTATACATTATATTTCATAATGAAATGACGGGGGACCATTCCTTTTATCAGGCTTTAGTTTTTAAACTAATTATTGGATGATAAAGCCAACTGTCCTTTTAGGATCGCGGGTATTTACACTTCCCTGTGTTAGGTTCACTTTCCAACACAGGGACACATGAGTGTTAAAGGCTGCAAATGGCACAGTACGTTCTCTGGCCACTGGATAAAACAACTGATATTCTACAAATGAGTGCTAGAATCTATTTGGAAAAGTTGATTTTTTTTTTTTAAACCCAAGAATAGGAAGTCCTTTTATAAATGCACTCCCCAAAATGGAAGGACAAACTCACCTAAAGTTTAGGTCTGAGCAAAATTGGCCATTTCCAATACCTGGGAACTGAGCTGAAACAATTACCCACAGCTGACAATTTCAGCAGACACAAAGCAAGGCAGTGACAGAGGTGTGACCAGAACTTGAGTCTAAAGACCTCTGCAGTGATCCCAGCATGAGATTAGCATACCACTTCATCAGCTTAAGTGAAAGGCATAATTTCTTAAATTTGAAGTAAGGTAAGCCACTGGGTAGCCATAATCACTGCAAAATTAATGTGCTTTTATAGGCAGTGATTTCCCTGAGGATCGCACAGTTTTGAAGAACACTTCAGAGTACTGGCCTTCTGTCTATAAGGAAAGGAAAGGTAAGAATAAACAGGCAAGATTGAAAAATTAACCTTTCAATACAAAATCCACTTAAGATTTCTATTTGAAGGCCTCGTGAAGAGATACAATGATGTCCTAAAACCAGAGTATGTATTTCTGCAAAATGAGCACTCCTGCAAAGAGAGAACAACCTCCTTCACATATAGATGCCAACCAAGCTTTGAGAATTGATGACGATATTGACCTATATATTTTGCATCATGAAATTAATATATGAAACTTAAAAATCTAAGGAATAGTGCCCAACACTCTAGCTTGACCAACATGTCATGTGTAATCCCTTCCAATCTCTTCTCATGTGCGTATGTGCATCCATTTTCAAACGT
Organism: Neophocaena asiaeorientalis asiaeorientalis; assembly: GCF_003031525.2. Classification (NCBI taxonomy): domain Eukaryota; kingdom Metazoa; phylum Chordata; class Mammalia; order Artiodactyla; family Phocoenidae; genus Neophocaena; species Neophocaena asiaeorientalis. The sequence continues at coordinate 2,071,367 of NW_020175446.1, forward strand.
TACCAGAATGCTTATCATTTTATAGTCCTTTTTTTTTACTAAATAGTATCGCAGAATCATGTTCTTACAGCTACATAATATTCACAGATATTCCTTTAATGGTTTCATAATACATATTCAGTATTATGGTATATTGGGTATATATCATAATTATCTTAACCATTTTACATCACAGGACATTTAGATGTCTTACGATTCTTCGTGATTGTGAACAGTTACTTTTGATTTTTAAATATTTTAAAATATTGAAGGTAATGAAACATGAATTTTTTTTCAAAAACTTAAATTGTATTTAGTTAGGGTCAGTGCCTAGAAGAAAGGTTACTTGGTTAAATTTGCAAACATCTTAAAGTTGTCTGACATAAAATGATAAAGTGCTCTCCAAAGAGTGTATCCAACACACGACACCACGAGTAATAAATAGCTGTTTCATTGTATCACTGACCTTCCTAATTTTAGATACTAGATGATAGATCTGAAAGGAAAAAAGCCAGCTCTATTCTTTTATTATCACCATTTGTACTGTCTTAACTTTATAGTCTTAATCCCTTCGTCTAAAAGTCTTAAAATGCTGAATTCAAAGAAGCATTGAATAGGACAGAAATATGTTCAATCTCATTGTAAAAGCCCGGGCTATGAAGAATATTTTATCACCCTCACGTTCGGAGCGCTTCAGCATTGTGGGAGATCTCATTGCTCTAAACGTTAGTATCCAATGCTCATCTCGAAATTTAAATGTCATCTTTATGCAAAAAAAAAAACAAAACAAACAAGCAAACAAAAAAACAGTTCCCTGTCCACCCCCCTTCCATTTTTCTCAAAATATATTCAAATGCCTCAGTCTGTGATTTGGTATCTGTCGATTCCACCCCAAGCACCTCTCAGACCTACTCTTTTTCCATCTGTTCCTGCTTTGGTCCAGTCCACCTGCCCTGTGACAGCCATGCGGTCTGGGTCATTGCTGTCATCACTCGGCCTCCGCTGACGAAAACATGAATCATCTCTTTCTTCAAGGCTTCCTCATCGTGTCCTCGGTAAGTTCTCATTTCTAGTTCTCGTCTTCAGCATACTCTCCTTTCTTCACACATAACCTCTCTCCCATACATTATTATCAACAACTCATTTACAGATCGACATGTATTAAGCAAACACATAGGCTGATACATAGCCCCAACATATACTAATCTTTCAGGACAGAAGTAATGCAGATCTACATGAAGGCACAAAGTAAGGAGACAGCATGGGATACAGCTTGGCTTGGGAGAGGTACCAGAATTCTATCCTCCTGTAATCCTTCCTCTACCACAATTCTCAAGTGGCTCCAAGTTGAGAGGCAATAATGAACATCTGATTCCATGGGTCACATCCCCAAAATGTATTAGGATGAAACACAACTTATCTGCTCTACTGAGCATACCATTTCAGAACAATGTCTCTCCTGATCTGGGTTCGGAGCCTATGTACACAACTGACTTCTGCAATAAGCAAACATGTATAATTTCGAGTCCCAAGGACTATAGGAGATAGGATAGGAGGTAGGTCAGGGAGGGGAGATTGGGAGTCACTTTGTAAGCCAGCAGGCTTGATGCATTTGGTAGCCAATGGGAGTGAAAACCTATATGGGCAGCTAGAGGGTTCAATCAAGGTGGAGTAACATCCAGTTGATTTATCTCGCATACTATATACACCGAGAGACTATAGTAAGATGATTTAACTGCTTTGGAATTCAAGGCAAGGCCTCACCGAGAAAGAGTGAACATTAACTGGAAAGAGGGGCCACAGAAAGACAAGTGCAAAACGGCACCAGGGAAATGGATCTGCCTTTCAGACCACGTTTCATACTTCGGTCTTTACACTCAGAAAAGTGACAAAAGAGAAAGCAGGAAGCAAAAGGGGTAGATCCATACTCTGTATAAAAAGGAATGCCAGCGTATTTCCTTCTAACGCAGTATCATTTCTCTGTGAGGCAGGAAGTGAAGTCATTTCAAACCATTTGTGCAGTGTGATGTGTTCAGTGTGTGGCGTGCGCAGTGTGTCTCATGTTTGCTGTGGTTCGCAGAGTGTGCTTGGTGTGGTGTGTCTGGTTTACTATGTCTTAGGGTGTGTGTGAGTGAGTGTGTGTGTGTGTGTGTGTGTGTGTGTGTGCTGGGTATAGTCTGCGGGGTGTGCCTGCCTTTGTGCCATGTGTAATGTCTAACGATATGAAGAAAGCTTGAAAGATGTTTTATCCTCAGCGGCGGCCAACGTAAAAAATGGAAAAAAGTGGGGTCAGTACATCTGAGACCTTCTTGTACTTAGCAGAGATGACTTTCTCTTTGAAATATCTTCCTCGCTCTTCTAGGAAATGTTCCTTAGAGTAATGAAGACAATTTTCTAGGCAGGTTTTTGAAAGTTAGGAATTTCTGTTTTAAAAAACAATCTATAATAGGTTTCAAAAAAATATCTGGAAGCTTTTGGAATTTGCCCGTGTGTGTGTGTGTGTGTGTGTGTGTGTGTGTGTGTGAGGATAACTTATTTGGAGATGCCCCCAAACAAAACAAGGCAGAACCTGAGACTGGCTGTTTGAATGTCATGACTGCAAAACAGTCACAAAGTCATAATTGACAAAATGAGCGTTGAAACTGGTAGGTTTCCCTTATATGTAAAGCGATGGTATTTCACAGCAACTGTATTTGATGATTCTATTATAGCTGGGAAAGCAGCACGGCAAAAGCCAACCAGAGAATGCCACAGGTTCATTTCTCCCTTCTGTTTCTTTCTTAAAGAACGTCGTACATGTTCCTATGTGACCATATAGCCTGTAACTCTGACGCAGTGTTAAAAGAAATCCTAAAACTAAAAATAAGACAAAAAACGCATAACAGCAAATGATTATTCATTTGATGCCAGTTTTCACACCTGTACTATTTTTTTTTTTTACCTGTGTCCTTTTTGTAATGACTAGTCCCTTCTTATTTAATCTATGCCAGGGAATACCTTGCATATACAGGTTAATTCAAAGCCTTTCCAAATACATGTGGGGTTTCTGTAAGGTTAAGTTCAGTTCTTAGTGTCAGTTCAACATTCTGGTTAAGTGAAAGGCCTATACTTTTAATTAATGCACCAAAATACTAATTATTCAGCTTCTCGAGAAACAATTATTGCATTGTTTATTTAGCACGTTACATTATTTTACCAAGTGAGACAGGAAATCGCTTGGAATAGATTAATGTGATTTCTGTTTCACGGTTGTTTAGAAAATGCTCTCAAATGGCTTGGAAATACAACAAGGAAGTAAATCTAGGGTTGGCATGATGACGTGAAAATATGGACAGCTATAAGTATTAGTGAAAATAAAAATTTTAATATTGTGTGTAATATTTAAATTCAAATTTTCGCATGAGAAAAATGAAAATATTGACTAAATTTTCTGTTATCGAATTTCTAAGCTAAAATGTAAAATCACATGTTCACACACAAATACATTATAAATCACGTGCTCATACAGACAAGCCAAACTCTCAGTTACGGAGAAATTCCACAATAGTGTTCCCATTTTAGCACAACTCTCTTGTGACCGGGTCTATTACTGAAATAACACTGATTTTGAGTTTATCATTTGGTATAGTTTAAGTTGTTGTTCTGGGGATTACAACATATACTATATGTGTGTGTGTGTGTGTGTGTGTGTGTGTGTGTGTATATATTATATATATATAACTTAGCACAGTCTATTGAAATCAGGGTTTTACTACTTTAAGTGCCATGTAGAAACCTTATTTCCATATAGATTCCTTTGGTCCCAACATTTTAAATATAATCACCTTAAGCATCACTTCTGTGTACACAGTAACACATCAGATGTGTTTACGTACTTCAACCGTAAATATGATTTAAACATGCGAAGTATGGCAGTCTATTGCATTCACCAGTATTTTTATCCTTCATGATGTTCTCCTTTCTTTCTGAAATGTCAAGCCTTCTGTTATAACTTTCCTCCTGGTTAGAGAACTTCCATTAGCCATTGTGTAAAGGGAGACCCACTCATGACAAATCCACTTAGCTACCTCTGTCTGAGAAGTTACTTATTTTCCCTTCATTCCTGAACATATTTTGGCCTAACTTAGACTCTGTTGTTGACAGTTCTTTTCCTTTAATTCGTGAAAAATATGGTGCCACTTCCTCCTGGGGTCCACGGTTTCAGATGAGAAATCTCTGTCTCAGGGATGGTTGTTGTCCTATAGAGGATGCACTGGCTGCTTGCAAGACTGCATCTTTGTCTTTCATTTTCAGACGGCTCACTATGGTATGGTTGGTGTGATTTTTTTGGTTTATCCTATTTGGGGTACACTCGGTATTTTTAGAATCTGTAAGCTTATGTTTTCCACCAAATTGGGGGATTTTTTTGGTCATGTATTTGAATACTTTTCTCAATCGCTTTCTCTCTGCCTCTCTCTCTCCTTCTGTCTGTCCCTCTCTGACCACTTCTCTGATGATATGAATGTTAGCTCCTTTGTTATTGCCCCATGGGCCCGAGACTCTGCTGACAATGTTAAACTTTGCCAGAAACCTGTGATACTGGAAAACAGTGGAAAGTTAAGAAATCCAGTGAGAGAGGGATAAATTATGAGTTTGGGACTAAAGTATATACATTACCATATATAAAATAGATATAAAATAGATAGTCAACAAGGATATAGCACAGGGAACTATACTCAGTGTCTTGTAATAACCTATAATGGAAGAGAATGTAAATATATATATATATGTATCTGTATAACTGAATCAGTTCACCATACGCCTGAAACTGACACAACATTGTAAGTCAACTGTATTTCAATAAAAATTAAAAAAAAAAGAAATCCCCAAAACCTCTGTGTTTGATAACAGCTTATTACAAGGAACCATCCCTCGCATATGATCCACATAAGCCTCACCAAGCCCTTCTGCTTGCCTAGGACCAGGCTAGAGCTGGACAACCCAAATTCCCATTCTTTGTCTCATAAATGATTAGCTGACCTGCTTGCTCCCTCTGATAAGTCAGAACAAAACGCATGTTAACCAAACACTGGTCTCTCCTTCTGCCTGGTCCACGTAACATGCCCACTGTCAGCCTGAGCCCGCAGACAGCCCCTCCAGAGAGCAGGCTGGCCTCAGGGTAAGAGAGTCTCCAATCCACGAGTCCGTCAGAGTCTCTCCTGCCCATCCCACGTCCCCACACCCAGCAACTTCTAGCCTTGCTCACTGGTCTCTATACAAGACCACCAGCTGTTGCCTCATCTGTGAGATGCTTCCCAATCTCACGATCAGAGCCTTCAACCTCTTGTAATCGTCTCTTTCCCCACTTGCAGTAAATATTCCTTCCCAATATGATCTTCCTTTACTAGGTCCAGATTTGTCCTTAATTTTGACAAAGTTATTCATGCTGTGTAAATTCTATTAATCTAACCTCAATTCACTGATTCTATCTTCTGTTATCTTGACTCTACAGTTAAGTACATCCAGGAAATTATATCTATATATATAATGGCCTAACTTAGACTCTGTTGTTGACAGTTCTTTTCCTTTAATTCGTGAAAAATATGGTGCCACTTCCTCCTGGGGTCCACGGTTTCAGATGAGAAATCTCTGTCTCAGGGATGGTTGTTGTCCTATAGAGGATGCACTGGCTGCTTGCAAGACTGCATCTTTGTCTTTCATTTTCAGACGGCTCACTATGGTATGGTTGGTGTGATTTTTTTGGTTTATCCTATTTGGGGTACACTCGGTATTTTTAGAATCTGTAAGCTTATGTTTTCCACCAAATTGGGGGATTTTTTTGGTCATGTATTTGAATACTTTTTTCAATCGCTTTCTCTCTGCCTCTCTCTCTCCTTCTGTCTGTCCCTCTCTGACCACTTCTCTGATGCTATGAATGTTAGCTCCTTTGTTATTGCCCCATGGGCTCGAGACTCTGCTGACAATGTTAAACTTTGCCAGAAACCTGTGATACTGGAAAACAGTGGAAAGTTAAGAAATCCAGTGAGAGAGGGATAAATTATGAGTTTGGGACTAAAATATACACATTACCATATATAAAATAGATATAAAATAGATAGTCAACAAGGATATAGCACAGGGAACTATACTCAGTATCTTGTAATAACCTATAATGGAAGAGAATGTAAATATATATATATATATGTATCTGTATAACTGAATCAGTTCACCATACGCCTGAAACTGACACAACATTGTAAGTCAACTGTATTTCAATAAAAATTTAAAAAAAAAGAAATCCCCAAAACCTTTGTGTTTGATAACAGCTTATTACAAGGAACCATCCCTCGCATATGATCCACATAAGCCTCACCAAGCCCTTCTGCTTGCCTAGGACCAGGCTAGAGCTGGACAACCCAAATTCCCATTCTTTGTCTCATAAATGATTAGCTGACCTGCTTGCTCCCTCTGATAAGTCAGAACAAAACGCATGTTAACCAAACACTGGTCTCTCCTTCTGCCTGGTCCACGTAACATGCCCACTGTCAGCCTGAGCCCGCAGACAGCCCCTCCAGAGAGCAGGCTGGCCTCAGGGTAAGAGAGTCTCCAATCCACGAGTCCGTCAGAGTCTCTCCTGCCCATCCCACGTCCCCACACCCAGCAACTTCTAGCCTTGCTCACTGGTCTCTATACAAGACCACCAGCTGTTGCCTCATCTGTGAGATGCTTCCCAATCTCACGATCAGAGCCTTCAACCTCTTGTAATCGTCTCTTTCCCCACTTGCAGTAAATATTCCTTCCCAATATGATCTTCCTTTACTAGGTCCAGATTTGTCCTTAATTTTGACAAAGTTATTCATGCTGTGTAAATTCTATTAATCTAACCTCAATTCACTGATTCTATCTTCTGTTATCTTGACTCTACAGTTAAGTACATCCAGGAAATTATATCTATATATATAAACTCTTATTTATAACTTCTATATCTTTACTGAGTTTTTTTAGTTGTTTCAGAATATTCACAGTTGCTTGTTGAAACATTTTTATGGCTACTGTTTTAAAATCTTTGTCAACTAGTTCCAACACTAGATTCATCTCACTGTCAATGCTCATTGGTTTTCTTTCTTTCACTTTGGTTGTCATTTTCCTGGTTCTTAGTGTGATGCATGATATGTTGTTGTACCTGTACATCTTGGATATTATAAGACTCCTTTTTAGCAGCTGGTCCCTCTGAGGTTTATCCTAGGGACAGCGGGGTCCACCTTCCCACCAGAGCCTGCAGACATGGCCCCAGCAGCAGAGGAGCAATGAATCCACGGCCTCATTACCTCTGAGTCGAGAAGTTAAGATCAGCTCGCCACAGACCCTGGATGACACTGAGAAGCGGGGGGAAGAGGAACACAGCAACAGCAGCCTTGTTTCCCCACCTCGCTCTGCTTCACCTGGTCAGGGGTGGAGACCTGGCCCTTCCCCGGACCCCACTGTCACTGCCTTTAGTGGAAAAGTGGGCTAAGTGACAACCTAATTTCACAGGATGGGGCAGGACGATCACTCCCCAGTCTTGCCTTTTGGTAATGGCTGGGGGATGGGAAGGTTTTCCACTGGTCTTTGGCTGGAGGAGGATGAATGTTGCCAATAATCTTTTACCCTCATTTTCTAAGAAATGGGTAAGGTTGAGAAGATTTAAACACCGGGAAAAATAAATGTGTAATGTGTTTAACAATGTATTAGTGTTTTCGAGCCCTTCTGCTCTCTTCTTTCTTGAACTTTTGCCCAGATAATGCCCCACCCAGAGAACAATAACAAACTTAGCGTGATCTATATCACGCTCATTTTTCTTGGGTTATAGCTTAAGGACTGTCGTACAAAGGAAGTATTTCTTGTATTACTCACTCGACCGGTAATCGCTCGAGAGACTGACACAAACGGACAATCACTAGACCAAATATAAAAATAGAACTTTGATCCACAACCTGCAGTAACCTGCCCAGGTAAGCGATCCTTTAGCTGCAGTAACCAGCCCAGGGAGCCAGCCTGCTCTAAGCCAGATGTAAGAAGTTCAGATCTCTATCTCCAGCAACAATTCAAGAAGCCAAACAATAACTTCTTTAACAGTTGGCCCCAAGTGTCCAGGACTTGATTAATGGCTGACAGCTTCCCTAATTTTCTTGCTACTTCCAACGTAACACCAACCAGACAAAGCCCGATACGCTGCCCTAACTAGTCACACAGGACATCTCGCTTCTAGTTAACCTGCCTTCACCTCTCCGCCGGCAGCATCCCATCAGGGCAGCCCTGAAATACCTGAAGCCTTACCTTTTTCAATGTAAATACTTCCTGCTCCTCTGCCTGCCTTTGAGCGTCTGCCAAACACAAGTGGCCGGAGCTGGCTCCCTTACACTAGAGGTTCTGAACAGTCAGCCTTGGCTTTTCTCATCTGGTTGGTCTTCATTTATTTTCACACGCGGACACATTCTTCTCTTTTTCATTGCTATTTTCTACTGTATTTATTACTGTATTTATACAGAAGCTTTAAACTTGTATCTGTACATAATTTTTACATTCTTTTCATCATCTATTAAGCAACCAGAGGACAAAGAGGAAGGAATTACACTTAACATATGTCTCTGAATCATAGTTGTACAAACCTGTCTCGGTTAGCAAGCGTCTTCTCTAAATTACACTCAGCATAATTATAAAAATAGTTAGTGGGCTACTGTTGGAAGATACCATGATAAGGCTTTGGAGGACACAAAGGTTTCTTTTTGGAAGTGGAAGTGAATCTTCTTTTCCACAGACTCACAAACAGAATGAGGGACACAGACTTTTTTCTTATTTTTTTTCATCCGTTCCATTCTTTATATAAACATATGTCACACATTATCTCCTTTTCCAGGTCGTGTTTTAGATACGTAAGGGAAAAACAAATGAACAAAAACTTCTGCTCTCTAAAAACTGGATTTCGAAGGAGAAACAAAAATATGATTACAGAACAAGTAAAATACACTGGACTGCCCGGCTGCCTGGAATGATCCGGGAGCGTAAGCGGGGGTCTGGGTGTGGATGAGGAGGCTCCCCAGGAAATGATGTCCCAGTTCAATGGCAGCAAAGGAGGAAGGGGAGTGCATTCCAGGAAAAGAGTGTCAACGTCATAAAGTTACAGGAAGGTCAAAGAACACTTGACATCAGATTCCAAAGTTTCTTATTTTCACACCAAACTAAGGGGTTTGGAAAAAGGGTGTGAGAAGCCTTATAAGGTGAAATGTGATGGAAAAACAAGATGAGCATGACTGGTGCGATCCCCGATGATGATCACCCATCAGAGACGAGTCTTTCACTCATTCATACCTTCACTCATTCATTCATTCATTCACTCATTCATTCATACAATCACTCATACATTCCTGCTACAAATACTCACTGTATGTTATTTCCCACATTAGAGCAGAGAGAAACTATGGTAATCAGCAGTCTTCCAGTGGAGGATAGAAGGCCTATCAATCAAGCTATCACATGGAAAAGTACTAAATTGGAACCATGATCCTTGCTCTTAGAGCTGGAACTTCTACAGGTGGCCACAGAGCGAGGAATGCCCTCCAAACTGCTGTGCTCTGTCCTCATCAAAGGCATCTTACACAGTAGACCTCACAAACAAACTATATCATGCCCAGTGACTGTAGCCTCTTGTTACTTGGGGAAGCTATGAACGAGTGTGTGCAGACATATGATGAATGAATGACATACATTCATTCTGTCTAATAGTCACCTGAGACTCTTTTTCCATATTAAATACCTTCATTAAGACAATAAAAATCTCAACAACTGTATCTCACTTAAATATTTGACACATTTCATAGTTCTCAATGATATTAAGTCATAATGGTGTGTGTGTGGAAAATATATAACTCTTGAATAAGTCTATAAAACGTAGGCAGTAGAACAGAGGTATAACAAACATATAACACAAATGTGCACATTTATACTGTGAAGAAAGTAGCTGAGGCACGCCAAAGATAGTCCATCTATTCACCACCTTGCAAAAGGAAATTAGTACCGAATCTTACCTTTACTTATTTCAACCAAAAGACTATGTTGGAAAAAAATGTATTTCTGCAAAAGACTTACAGAACATTGAAATTTCTGTCATTTCTAGCTATTATAAGATAAGTTTTGTATAAAATATTCCAAACTCCCAGGAGTTTATATAGTTATCAACTGTCCAGTGATGAGCATCACATTTTAAAATGTATTATTATCTTTACATAGGTTTTCCATGTGTATCTATCCAGGATGTACCTATAGTATCTATATGCATGTAAAGAACATATATATATAATTCCAATATGTTTATATTTCCTCATTTATCACTAGACACAAAGTTTGCACTTAGTGAGCACAAAGTAATTAGTAGCTGCTGCTATTGTTGATGTTTTGTTGTTATAACCCAAATCTTTGGAAGGGGGGACCTCCCCCCTCAAGAAAATAAAAGCAAAACAGAATATGAAACCCTTCAAACAGAAACAAAGTACAACACACATCAAATTAATGCTAAAAATTCAATTAACTCAAGGTTTTCTACAATGAATTCGAAGACAAATCACTGATTTGCATTTACATAGGCACTCCTAAGATCCATACACATACCTATTTTTCTTTAATGATTTACACTTTAGGGATCAGTTAGGTACATGTAATTGAACAAACATATTCAGAGCTCTCTAGGTGTCAAGGTTTATTACAAATGTTAGCACCAAAGAGGATGAAATGCCGAGAGCTGACAGGTGTGTCATCCACGGGCAGTAGGGGTAATAAATAGTAGGCACGACTTGGTCAGTGCGATGATAAGGGTTAATATGGATAATTAGGAGAGCCCAGAGGAGCCCATAACTTGTCCTGGAGGTAAGGTTTGCTGTGAGACGGGCGGTAGGAGACAGAACTCAGAGGAGAAGATGAACGTGTTCATGTAAACCTCTGGAGTAGAAACTACAAATGGATATAGTCCCAAGATAGCAATACAGCTCATGACGAAACGCAACATCACCGTGGTCCCTAAGACCGTGAGGAAGCTGGAACTGGTCATTAATTTCTAACCTACTAGACAGACATTTTTTTTTTTTCACCTACGGAATAATAGGAAAAGGTTAACAACCTTGAAAAAACTACTTTGCCAAATTTTCACACTTTCCTCTGGTGCCCCAAGAAGGGACTGAGAGGGAACCAGTTAGGACATTCAAGGGACAGCCGTCAAGAGGTAGGAACACAGTGTGTCCACAGCAACGTCACTGTCACTGACCATCACATGCTTCCTGATTCTGAGAAGTGCATTTGGGGTGAGTAAGACCAAGGGGACCCGGGCAATACTTAAAGCTACTCTTTGCAAAAGTTACTAACGCAGGACCCCAGGAGTTCTCCGTGGTCTCCCTGCAAGAATGATCAAAAGAACAGAATAATGCCTAGGTTCCATCAGGAAATGCTTATTAAGGGAGGAAGAGAAGAATTTTAGAACTATCGCGTGGACATTTGCTATGGACTGGTTGATGCTTTTTACACATCTCCACACTTAGATCTTCCCAAGTTCAGATGAGATGTAAGTTCATTTGAAGGAGGAAAACAGAGTTCGGAATGTTTCAGAAACTTAACTGAAGGTTATGTACCTAAAGAGGTAGAGGTGAAATTTCCAGTGGTTTGTCTGTGTCAGAGCCAGCATGATCTTCCCATCCTGACAAGCTATGCTTTTTGTGGGAGAATAAAACCAAATGGATCCTTTCGCTGAGAAGTTCAGCTTTCCTTGGGTAGATAAAACATTCATATGTGAACTTCACATAGAAAAGATATAATAGAGTGTATATCAAGTACCAAACAATTTGACAGTTTCTAATGGCTGCAGTAATGAGACTTCATAGGGGAGTTCCTGAAGTGGATCTTGAAGGGTGGACAGTCATAGACCTTCAGATGAAAAAGCCTGTACCATCCCCGCCTCTCCCTCCTGCAGGTTAGAACCATTAACACCAAATGCATCCAGGCAGCATCAGGACTGGATCCTCACAGCTATTGGGAGGGATTTGGGTCAAAGATGAGGAGAGAACTTCATCCTCTGTTTCACACCCCAAATTAATTAATGCATTTATTACTGAGTGAAACATTCAGAACTTCCGGAAACTGGCATTTATCACCAAAGGGTTTTTCAGCAAATTGAAGTTCCTACTTCAGGTAAAATTAAGAAATAATTAGGCTTCCTTGCACTAATTTGTCAGCTCTCTGCGGTCTGTCTCCTTGGTTATTTAAAAACTCTAGGGTGCATTCAGCCTCTTGCCCACCCTTCACAGGTAAAAAAGGCTTTGTCCACTAAGGATCCTGTGGACACAACATGCTCCAAAATTCCCTCATGATGGGACTGCTCCACATGAAAGAAGAAGAGGAGACAGAGGGAGATGACGATTGACAGTAAAACTATCCAATTAAACTTTGTTTCTCTTATTGGGGCCCTAAGACTGAGATTCGGCATTGATGCTGCAATGAATTAGCCCGCACACGTTCTCACCACGTGCAAGATCTAAAAGCCAAAGTACATCTCATCCTTTGGTTCTCTTATTATTTTTCGTGAGTTAACTCATGGTTACAATTAAGTCATAACATAACAGGGTATCACTAGCAGAATTCTCTTAGTGACAGTTTACCAGGTATACAGATTTATAGGAAGAAGCAATATTGTCAGCAGGCAAACGGTCAGAGCCTTAGCCTGACACACAAGCTTTTGCAACATGTTCTTGGCAGGGACAGTGTTCAGAAGAAAACTAGAGAAATAAAAGTTTTGTGTTAGAAAAAAGCAGGAGGTGTCTTAAATATATGCCAGGTTCCTTGAATACCTAAGTGGTATGGATTTTGCAAATGCTTCGAGTATTCTTCTAAGAAATTAGAACCGATTCTAACCCCCAATGTGCTACCCATTGCATTCCATTTTATCAAAAAATGCTACTTAACTGTACCATTTGTGATCTGCTGTGTTAAAATGCCTCAAAGAAAATTGCATATACACATATGATGATCGGTTATTTTTCCCATTTATGTATCTGGCCTGCATCTTCCAATGCTTTAACCTCAGCAAAGATTCAATGCCTGACACAAGAAGGAAAGCTGAATGAACAGATGAACCACTACATTAGAGAATTAGGTTTCTAGAATTCAGTTAACAAACATCCAGTATCTACCCGACTCTGCCAGATATTCTGAAATATAAGAAATGATCTTGGTTTCCAAACATGAAACCATTTTGTTGTACAAAGTTAATACCAACATAAACATGATGATTTTTAAAAGTGGCCAATGAAGCCATATTTGTAGGTATAATTTGATTGAGCTGTACAAAATAACTGAATCAAAGCAATGAATTGGTTCTCAGGTCAAAACATATTTTCCACAGTGTAATCAATTCAACCTTTTTATTTATTCTTGAGAATCACTTCATCAATGCATTCCACATTATAGTCTTAAGCAGTCTTTGTAGTAATTTTTTTTAAACCACATAAATATCATGAGGGTAAAGATGCACTAGGAATAAGCAAAATAATACGACCTGCTCTTAACTCATAAATACAGAACAGGAAATTGCATGATTGTCTTTTTTTTTTTTTTTTTTTTTTTTTTTTTTTTTTTATGCGCCACCAGGGAAGCCCCCTGCATGATTGTCTTTTGTTCATATTTTCTAGCTTTTGAAAATTCAAGCATCAAAGAAATTTGAAAATATCACAGTGAGAAGTGTATCAATCCTTGAGTGGAATAAAGTGACTTTTAAACGGCGAACACTCACTGTGGTTAACGGCGAACACTCACCGTGGTTAACGGCGAACACTCACCGTGGCTAACGGCGAACACTCACCGTGGTTAACGGCGAACACTCACTGTGGTTAACTTTTTCATAACCATTCAAACCCCTAAGCAATCTAGATATTCTCTCTAAACCAGAGGGTATTCAGACTCCAAGACAGTAAGATCATGCTATAACTGTAATTTATTTCATGCTCTTTCATGAACAATGTTTTTTTTTTATCACCTGCTTTTGTTGTGATATGATAGCTCAAGGAATGTTTTAGAGTAAATAAATGCTACTCCAAGTGTTTTCTTATGTAAAAATCATACCTTCCAGGGTAACCATACCTTCATTAAGTCTCTGTTTTACCAAGACTGTTTCCTCATATGTATTGAGATATATATATATATATATATATAGAGAGAGAGAGAGAGAGAGAGAGAGAGATTACCTCCATAATAGGATTTTAATTGAGTCAAAAGTGATATAAACAGTGATTTTTCCAATAATGTTTCACGGAAACTGCTGCTGTTGCTAGTGTTTTACTTTTGTACACCAGATCTTAGAAAAGGGAGGAGATTTTTTTTCTCCTCCAGAAAAAAAAAAAAAAGTCTCGAATATGAAAGCCTGGGTACCAAATGGAAGTTTAACACATGCCAAATGAATCCTAAATTTTCAATTAACAGAAGTTTTTCTTAGATCGATTCAAAAGAAACATCACAGTAAATAATATGGACTTTCGTTGAGCATGAGGATATACTTTTATGGCAAAAAACTACATAGCTAAGTTGCTCTGAAAATGCAGAAGCCCGTGGAATCCACCAGTAGATGTGGTGGCGAGCGGGAGCTTCCCCATGGGCCAAGCACGTCAGAAGGAAGGAGGAACAACAGAAGAAGCAGGTGAGAAAGAGGAAAGAAAGAAGGGGGCTTGTTTGTTTTTACCGAATAGCTCAAAGTTGAGCTCAGGAATGCTCCATGGAGGCTGACATGACGTAAAGTGAGGCAGAGAGAGGTGACATCCCAGCCGAAGTCACCCCTGACCCACTCATATTTTCATACTCTTCCTCTTTCTGCACACTCCCCCAGAAGCTTTCTTTTATACAGCAAAGTAGCGGATGCATTTTAGGCGTTCAATAAATATTTGTTTAATGTATTTTTTGACTAAGTCGAACCATTTTGGGGGAAGGAAAATATGTTCTAGCCTTCAGGTGTGTTGGAGAGGAAAACAGTTGAGACTCATACGGTCCATCATACAGGACTTAACAGTCCTGTACGAGTCATTCAATAAATATTTGAATATCTAATTAGAATTCAGAATTAATTCCTTTATCATCATATGAAATGTGGGTTATTTCCTCATACAAATGTGCAGTTGAGTTGTGCCCATCTGTACACAAGTACCAATTCCAAACTTATCCAACTACATTGCTAGTGATATTAGGTACTACCTGTATCTATTAATAACTGAGTATTATTAACATTATACAAGTTGGAATGCCAATGATAATTACTGCAACTCGTGAAATAACTTCATTCAATGTAGAAGGAAATGACATTTGATAACTGTTTAAGACTTTTCCTTAATTAAGTAAAAATTCCACTTTCTTATTTCCACAAAATCCAAGATCTTGGCCATTAGACTGTCAGTCCAACTCTCACCTTCTACATACACACTCTCTCACGCACGTTGGTTCTATTTGTGTCTCTATCCCGTGTGTGTGTGTGTGTGTGTGTGTGTGTGTGTGTGTGTGTATAATACGCAAAAATTTGCATTAAGGGTAACATATCATGCGCAAGTAATGAAATAAATCTTGCATTCAGGAACTACTTAGAAAATGCAGATAAATACTCATTAATTAATAAAACTATTTAACAAGAGCTTTTAGGTTAAATAGTAAGAGTAAAAAAAAAAACTTGATTGAGATGTTTCCTTCCTGAATTAGTGATCACAAATGGTACATCTGTAAACTTAAGACTTTCACCAACTCTGCTTTTGACATCGCTTTCAATGCAAGGTTTAATTATAGTATTGTTACGAAATCTCAGATAAAGCTTTTCTACACTGGTTGTGCCAATCAGTCAATAGTTAACAATTAATGATACAGTCCTTACAAGCAAGTTAATTGTAAAATATTTGAAAAGCTAACCTTTACCCACAAATTATAGTGAAGTTCACAGAGACGATGCTGCTAGAGCTGTGCTCTAAATGAAGGTAGATTCTGAAACTTGTTCAACTAAAAAAGTGCAGAGTTAGAGGCAGGTTTTAGACTTTTAGCCTTCGTAATAAAAGTAAAAATCACAATGATGACAATAATGCCTGTACTCTCTATACAGTAAGCATGGAGGACTTGCTTGCCATGTATGTTGCATGTAAGAAGTGTTCATTGTATGACTGAATAAACCTCTTCTACTTTGATCAGTTGTCCTCACCTAAGAATGCAGATTATAATGAAATGGGATATTTTAAAAGTTACTGAAGCTTAGGTCATATTCCAGACCAATCAACTCAGAATACCTCAGGAAAGGACCCAGACCTTTTTTTTTTTGCAAAGTTCCCCACTTTTTCCAAATATCAAAATAATACATATTTCCATATGTGGATTTGCTGGGGGGAGGGTAGTAGGGACTAGATTTACTCTTCTACTTGAAACAACTGAGAAGAGAAGAGAAGAGAAGAGAGAAAAGACAAAGGAAAAGAAGGGGAAGGGAAAAGAAAAGAAGAAAAGAAAACAGAAAAATATAGGAATCAGTAGTCTGTGGATGCTGAATAACAGGATATACCACGCACTGATTTCTGTGGGACAAAAACAAATCTACCACTGGCTCTGTTTACCTCCAAGCAAGAGCTTGCAGGGAGCAGAGCAGGGGAAGAGAGGCTGGCAGCCTCCCTGATTAGAGGAGACAGAGGGAAGACTTGGGGGAGGCCAAGGCTGCTTGCATCCCAGGGCAAAACACAAGAGAAGAGACAGCTGCACAGAGAGATCCAAAGAGGATGCCTGGGGTCTCCAGCTGAGGACCTGTCAGCATAGTCACAGGACAAAATTACCCAAGGCCTAGACAGAGGCTGCACTGATGCAGCAGAAGGAGCAGTGGGGGCATCCTTGGAGCTCACACAGAGCAGGTGTCTGTGTTCCCACAGCCAGAGTGGGAAGAGCCCACAAGACGTGAGCTTCGGGGACAGTGCTCAGAAGGATACTGCCTCAGTAATGAGAAAAAAAATTAGCTCCAGACTACAGACTTCTGTGGTCCCACTGGACAAAGTTTCAAAGCAATTTCAGAAGGATCCAACTGTCTGCAAGTAACTTAACTGTGGACCAGAACAAAGCATGAAGCTTTAACTATTTAAAGAAATACAAACATACCCAGCATGTGACAAGGTAAAATTCACAATGTCTAGCACCTACTAAAAAATTACCAGACATGCAGAAGAGTAGGAACATATGACTCCGTAATAAGGAGGGAAATCAAACCCGTATAATAATCTTTGTCTTCTGAAAACTCTGGGCTATTGTTTTACTCTAACAAGTCATTTACAGCAAGAAATCCATTTTTCTGCTTAAAATGTCTTTCCCTTCCCATCTACATCCTCCCCAACGCAAGGTCTTAGGTCCAGTTTAAGCATCATCTCCAGATATAGGTTCCCCTATAAGTTATTTATTTTCTCATTCATGTTTACATCTTATCTTACATACAACTCCATTACTAACACGTCATGTTCCCTTACATTATATCAGATTTGTTCCTGTCTTCTCTCTGGACCAGTCAGAGGCAGGGAAAGTGTCACACACATGTTGGTATCCTACCACCTGGCAGTGTGATTGGAACACGGTGTTCAAAATATTTCCAAATGCATGGATACATTTATGAAGGATGCTTCCGTCAAGTTCCCATTGCTTATTATCCTTACTTTCTGTGTTGATGTAGTCAAAGGTCACCAAGTCTCTTCCCCATCCCTTCCTCCTATTCACCCCATTAGTAAAACCACATGGACTTCAGCAACCAGAAAATCATTTCCATCCAAAACCCGTTTTTACCATCTTCTGACTGTGTGGCCTTGGGAACTTCGCTCTCTCTCTCTCTTAATCCTTCATCTGCAACACAGATAAACATGTACAAAGGATAGGGATGTTCTAAGGATTAGAGGAGGTGATGTATGCATCTAGTATATAAAGGGCACACATAAAGGATCTCCCCCTTTTTGCTCTGCATAGTTGATTACTGGTGAAGATAAAAATAGCTGCTCAAAATTTCTTGTTTGATAGTGATAAAAATCAGTGTCATTGTTGACAAAAATTTCCAAGTAATTCCCACTTCATATGAGTATTTTTAAGAAGGACGTTTAAAACATTCACAAAAGTCTTGTTTACACTCTGTTGAATATCTTTTTAGTTGAGTAATTCTATTCTTTCACATATAATTTATTCAGAAATAGTGAACAAATTATATTTGGTCCTTTCTTGTGTTACTGGACTTTTCTCTTTTCCGCATTATCGTTTATTGTTTCCACATCTTCCATATTTTTACTACAAAGGTGTCATTGAAAGAGGTATTTCTAATTATCTTCAAACAAAGACCAGAATATTACTGTACTGATTTAGTCCTCATTTTTAAAAAATGTTTAGTTCACAGATGGTTTTCATCATAGACTAAAAAGTACTGCTTATGTTAAACGTACAAAGATGTAATATATATTAGATTATTTTTAAATTACTTTTATATTATTTACATCCTTAAGAACAGCTGAAAGTTTCATTTCTTCTTTTCTGACAGAATTTACTTTCAAATTGTGGCGCTCTCTCTCTCTCTCTCTCTCTCTCTCTCTATATATATATATATATATATATATACACATATAAAACATACCTTTATCATTTTAATTTAAAACATGCTGTATTTAAAACATTACCAACACAAGTAAGAACAAAATTCAGTTGCATGTCACAAATATGTACCGAGTGCCGAGGAGTTAGACTCCCCCAGCTGCCAAGCAGCTTATAATCTATCAGCAAGACGACTGCATATGGCAGAAGATCCTAAGTTTCATAATAGCTGTAAAATATGCATTGCTCTTGGCGATGAGAAAAGGGAAAATTATGTGAGGCTGTAGGTTTGGGGAAGGTTATATAAAAATACAGCATGTCAGTTAGGCCCTAAAGAATGGGGAGGATTTTGAGGAATGAAAAACTCAACATACGAAAAAAGGTGTAGAAATAGGAAAATGCTAGATGCGTTTAAGATTACTCCTTGAGTAAAGAATACCAGCTAGCCTCAAAGAGCTGGTGACAAGGTTGAAAGTGGAGTAGAAACCAGAGAACGGAATGATGTTAACACCCCTAAAATAAATAAGTAAAAATATAGCTATATAAATATATATACATATTTATTTAAGTGTCCAAGGAATGAGACGTCAGGGAAATTTAGGTAGTTATTCTGAAGCTGTTTTCCATTTCTCATGATGACAATATCGGATCACATAATTCTGCTTGTCGCTTTCAAGTTCTAAAGTCTTTTGGCCACCCATGTAAGTCTAAGAGAACTTGGGCATCATTTGAAACCAATTCTACATATAGGAGGATTCTGTAGAAAGGAGAAAACAATTATTGTATTATGGTCATAGTCTACAGAGTAATTAAAACTCTTAAAAGCCGTAAAAAAGGGAGAAATAAAAATATAAATTCTTTCCCGGACAGCATGGTACTCATAATGTCACAGCCATAGTCCTTGTCTCCCCATCAGGAAAGTACCCTACACAGAGGTTACAACGTTTTGTTCAGAGTAACCAACTAAACCACAAACGATGGGATTTCCAGGGATTTCCCTGAGACAAAGATCCGTGAGGTTGCCTGGCATGAGTCCCGTCCAGTAGGGGTACTCTATATCGGACCAACATATCTGTGTTCTAGGGAGTCTGATATAGAGTGTTAGTCATGCAGCAGAAACCGGAAGACAGAGAAAAATGGCAGTGAACCGAAATCAAGAGGGAGCAGAATCCACGAGCAAGAAGGCGCCGAAGCATAAAATAGAAGAAGGATGGAAGGGAAGATGGGTGGCTACATGGAAGGAGGGAGGGAGATTTCAGGCTGACTCACTCAAACCCCCACCTACACCACACGAGCCCCTTCTAGCTTGACTTTCTGTTCTACGAAAGATGGGAAGCTACACACAAACTTCCGCAGAGGACCCTGAACTGAGAGGTTGCTTTCTCCCAAGAAAGGGCACCATTAGAGTCATGGAGGAAGGAGGGGAGCAGTGCGCTTGGAGAAAGCAGGTCTTTGTCAACAGACACTGGGACCACAGGGCTGGTAGCACAGCCTCTGCTTCAAGGGCTCCGCCATGGTGCTGGGACCCGGGGGGACAGCAGCTCCTGGGACAGCCCAGCTCCATTGTGCGGTTCTACAAGGTTTTCCTAGAAGCTGAGCTTAGATTTACAATGTCCACCTTCCCCATTACATCTCCTAAAAATAAATCTCCTGCTTAGATGACTGGTGGGCAACTGGGAAGGCTGAACAACATAGATGGCAGGTGGGGAGATTGGGAGGAAACAACCTCATGGAGGAAACTGTGTGATGGGCGGGGATGCTGCCTCTGCAGGTATTTCCCAGAGCCAGGAATGTAGGACTTGACCTTCTTCCACTCTTCCCCACCGACCCTGTGTCCACCCATGCTGGCTACCTATCACAGAGGGCAGGAGTAGGAAGGGTTGCAGGTAGCAGCCCCTCCATCGATGGGAGGCCAGAGTATGGAGGGATGCAGGGAGGAACTCCTCCTCCTGGGAGGGGAGCTAACAGCCCTGCATTTCTAAGGGTGAAGCAGCTCATAAAGCTCATTTTCTGAAGTCTCTTTGGAAGGAGATGCTATGTCCTCAAAGGAGGAGTCCTTCTCCAAGGACGCCCCTCCCCCAAGAGCTTTTGTTGGGAGTAAATTCAAAGGACGGACGAATTAAAGACAAGTGAAATGGGCTAGCTCCCTCTCATGGTCTTGGCACAGACAGAAGAAAATGGAAAAACACAGCCCCTGGAAGACCCACCTCAGTGGATCTAAAGACAATTCATTCTACCCTGTCATTCACGAGACGCAGCAATGTGTGTGTAAAGGATGTTATTTTTGTGCTATCACTGCAATGAACATTGAAGCTCACTCGCTAAGCGTCCACTTGTGATGTTCTGCTGGAAAGCACAACGTCACAGAGGGGCCTGAGGATGGCTCAGACCCAGACACACCAGGCTCCAGGCTCCCTAGAAATTCTCAGTCCTCAGCTGATTTTAGCCCTTGGGCTTCCGCA
Source organism: Neophocaena asiaeorientalis asiaeorientalis (assembly GCF_003031525.2). Taxonomy (NCBI): domain Eukaryota; kingdom Metazoa; phylum Chordata; class Mammalia; order Artiodactyla; family Phocoenidae; genus Neophocaena; species Neophocaena asiaeorientalis. The sequence goes on from NW_020175446.1 coordinate 2,092,414, forward strand.
GTGAAAGCAGGGCCACCATTTGGATCATCACCTCACGGGTGTACCCACTGAATGCTGCGCCATTGTTCTCCACAAGGGCTCACTGACATGCACCCGGGAGATCGGGGGTGGAGAATTGGATGATGGGTGCAAGATGCACAGGCCGCCAAACGCCACTATGACCGGTCTTATAGGGGACCCCGTGGAAGCTGGGGAACACATGGTGTTTTGAGTGAGAACAGTCTGCGCTTACATTTCCCACGGTGATATCATGATCACCTGCCTTTGGATTTTTGCGTATTTCCTTGGGATCGATATCCGTGACCATGGAAAGAATACCTGCATGATTACCATCGCCTGTAAAGAAAGAACTGTTACAGTAGGGAGGGAGACAGGAAAGCATCTGACGTTGTTGAAAACCCAACATTACAAAACCATGACCCACGACAATACACACCTACAGGACCAGAGAGTGAACTGCCGGATGGACCTTAATTATTATGGACAGAATCCAATACCAGGAAAACGGGAATGTTCTACTTATTACATTCCTCCAAAACTTCCGGGTTAGATGAAAGAGAGAATGACGACCATGTAGCAAAAGCTAACTCCACGTGGCGGCTGTCACAGAGGGTGCTATTCTGTATATGAATATAGTCAGGAGATCATAGAACACATTTCTATACACGTTTCAGTTAGCTAGAACAACCTGTCCTGTTTATGATCCCCTCAACCCACCACAGAAAGGTCTCCTTTACCTGGTAGAACAAGAGTATCATTGCAGGACCACGGTGCTTAGAACAAAGTCTGCTGACCTGCATGTCCTCGAACCATGGCCAGCATCAGAATTCCCCAAAGGGCCTGTTAAAACAGAGTGCTGGGTCCCACCCTCGGAGTTTCAAAAGGGAGCTGGGAGTTGGGCCAGAGAATGAAGATTTCTAACAAAGTATCTGATGGGCTGATGCTAGTGGCATAGTGACAGCCACAGGGTCAAGAACACAAAAAATTCCAAGTCATCCACACGCACCACAGGAGCCTTGGACATAGCCAGGAACAGGCATGAAACCCTTCACAAACACAGGGGCTTCTATCTCAGATGTGGGACAAGATCCGAGCTGTGTCTGAAGACGACAAGCAAGGTGTCATGTGTTGGGCAGATTCCCCACAGAGGGATGGGAAACCAGTTAGGAAGCTGCGGCCTAAGTGAAAAATGCACTCTTCTGACACAGGGAAGCAGCGGGTAGAAAGGGACCCTGACGTGAGAGAAGGTACTTGAGAAATTAGATGTGAACATAAAGAAAAGGGAAGGTTGGAAGCGATGCAAAGTTCTCCCTCTCTGACTGGAAAGACAGTAGGAAACCACTGACAAGTAAGAATAAAAAGTCTTGCTAAATATCACTCAGAGAGGGATGCAAAGAACAGGTCTGGAGTCAGGAAGGGGAAACAGTGAGTTTGGGTGGATTAAATGGGGAGATGACGGCAGGTCTAATGGAAGAATTTAGTGGAAAGTTAAGCATAACACAGTGGAATTCAGAAAGAAATCACAAACCAGTGTTTGGCTTTGAGAGTCCTCTACAAAAAGGTCAGAGTTGAAGTTTTGAAAATGATTTAATCTACAAATGGACAACGTAGAAGGCAAAGAAAAGAAGTAATGGGCCATAACCTTAAGAAACGTCTGTTTTTGAAAATCAGGCAGAGGGACAGGAGGCAATAAAGGAAATGTGCAGAAAGAATCAGGGAGGGTCCATGCTTGCACCTCAACAAGGGAGAAGATTTTAAGTAGGAGAAGGGATACGGAATGTTCCTATAAAAGCAGAAATCCAGCTGCAACTTCTGCTACACTGACAACTAGCCCTGACACGACCCGGGTATTTCATATATTACTATTATGTAATCAAGAAATGACACAGCGCTTTTCTTTAAAAGTGATAGAAAACTTAATCTTCATTGGTCTTCAATACAAATTCCCATTTCACAGTCGTTTGTTCTTTAAACCTTTTTTTCCTTACATTTGTGTCTCCTTCCTTTGCGAGAACAATTTTAAAAGAGAATGAAAATAGACAGGAAGTTAAAAGGAAGATTAATGAAAATGGAAAAACTCTGCTGACGTATTTCATTGTGCAAATTACAGAACCGTCTCACAATCAGATTGTTTGCCACATGCAGGTTGCTGCCTGCTGGTACCTAGAAATCAACCATTCTCTGTGCTGCCAGCCTTCAACGCTGTGCGACGTGCCGAGTTTTCCATAACTCTGTTTCCTGGGGAGTGCTCGTCACTGTAATTCAGCTGCATAGACATTATGAAACCAGAGAGGAAAAAAATGATGCAATAACTGTATATAGAATGCATTTTTGGTTTAGACGCAGATAATAAAAGTATAACGCACATTTCTAGCAAGAAGCCTAGAGTTGAAAATTTTGTTAAACCCATTAACTTTTTAAAGCCACAGATGAAATTCAACTTGTCTTGTTAAAATGTCTTCTGTGAGTATAAAATAAGATTTGGCTTGAGAATTAAAAGATTTTGTAAAAAAACTTATTTTTCATCTCTCATTGGGACTTGTGTCTCTAATATTGTTTTGTTTTTTGTTTTTGTTTTCTTTCCCCTCCACATAAGAAGAATATTTTTTCAGTGTGATCTAGCTGCTGAATAAAACTTTTGTTATAACATTTGCTGGTAAAATTTATCCCCCTGGGAAGGATTAACAGTTACTAAGCAGAGGTTACTGAGTACCCACTATGTACAGGCTCTATACTAGTGATGTGTGTGTTTTATTTGCAATAGGTAATAGTAACTCTGCAAGTACATTCATGAAGAAATAAATACTGAGCAATGAGTCTTACTCAAGGTCACGTTTCAAGACAGTAACTAAGTAGGTTTTCATCCAAATTCTATGCATCTTCTGTTAAGTTGCACTCACTCACTACAAAAATCCCTTGTCTCATGAAATAGCATTTCTATTGCTATCTGTGAAAGATCACTTCCTCATACCTCAAAAATGTCAAACGTGAGATCTAAGACATCTCCCTCAGCACTGATAACCTCTTGAAACATTATTTCCTTTTATTCCTTCTAGTTTCTACTTTTTTGTTACCATACAATTGACATGTAACATTTTATTAGTTTCAGGTGTACAGCAAAATGATTCAATAGTTGTATATTTTGTGAAATGATCACCACTATGTCTAGTTAACACCCAGCATCATACATAATTACAATTTTTCCCCTTGTGATGAGAACTTTCAAGATCTATTCTCTTAACAACTTTCAAATATACAATACTGTATCAATATTTATAGTCACCATGCTGTACTGCTTTCTACTTTTTAAACAGTTTAGATTTCTTAACTTTCACAAATTTCTGTTGTCATATATAAGGTGAAAGCTGACAGACACAAAAAATGTAAAATGTTGCTCTTGCTTTTTATACAAAGTAAAGCCACTTTGGTTAGAAATATCAGTAGCATATTTAGCAATGATAAAATTACCTGTCCCCTTTGAATCTATATATCCTATATATCTATATATCTATATATATATAGATATATCTATATATCTATATATATCCTACTTGAAAGCATTTTATAAGCTATACTGAGGCTCAATCTTTGTTGCTGTTTTATCAGAAAGAGTTGCCTAGGTGATTTTATGTTAGAAATCTGAAAAACATTCTGTCTTAAAAACACCACCATGGGTTTATAAGTTCAGCAATTTTTGCCAGAAAACATATAACTAAATCTTGCAAGATGCCCTCATTACTTTTCCTTTGTGTATATTCTGAAGCGTTTAGTTTGCACTTGCTTTTTTTTTGTAATGGATTCTCAAATTCGGCAGAATTTTCCCCTGATATTTATGTTTATAGTTATTATTCCTCTTGGGCTTCAGCTATCAGTTTTTCTTTATAAGTGAAGACTAGTGATCAAGGCCCTGGAGAATTACTGTATAATATATAAAAATCACACAGCACATAAATCCAGATGTGTGTCAAGTCTGCATTGAATACATTGTTTCCATTAAGCCCTTCATGCTAAGTAACAAGCATAGAGATTCTGAAATAAAATGATTTGTGCCTTAGCTGTTGAAAGAGGCACAGAGCACAGACATTCACACTGCTAAATGTTTGACATATATACACTACTGTGTACAAAATAGATAACTGATGAGAACCTACTGTATAGCACAGGGAACTCTACTCAATGCTCTGTGGTGACCTAAATGGGAAGGAAAACCAAAAAAAGAGGGGATATACGTATGCGTATAGGTGATTCACTTTGCTGTACACAAAATGTACAGCAGAAACACAACATTGTAAAGCAACTATACTCCAATAAAAGTTTTTTTTAAAAAAGAAAATACTTATTTTCTTTATGTACTCTATATATACAGAAAACTTTTAGCCAATTCCTCCTCGGAATTTGAGTCAATTTAGGAGTTCATAAAGTAACCTTATTGTAATCATTTCACAATATATACAGGTCTCAAATCACTATGTTGTACACCTTAAACTTGTACAATATCATATGAGAATTACACCTCAACTAAGCTGAGGGGAGAAAAAGACTTTACAGTGAAGAGCATCTAAACAAATATTCAATAAAACAGAAGTACAATATTAGAACGCAGTCATCTGATCCACCATCTCTCCTTAACAAACATCAGATCCAGGAGGAGCCTGGTTGCCCTGTTTTACAAACTATATATTTCACAAAATATAATAAAGCATATGTAGATCTGTCAGTTCAAGGGCCACCGTGACCTGAATTTTAAATAGTTTCTGTAATCTTGACTTCTGAGGGCCATTAGACTCCATAAATCTATATATTTTTGTTTCTACAAATTCCCATGTCTTAATGTGGTTCATGCTCCTACCCTGTCACTCAACTTTCTGTAAATTTCAGATAGCCCAAGCAAGTTTGTGACGCATCTACTTCCATACCTTTCTGGGGGCAGTTTCTTTATGCCTACTTATCGTATTCCTTCCATACCTATTTTTTGAAGCTCTGTTCATCTTTCCAGACACAGCTCCTACCTCACCCTCCTAGATCCTACCAGTCAGCAAGAACGGCAGCTTCTTTCTGAAAGCCTCTATGCACACCCAGTGGCTCACCCAGGATTCACTTAGCACGGTTTATCTTTGAAACTGAGACAAGTTCCGTAACAGGTGACACACATGGCTGCCTGCTTGTTGTTAACCTGCCATAGCTCTGAGCATATTACCTTACACTGCATGCCGAACACATGCTTATTCTTTTTGTATACTTCACCTTTCTTAGTCTCCAGTATGCAACTAAAGACTAACAACACTAGGTTCTTCATGACCTTTTTTTTCTTCTTAGATTCCATATATATGTGTTAGCATACGGTATTTCTTCTTCTCTTTCTGAGTTACTTCACTCTGTATGACAGACTCTAGGTCCATCCACCTCACTACAAATAACTCAGTTTCGTTTCTTTTTATGCCTGAGTAATATTCCATTGTATATATGTGCCACACCACATCTTCTTTATCCATTCATCTGTCGATGGACACTTAGGTTGCTTCCATGTCCTGGCTACTGTAAATAGAGCTGCAATGAACATTGTGGTACATGACTCTTTTTGAATTATGGTTTTCTCAGGGTATATGCCCAGTACTGGGATTATGGGGAGGGGGCAGGGTAAGCTGGGACGAAGCAAGAGAGAGGCATGGACATATATACATTCCCAAACGTAAAATAGATAGCTAGTGGGAAGCAGCCGCATAGCACAGGGAGATCAGCTGGGTGCTTTGTGACCACCTAGAGGGGTGGGATAGGGAGGGTGGGAGGGAGGGAGATGTAAAAGGGAAGAGATATGGAAACATATGTATAACTGATTCACTTTGTTATAAAGCAGAAACTAACACACCACTGTAAAGCAATTATACTCCAATAAAGATGTTAAAAAAAAAAAGACTAATGACCAAATGAAAATTAATATCCTTCCCAACCTACTCTGTCATGATATCAAACCCCACTCACCTAATACCTTGCCTGAGAAGAATGAATCAGAAAGCCGCCTTCAAAAGAGTCAACAAGATTAATATCACAACTCCAAGGAATCCTCGTGGTCACGCACCCTCAGGGAGAGTCAGGACAGCCTGGGGTCAAGGCAGCAGAGCAAGCATCCTACTGTAGACTGGGTGCAGCCTCAGGACCAATTCCCTGTTCCAGCCATCTATACATCACTTCACGGGAGGAAGCTGGCTTTGAAATCAATGATAGAAAATGCTATACAAATGTACTGTTTTTAAAGACGAGAATTTTTTCCAGAAGCTTCAATCTGTACTAGTTGCAAGGTACATAAACGTTTCCATGGTGGTGGTTGTCTTTCAGAGACTTGAAAAGGCATGCCAGTTTCCAGTAAGGGGAACCTTGCTACATCTCTTGTGGGTTTTGTGTTCTGCATTTCAAACATGTTTTAACGTTTACACCTCATTGGACGATGGGCGGAACTGGGGGTAGGGATTAAACCCACATCTCGGAGTTGGCAGAAAGCAAAGCAAGTCCGTGGTGGCGACTGTGGCTTTCTGTTGCCCTTGAAGTCCAGCTGGAATCGACGAAGCCAAAAGGTAGCCATCCTGAGCCCTCCAGCTGGGTCATTTCAATGCCCCTTGATTTCCCAAGGCTTCAAAATGAACTTTCTGAATATCACCCAGCTCCGGCCACATGGCAGATCTTCCCAGGAGAGGCTCTTACATTTGACTCACAGTATCTTTCTTCCAAGCAAAGAACTATTACTTACTCCTTGCAACGCAATACGTTTGTGTTCTAAAAATGTGTAATACATAGCTTAAAAGTTTAACTACTTTAACACCACACAGTAATTGTTTTTGGAAGTCTTCATGGCGACGGTGTTGAAATTCATCACCCTTCACTTCATGCATACCACATCCTAGATGAAAACGGTAAACAATTCACTCAAGCCCACAAACAATTACTGATACCTGAGGCCTCTTAGCTTCGCAGTCTGGCTCAAGCGAACTATTTGCAGTTTTGCCAAAATATGTGCCTCATCCTGCTCTCAAATTACTCTGAAAATGCCACGTTGTTCAGGTACCAGTGCAAATGCAAAGAAAGGATGGAAGTAATCAAGAGGGTCGTGAGTGAACGGGTACGGAGACCCCGGAACACTCCTGGCCACTATCAGTGCAGCTCAGGACCAAGGAGCCCAAGGATTACCCTCCAAGGCTCTCAGAGGCCAGATTACATGCCTCCTGCATATCAAGTATGCTGCACCACTGACCAGGGTGACGCTCTGCACCCAAGCTAACCTCCCCACCATGCTGCGGGTGGACATCATGCATTCTTTTCAGGCACCAATGTATGAGGACCAAATAGCTACAGAGCGTTTACTGTCATCACCACTGGGCTCAGGAAAATATGAGCTCTTCTCTGTTTTCTGCTCTTTTCTCCCCCAGCAATACCCTTCTCCCACCATAAACACACACTGGGCATCCAGTGAGACACAAAGCCGTCCAGCTATAGATACATATAGTGTTTCTCACTATTGCTGCTACTTTGCAACCCTGGGAGAATATTAACTCCTGTGCATATGAAGGAGTATTCAGTTCTGTTTCAGTGTGAGGTATTATTCTGAGATATACGTCTGACGGTATTCAGTGAATTTCCAAGTTCAAAATTAAGTTGCGTGTGTAAAAAAAGGTGAAGATTTCAGCAAAACCTTATTTATAGGATCCAATGATTCTTTTTCCCCCCAACCATTTACTCTTCTACACAAAATACTTTTGACAAGACAATGGAATGACTTGGAAAAAGTGCTTTACTATTACATTTTTCTCTGTAAGAATGTAAGAAAAAAAAACCCTATTAAGTTTAGTTAGTACCTGTGGTTTAAAGATGAACAAGATATGCAGGAACTTAGCAACATCAATGCATTTCTCATCCCACACACAGAGACCATTTTCAATGTCAAGAGCGTTTCCTAATAATACTACGTTTTTTTCAGGCTAGCACTATGTTTAGAAGATTTGAAAATAGCAGGCAAAATCCAATAACGTGTGATCGGAAATAAGAACTCCGCCAGAAAATCCTTTGCCAAGTGGGATGCCATTTCACCCATGGTTCTGAACACACAAGAAGTCATGCCCTTCCTCATGACCCTGGCTGAATTTCTAACTGAGACAAGCTGAGAGCTAAGGCCCCGTCTGAAAAGAGCATCTCAGGTTTTGTTGAATATATGGTTCCAGGAGAAGTCGTACATAAGGATTCAGTGTACAGTCACAAGCACAGGCCCCAGGGATGGATTTTCTGAGGGTGAATTTCTGTCTCCTTACACACCTGTTGCCCACGCTTGAATAACTTACTTAAATTCTCTGAGCCTGAATTTCCTTATCTGGGAAATTAGGATAGCGCTACTCTGTTGCCAGAGAGGACCCCAACCCTATAAAGTGCTTCCAACAGGGACCTAAGGAGAGTGAGTAGTCCTTAGTGAGTAGTGGGCATTCAACACGCATCAGTGATCCCTACTACTGCTGTTACTGCTGTTGCCTCACTGCAAATATGTTAAAGGACATTAATCTAAATCTAAATACAGTAAGAACATTTATAATAAGCACCTCTCCTAGAATGCCATGTGATTGGAAGGAATTTTAGAATCAACTGATGGAAACTTGGAGATTCCAAGGTCTAGTCATCTGCTAATGTGTGTAGGTAATCTTTAACCCTGCTCTGAGGGATGCTTCTGTAATACACAGACACACATAGAGTTCCTCACTATTTCTGCTATTTTGTAACCCTGGAAGAATATTAATTTGTGTGCATATGGAGGAGTAGTAAGTTCTGTTTCAGGGGGAGGTATGTGTGTAGATAGGTAAAGATTTCAGGAAAATTTAGTTATATGATCTATGATATTTTTCTTTCTGGTCTACAAAAAATATTTTTAAAAAATTTTTATTGAAGTGTCATTGATTTCCAATGTTGTCTTAGTTTCAGGTGTACAGCAAAGTGATTCAATTACATATACATGTTCTTTCTTTTCCATTATACGCAATTACACAATATTGAATGTAGTGCCCTGTGCTATAAAGTAGGGTGCCTGTTGTTTGTCTATTTTATATATAGTAGTGTGTAACAATTAATCCCAAAATACTTTTTGGGATACAACAACAGGATGATTACAAACAACAGGATGATTTGGAAAAGACTGCAATGTGTATAACTGGGGGTAGTGATTGGCACACAGTCAAGACTTATTTCCAATAACAGACTCTATATTAAAAGCACACAAGGAAAAGAAGATTAGAGCTGGAGGACACATGCTTCTTGGTTTCAAAACTTCAGACAAAACTACAGTAATCAAAACAGTGTGGTATTGGCACAAAGGCAAGCATACAGACCAATGCAATAGAAGAGAGAGCTCAGAAATAATCCCTCACATATATGGTCAAATGATTTTTGACAACGGTTCCAAGACCATTCAACGGGGAAAGGACAGTCTTTTCAACAAACAGTGCTGGAAAAACTGAATATCTGCATGCAAAAAGAGAAAAAAAAGTTTGGCATTTACTTAACACCATATACAAAAATTAACTAAAAATGGATGAAATACCTAAATGTAAGACATAAAACTATAAAACTCTTAGGAGAAAACAGAATAAATGCTTCATTACATTTGATTTGGCAATGACTTCTTGGATATGACGTCAAAGGTACAGGCAAGAAAACAAACAAACAAAAATAACAAATTGAACTTCATGAAAATTTTAAGAATCTGTGTACCAAAAGACAACATCAACAAAGTAAAAAAGGCAATTGACAGAATGGGGGAAAATATTCGCAAAGAATTTATCTGACAAAGGATTAATATTCAAAATGTATAGAGAAAATTCAGCAACAACAAAAAAATCACACAATTCAAAAATGGGCCAAGGACTTGAATAGGCATTTCTCCAAAGAAGAGATACAAATGGTCAAAAAGTGCACGAAAAGATACTCAACATCACTAATCAAATACAAATCAAAATTATAATGAAAGACTACCTCATACCTATTAGGATGACTATCAACAAACCAGAAAATACCCAGTGTTGGTGAGAATGTGGAGAAATTGGAACTTTTGTGCACTGCTGGTGAGAATGTAGTATTGCAGCTGCTGTGGAAAAGAGTATATGGCAGGTCCTCAAATAATTAAAAATATAATTAAAAATCCCACTTCTGGGAATATAACCAAAAGAATTGAAAGCAGGGTATCAAAGAGTTATGTAGACCCATGTTCGTAACAGCATTATCCACAATAGCTAACACGTTGAAGCAACCCAAGGATCTGTCAACAGATGGATGGATAAGCACAATGTGATATGTACACATACAATGGAATATTATGCAGCATTAAAAATTTAGAAAATCCTGATACATGCTACAGCATGGATGAAACTTGAAGACATCAGGCTCAGTGAAACACGTCAGCCACAAAAGGACAAAAACTGTATGATTCCACGTTTATGAGATACCTAGAATAAAACTCATAGGAAAGTAGAATGATGGTTGCCAGGGGCTAGGGAAGGGGTGGGGGGGGAAGGGGAAGGGGGGAATGGAGTTTTATAGTTTAATGGATATACAGTGCCAGTTTCACAAGATGAAAAGAGTTCTGGAGATGGATGTGGTGATGGCAGCACAACAGTATGAGTATAATTAATACCACTGACCTGTACACTTAAAAATGGCTGAGACGGGGACTTCCCTGGTGGCGCAGTGGATGGGACTCTGCGCTCCCAATGCAGGGGGCCCAGGTTTGATCCCCTGGTCAGGGAACTAGATCCCATATGCCGCAACTAAGAGTTGGAATGCCGCAGCTAAGGAGCTGGTGAGACACAACTAAGGAGACCGCCTGCAGCAACTAAGACCCCACACAACCAAAAAAAAAAAAAAAAAAGGCTGAGAGGGAGAATTTTACATCCTTATTTTAAACCCAAAACAAAAAAAAAAAAAAAAAAGGCTGAGACGGCCAATTTTACATGCTTATTTTACCACAAAGAAAAACTTTGGAAAATATTCAAAATATCAAAATTAGGAAAAGAAAACATATGAAAGTGTAATTACTTAAACTCCATAATAAATAATAGGGATGCAGAAACATTCCAAAGCTACAATATTTAAACTGAAAAATAAGTACAATTTGGTATGTTTTCTGGCAAGAACAATGGGTTCTCTGTCCTGTTTTGTAAATTACAACCATAAACCTAATTCTGTCCCCATACTGCACTCCAAGTCTGATCCCCTGTCCCAGAGGGCTGTCAGGGCTCATGGCCACGTGTGGGAGAACCAGGCATGTATTTGAGAACTTTCCTTATCACTTTCATTACCAGTCTATCTACACCTCTGTCTTGAGCAGTTTTTCCTCAAAAGAGGTAACTTACTATCTTTACCCATAAGACAGAAAATCCTAGTGCCTGATAAAACTTAACAATCATGGCAACTAAATACTTATTTTCTCCGTGACATTTTTCTCTGCCATCAAGAGCAAAGTTTATCTCAGTTACAACAAAAACTGACAATTGTTCCATGCTTCTAGCCAACTCATTTTTTTTGCCCCTCTTCTCAGATCAATAGACCATTTAGTTTCAAAATGCTTTTCTCTTTGAGCTCCTGTTGCAAATCTAGATTGTTTTCGCTGACAGAGCAGGTAGGGGTCTCTGCTTTTCTTTTTCTTCTATGAACATTCTAAGCATAACTAACAAGCAGCGCCTAATGTAACATCCTTTTGACATAATACATTCAGCTCTGAGGTACACGAGTCATATCAACTCTTCAAACTCAAAATCTTTACGAAAAGTACATAAAGTATTTGGGACATGTGTCAGTCTGAACTACTCAGTTGACTGAGAGCAAATTATTCTTAAATAAAATTCTTAATGAATTTCCCTTAAATGTGGCCATTTTTAAGTGGTGTGTCCAAGCAACTGACATGAAAGTTGGCTGGATGAGGAGAACAGCTTGTATGCTGGGCTGGGGTTCTTGCAGATCACACACAACTCATGTACTTTTCTGATCAACAGAACCACAAAACTTCATGTTCCCTAGTAAACTCCCGAAAAGGCAAAATATGGTACTTCTATCCTCTAATCATCAAACAAAATGATCCCATCACTAAACAAATAGTTTATGTCATAATCTGTCACTTATTTCTGAACCTTTAAATTTCTGCTTCTCAACTGTAAAATGTCACAATTCCCACCAAACAGAGTTGTCCTGAGTATTAAATGATACAATTTAAGTAAATCATGGGTTTCAACCAAGAGCTATTATATTATTTTCTTTGATACATGAATTTTATGTGTAATGATAGTGTATAATTAACTAGAGAGTTATTATGATTTTTATTTCAAAGTATGGTAGTAAAGATTGTGATAATGTAGGTACCAGTGTTAGAGAGGTTATATCAGAAACCTCAACATACATACATATATACATATGTATGTATGTAATTATGAATCTTACACTTCCAATATCGAATTGGGATAGTTGTAATATTCTAGGGTTGAAAAAATGCAACATTTAAATGCAACATTTGAATAAAGTTATTTAGACATTTACCTTACATTTGGTATATTCAGTAACCCTCTTAAAAAGGAATAATAAAAACGAGGTTCATCAATTTGGTTGTCATAAAATGTGTTCATGGCAGAGCCAGAAATAGAAGCGACAATTCCTTACTCCTAGGTCCAGATGTATTTCTTAACTTAGATTTCTCTCCTCCTAACCCATCATCAAATATTAAATCTCCTGAAACCAAATTACACATACTTATAATCTTTTTATACGGTAGTGGCTCTTGCATTGTCTTCTCAATGTTTAGATTTTCTTCATTTTTCTGAAAGGAAACATTTTTGAAGGTTTGCAAGTGATTCTTGCACTGAAAGCTGAGGCGTGATGAATGAAGTCTAAGTAACAGTAAACATATATCTGAACATAGGTCTGGTCACACAGTAGATGCTCAAAAATGCTTTGACAGCTTCCCCGGGGGGAACAGTGGTTAAGAATCCGCCTGCCAATGCAGGGGACACGGGTTTGAGCCCTGGTCCGGGAAGATCCCACATGCCACAGAGCAACTAAGCCCGTACATCACAACAACTTGAGCCTGTGCTCTAGAGCCCACGAGCCACAACTACTGAGCCTGTGTGCCTAGAGCCTGTGCTTCGCAACAGGAGAAGCCACCGCAATGAGAAGCCCATGCACCACAATGAAGAGTAGCCCCTGCTTGCTGTAACCAGAGAAAGCCCACGCACCGCAGCGAAGACCCAACACAGCCATAAGTAAGTTAGTAAGTAAGTAAGTAAATAAATAAATAAACGCTTTGAGATTGTGTGGGGAAAAAAAAAAAGTGAACTCAATTAAGTAGAGCCTCAGAACCCCAAATCTATCAGTAATCACTCCTTGGCTGTTGGTGGCCTGGGTACCATCTTCCCAACAAAGAGCTCATCTCCCAGGCAGACAAGCATTCTACCTACAAGTGCTATCAGCGACGGGAATGAATCCGTGACCCAGGTTGATCTCCTCCAAGTGAAATCTGTAAGAATTGCACAGGCAATAATCCATAGGAAATAGTTTAGTCCTGGTCTTGCCCAGAGACAAAAGTAAAGACTTGATAACTACTTTCAGATCTTTCAGTTCTAACCATTTTGCGATTTAAATTCACAAGCTATCCTGGCAGAGTCATCAGCTAGTCAAATAATGAATCTATTTTGTCATGCCCTGTGCTAATCTGAGTCCAGGCTCTCTCTCATGTAAATGAGGGCCTGGTGTTGAATCAGCGGTACAAAGCAGCAGAGAAAGGCAATGCTGGAGCTGAGCGACAAAAATGTATAAGACTAGTTTTAGCTCTGGGTTTGCCAAGACTGAAGAATATTTCTTACCTAATTTTTGATTGTTAATTTCACAGAGCTGAGAACAGGTGTGGAATCTTGGTCAATGATGACCTGCCCACATATAAAAAACATTGATCATATTCTTCAATATGCTGTGAGTGGATAGCAAAATGTTTCCCAGGGTTAAGTGAAAAAAAAAAAAGAAAGAGAGAGAGAGATGAAGGTATAAGAAGTTGAGGAAATGAGAAAGAGAATCAACAGGTTGGGTATAGCTAAGACTCAGATGTTCCAACCAGGGGATACCTCTGATTCTTTCAAAACAAATATGATCTGAACTTCAAGATGGCCAAAAGAAAATTAGAAACATGACCGTTTATATGATTCGTATGATCCCAGAAGAGAAAAATGTACCAGTTACACACTTGAAACAAAGATTGTGAGTTCTTAAGGGCAGAAATTTCTCGAGAGGCATTTCAATTAGAAATACTAAGAAGTTGTCATAGTTACATCTTTTTAGTTTCTTACTAACACGGTTAGGGTTTTTTTGTGATTGTCAGATTTGGAAATAATTTCTCACTTGGTTAAACATGCTAATATTTTTGTTTATAGCGTACCTCTTAGTAAACATCCAGTGTATGCTTTAACTTAATATAATTCACTATCACAGTCCTCTTGGCTACATGGCAGAGCAGGAGATGCCCACCGAAAAGAATGTGAAAAACTCAGCATGGCTGATTTTTGCCCCAGAATTGCTCTTGGACAACTGTGTCATTGATTCATTCAACATACATTAAGTAATTTTCAACCATGACCAATTCATAATCCCTAGAGAAACTCACAGGTCTTTCCCTCAGGGAATGTCTAGCTTAATTGAAGAGTTTATTGTTTAGCCCAGGGTCAAAACTCATGTCAAAAAGTCTTCTTTTCCAGATCTTTCTCAGGAGACACAGTAGCCTGTAAACCTCATCCCAGCCAGTTTTAGAGTTTGGACAGCAACATCTTAAAAACACAGATAGCTAGCCTCAAGGACAAGGCACACAACTTTCACGTTTCATTGAGAAGACAAGGGGAGAGAGTATAACAAACTCTTTTTGGTAAGGGTGTCATTGGTTTATTGGATCAGAAAGATGGTATGAAGGAAACAGAATATGTGAAATGAGAGCCCTGACAGGGGAAGTTTCAACAAAGGCTCAGAGAAAACTCTACCTACTTCAATGCTTGTGTTACCTGTGTCAGTATCAAAACCCACAATTATGATTCAATATAATAGCAGTTACTTATGGGAAGAAACCTGATTAGCTCATGTATCCACTTCTAGAGACTCAATGATTTGGTTTCTAATTAGACTACATACTATATTTGGTATTAACTGTTTTTTTTTAAATTGAAATATAGTTGAATTACAATTTTATGTTAGTTTCAGGTATACAGCAAAGTGATTCAGATATATACACACACACACACACACACACACACACACACACACGTTTTTATCAGATTCTTTTCCCTTGTAGGTTATTACAAAATACTGAGCATAGTTCTCTGTGCAGTAAAGTCCCTGTTGTTTATCTATTTTATAAACAGTAGAGTGTATATTTTAATCCCAAACTCCTAATTTATTCCACCCCCTCTTCCCCTTTGGTAACCATAACAGACATAGAAAACAAACTTATGATATCAATTGTTAAATATGACCTATAATCCAAGGGAAACTCAAATGGAGAGATTTCCAGGTCTAGGAGGATCCAGTCTGTACATGGAGGGTTTATTTCAAGCTGATGGATTTCAAAATTGTCATAATCATCCTATTTTTCAGAAAATTATACATTCAACTTTAAAATCCATACTCTAAAGCTACATAAAAGGTAAAACTTGGCAAAGAAATGTGAGAGAATGCAGATATCTCATTTCTAATACACTGTTGCCTAGGTAACAAGGCCTATCTAAGCATTTTGAATTGGTAGGCGTTGATAATCTATATTTGGGGATTCAAATCTGCAATGAAGGCAAGTTTCCATGGTGCTAGCTGTTTTTCCAGTATTTTTTAGAACAAAGTTGTATGTCATATGGGCATATTTCAGGCTCAAATATGTTAGCCAATCAGTCACATCACTAGGTGAAAAGTCTTTCACATTCAATTTGGAGATGAATATTCACTTATCATTTAGCGTTGAAGGCCTTGAACTCAAAATGTAGGGGAAAATGATTGAATAAAGGATAGATCATTCAGGTTAGGAAGTAATCAAAGCACAGAGTAACCTGCCCATCATGAAGGCAACTGCCTGTAGGAAGCAAATTCAGGACTTATTAAAAAAATTTTTCCCTCCAGTATAATTTTGAGAAGAAATGTTGCCATTCTGCAGTGCCTTATTTGCCCAACAGATATTTAACTCATAGAAAAAATATGTGGGAATTATGTGTTCCAGAAGTATCCTTCAACAAAGCAATGCAACGTTGTCAAGACAAGTGGAAACAGATAAGAATGGGTCAATGTGGTGTTTAAACAAGTGAGAATTAGAAAGTATGGGTGGATTCACAGTGGTCAAGAATGTTCTGGAGACTGTTCAGTGATGCGCCTACATACCTCTTCAGTTGATTTAATAAACACATCTGCAGAATTTTTAAAAAGGGTGTTTTATCCAACAGCCCTACTGTTGGGTTTTTTTCATCTTTTATTTTTGGCCATGCCATGCCGCCAAGGATCGAACCCGTGGCCCCTGCATTGGGAGCACGGAGTCCTAACCACTGGACAGCCAGGCAAGTCGCTCCAGCAGCCCTACTGGTAACCTTAGGACTTTCTAATCCCCAATATTCTGATCATTCTTTTTTTGTTTCTAACTTGGTATTAGAACAGAGCATTGTCCTGACGGACTAACACACATGACTACAGCCTAACACACAAAATTGGCCCCGTTTCCACCACAGCAATTTTATGAATTGGTCTGAAGTTACAAATATTCTGAGCATCCCAGATATCCTGGGAGGATGAGTGGTGTGAGCCCATCTCTCCGTGTTTCTATGGTAACTCCAACACACATAACAGGCAAAGGGATCAGAAATAAACCAGTCCACTATGCCTACCTTCTTAATTCCTTTATGAAAAACTCGGGAGTGATGGGGTGTGTGCATGTGTGTATTTTAACTGCAAGCCAAGCTTCAGAAAAAGGTGGGTGAGTTATATATAGAATATATATGCTATACGCACAGAAAAATGTGTGTATGTTCTACAACGATCACACATGTATTATACTGTACACATATAAAAAGAGGTGATGACTTTATAAAATGCTGAAAGCTATTCAGGCTATCTCAGTAGCGAATAACAAACCAGCAGAAAGTAAATAAAGTATGTGAGAAAAAACACAGGATCAGATCAGCAGATGTAGTTTCAAAACTAGCTCAGAGATTTTTCCTGATGTTTGACATCTGACAAATCAATGTTCTTCTCAAATGACCACTTCCACGTAAGGCTACTGGGAAAATAAAATGAAAAAAGCACGCATGTGCAGACACTCCCGATTTGTGTTAACATATGAAATCTATAAGTAAACTGGATAACCAGAAAAGAAGAAAATGCTTTCCATGGGGGTGAAGTTAGCTCTATCAGGACGTGTCACAGGTGGTCAGGCTGGCAGACTACTAGGAAAGAAAGAATCTCAAAGGAGACGGTAAAGGTAATCTTTTCCAACCAAAACATCACAGGAAGAGCCGGAAGAGAACCGCCCTGGATATACTGAAGGTCATCTATGTGCCCAATGCAGTGATATAGTGAGAGGAACAAAGGATTCATTTTCTTTTTCTTTCATTACAGTCCAGGGTATGCTGCATGTGATGTGTAGGTTTCAAACTCTGACAGACAGATATCAGGTAGAAATGTCTAAGGTATAGGGTAGACTTGAGTGCCCAGCATCCTCCGGCCATGTCATAATATTTCACATTTTAAGTTACACCCAACATCACAAGGAATTCCAGTGTCTGGGTCAGGTGGTATTTATAATTCTCCAACACATGATAGAATGGGAAACCACACGTTACCTGAAACAAGCAGTACATATTGTAAAGCACAAAGGGTGGTGCAACTGGCTTCCCTGGAGTGTAAAAAAGCATATTCTTATCTAATAGAAACTGAAACAAAAAGTAGACTCCATGCACTGGTTTTATCTAAGGATCTGCTAGGAGAACATTCAATTTTTTTCTCCCTCCATACACATCTCCACCCCGCTTCGTATGTCAGCAGAACCTCCTTCTGGGGATGCCAGGCAGTCTGAGACTTGACAAGAGTCCCTGTGCATCCTCAGATACACAGCAGGGGCTGTGAGATCTGACAAAAGGCTCCGTTCATGTTCTCCGAGGAGGGAAGGGAGAGATGCCACACTGAACAGGGATCAACAGGCACAGATAAGGGCTTGTCTGAACCTCCACTGGTGACCGGAAGTTCACGTCATGTGATTCAGTTAATTTCAGGCAGCATAATTGAGTTTAACCAGTGCTTTCAAATTATGTGAGTGAGGGATTTCCCTTTTTATTCTGCCCTCCTTTCTACAACATCGGAGCCTCTGGGTGAACAGTCAGAGGAAAGTTTATGAAATGTAAGATCGAATTTATGAATAAATTTTAGTCTTTTCAATGTGTAAATTAATATCATCATTTTAAAAATGCTCGATCCTATAGGCTCTGGGGCTCAATAAAAGTTAATTTATGTACAAATGCATTTTAAAAGGTAAAATATGAAAATCTAAATCCAGGTCATTCTTGCTTTCTTGTTATCATTGCCAATGCTATTTCAGGGTGAAGTTAAATTCTACTCAAAGATTCCAGGGTCGATATTGTTAGTAGGGAAAGTGGCAGAATAGGGACCTTGTGAAATAATATTATAAAACTTTGTGAGTCATACTCCGGTTGCTTTTCTTTATTCAAAGCTCTTAATTAAGAAACACAGATGTAGGGGCGTGTTGCCTGCACAAGGGGGTGTGTACTTTCCTAAGAGAACTCTGGTGCCTCTTTCCCATCACGTTCAGACACCTGGAATAGGATTCAGGCAAGCACTTTTGGACCCTGAGATCTCTGCTAGGTTTACCCAAGTATTATATGTTTAAAAGTAACCAAAAGTTGGCAACTCAAGGCTTACAGATCCTAGGTATAAAGGTGTTATCAACACCTCTAAAAGGAGTAACTGAGAAAATGTGAGAAGAATGCTGACATTAAATCTCTTTGTGAAACCGGAACTACCTCCACACAGCTAATTCTTTTTACTTTTTAAGGAACATTTTTGTAATGACTTTTAAAAAATAAACTTATGGGAAAAGGGTAATAAAATTTTGTTTAAAACTAAGGAATAAAGCAAAAGAAAACCTAAATCACTTTGTGGCTGTCTCATTTTTCATGTCTGCGGAACAGTGAGAAACTTGAACTAGATGGTGTTTTACATCCATTTTAAATCCCACATTGGAAGGTTAAATGAACTTTAACAACTGTTCTATTTTTCCTCCTCTTCCTGGAAGAATGATTGATGGAGTTTCCCCTTATAGGTAAAGTCAATAATGTTCTATTAATGCTCACTTCCTAATGATAATAATTGCAACAACAAAGCACTTGCCATGTCCCACAGACCAAGCAGTTTACATTGAATGGATGGGAAAGTGGACCTGCATCTCCAAGCTTCCAGTGCTTGAGAGTCAAGTGTGTGACGAGCAACTAAGTACTTAAGTGTATGTGTGAACACAGACACCAGCAGTGACCTACCATATAGCACAGGGAACTCTACTCAATGTTCTGTAATAACCTAGAAGGGAAGAGAATCTGAAAAAGAATATATAAAAAAAGTTTCCTGCCTGTTCGGCCTTTTCTGATGAATGTTTTTCCTGTTGGGTGTGTTTAAGACATTTACTTCTCCTATAATGACAAATTCTGGCCAACTATATAGTGCCTCTCTACCTAAGTTGTTATATAAATATCTTAGATTTAACTGCCCCTAAGGAACTAGCCTGAACTTAGAAGCTTTACTTTCTCTCAGTTGTTTCTCTGATAAGTAAATTATCTCTGTGGTTCCTCTGATAAGCAAATACAGGAAGGCTGTTCTTTGGAATACTATGTACTATGTTTTAGTTTAACTACCTTATTTGTTTTTGAAGATAAAGGTGAGAATGTATAAATTAATAACTGAAAAAAGAATATATAACTGAATATATATAAAGGATATATATATATTATACATAACTGAATCACTGTGCTGTACATGTTAAACTAACACATTAGAAATCAACTCAGATTCAATAAAATTTTCAAATATTTGAAATTACATGCAAAAAAATGAGTGTGTGTGCCCATGCACACACACACACAGGCATTTGCAATAAAGACAATGGAAGGGTCGTTTCAAAAAACTATTTGAAAGGTAGTTATAAGACATACTCCTAATCTCTCCTCAACTGTATATGTGCTGTTTTCATTCATATTATATTTTTTGAAACAACCTTCTGTCACAATCAGGGTTGAAATGATGCTTTATCAGAACCATGTGAACATGTTTTCTGACCAATTGAAAACAACATAATTATCCTTCTCAGAAAAATACAGGAAGATGGTTGAACCACATTTACATATGGAAGGTGTAAAACACCACCCTGTAAACTTTCAATAGAGAAACATTTCAGACCTAGCAACTAATTTTAGAAAATCAAATTCTCAAATAAAGATCTAAATAACTTTATTAAATGCTAGGACTAGAAAAATCCTTTCGCACCAGGTAAAACTTGGCAAAGTGACTCACTTCGCGAGCATATGAAATGAGAAAAACTACTGTTTTTTTGAATACTTTATCAAAAACATTGGAAACCAAG
This sequence comes from Neophocaena asiaeorientalis asiaeorientalis, assembly GCF_003031525.2. Lineage (NCBI taxonomy): Eukaryota > Metazoa > Chordata > Mammalia > Artiodactyla > Phocoenidae > Neophocaena > Neophocaena asiaeorientalis. The sequence goes on from NW_020175446.1 coordinate 2,113,076, forward strand.
TGTGGAACAGAAAAAAAAAAGGTTCAAGAAGACATGCCTTGAATATTAGCCTACACTACAACATACAGTGAAACAACACTAATTAATACCTTATTACTATTTCTTTTTTAAACTCAAAAGTGCTTCTGGCACTTAAGGAAATTATAATTATTTATAGGCCCTTATACAGTTGCATCAATAATAGCTCCATTGCTCTGAAAAAAAATTAGTTTATCTTCTAATCTGGTCTCATAAAGCCTTTATTAATTCTTTAAGTTTTAACCTCATTTAAGATGACAAATATTCAAACGCTTTTCTATAAAGTGGGGATCGGGTTCAGGTGTGGGTCCCGTGCCGGTAACTAATTCACTATATCATTATGGCGTATTTTTCATTGGGATGTGCCTTCAAATCTATCAATGGTAGCACTTTACTATCTCATTGAATCCCAGGGGCCAATGAACCTGAAGGTAGAGTCTGCCTGCTCAGAGGCTTTGTGAAGTGGTGTCTTCATGGCTTTCCTTGGGTTTCCTGGACAATGTGCTTCCTCAAACACACTTCTGAGTTGCTCCAGTGTCAGCGTCCAAGTATGGCAGTGATGATAAATGAAGACATCCCAGGTAGGGTAAGGAGAAGGCACCAGAGAAGGGCATAGCATCCTCTGAGTACCACTCTCCCTCCTCGTAGGATGCCGGCTAGAGTAGTGCCTGCCTGACTCCCATCTGCTGGCCACTTTTCGAGGAAAGCAGGTCAATTAATCTCCTAGGAGAGGGAATGAGGTCATGACCTCAGGAAAGTGTCTACTTTCCTGCCTGGAGGAAGCCACAGCAACCCCCTGGATTCCAGGTGTGTAATGGAGCACAATCGGATACAAACACACCTGGTGAATCAGGCCCCTGGACCATAAGCCATCACCCTCTGTGAAAAAGCACGTGTCACCTTCAGCATCCAATGACCAGGTCTTCACGGCACTTCCTCTTTTCTACTTTCAACCAGTAGAGTTTCTCGTGGTTAATGAGCAAACATCCTCAGCACTTACATCGGGATTATTCTTTCTCATTCTACTTTTTGGAGATGCTGGTTTAGACTCGTGGGAAATCCCTGACAAGTGAGGCTGCTGCTTAGAGGGGAAGTGCCCTCCACTCCAAATTGTTTTTCTCCCGCATCTTCTTAGCATATGCCCCGTGGTTGAGTTCAATAACTAATTTTGCAGGTTTATTTCCTTTTTTAACACTGCCAAGAAAAGTGTTGTAAAAAATCACAATATGTATTTTCATATACAAAACAACTGCTGCTAAAGCCATTGCCAACAGCAGAGGCACCAGGATTGTGAAATCACGCGCACACACACCATGTGTACACACACCATGCACGCACACCATGCACACACACACTGTGCGCACACACACATCATGCATGCATGCACGCACACACACACACACACACATCCCAGGTACACTTTCTGGTTTGTCAAGCTAAAACAGCACCATAAGTAACTTTTTGTTCTGTTCAAAAACACATTCATAAGTCGACATTTGAGGGACATCGTCTCGATCTATTTCTCACATCTACCTTTTTAGATTTATCTTTGTTTGACCGTACCCATGGCGGACCCCCTCCTCTCTTTTCATTCTTCCAAAGGCGTCTCAAGCACCATCGCCTGTCCCACAGGTCCATTCACTTGCTCGCTCTGCCATGTGAGCAGCTGAAGGAAATGTTTACGGTGTGTCCAAGTCAGTCCTCAGTCCCCCAGCTTTGGTGCCTTGTTTCTAAACATTCCCACGAGCTCAAGCTGTAAGAGCAATTACTCTCTTCTCTCAAAGGAAGGAACTTAGTTTAAAACTGAACTTCTCAAAGGCATATCTCCCCAAGTTTTCATCTACTTTTCTCCATGTATTTTTCTTCATTATTTTCATCAAAGTGATTGTTAGAGGTATACATATATGAAAATGACTGACACAGTTATGCCCTAAAGATAGATTTATTAATAAAAACATTAAAGAATACAAAAATATCAAAAACATGTCTATAAAATGAAAAATGTGTTTCCTTCATCATGATGAAAATAACTATATAAAAATTATCATTTATGTTGAACACATACAGAAATCAGAAGTTTATTAGAAATAAACAGTAGTCTTTGTTATATGATATCTGACGTTTAAAGCATTTCTGGGAATATTTTTAAAATATTTACCCAGGCACAAAGACAATTTGCGAACATCATGGAAAAGAATAAGCACTATACGGCAGATGTGGTCTGCTGGAATCTGTTTGAATGATCATAGAAAAAGCAATGTGTAGACTGGTTAAAAAAAAAATGTGGTTAGCAAACTGTTAATGCATTTTAAGGCTGCATCAGCCCGTGACATCACGCTCAGCGCTCTGGACAGAGCCAGTGGTCGCGGCTTAGGAAGAGGAGAGAACACGGCAAATAGTCCAAGGGAACTAACCGGGTGGGTGAAGCCGGTTGGGTAATTAGAAAAGGGGAAAGGAGAACCAGACTGCTGTTCACATGAAAGAACTACATCGATGGCTAGTATTAAAATACCTTAACAAGAGCTGATGTCTGGAAGTTAAACAGGAAATGAAAATTAGGTTGGAATGTGTGCATTTCTAGAAGCTTTTGAGGATTTCTGAGCATCCTGGCAGGTCACAGTGGCAAATCTTCTGCAAAACTGGCTTTTCTCCAGGAGCTATAATGTCCCAAGGACTACAGTTGGAGATCTTCAGTGTTAGAAAGATCTTAATGGGTTTCTAACCCACCCTCTTATCCCTTGAGATGACCCCAGTGTTAGTAAACCACACCCCCAGGTCAAAGCTGGCCCGCTATCTTTCCTGCACAGCTCATGAGCTAAGACTTTTTTTTTTTTTTTAAATAACTCAAGGTAAATCAAAAGAACAACACTTTGTGACACATGAAAAATACACAAGCATCCAAGATTAAGGTTTGTTACAACCCAGCCGCGCACTTTCCTTATGTATCATCTGCGATCATTTCATCCTCAACAGTCGAGTTGAGGAAACATAACAGAGACATTAATGCCCCCCAAATATCTGACCCTTTAAAAAAGGTTTGCTGACTCATGATATAATCCGTCTCCACTACAACTGGCCCATGAAATTATCATCGAAACATAATTAAGATCCAGTTGTACAGAACTTGCTGGTCTTTGGGCTTGTATGCATTTTGGTTTGATTGGTTTTTCTGGCATCTTCACTGAGAATAAAATTGAAGAGAATACAAATGACACACAAATCTCTGTTCAGTTTTGTAATACTTTTCCAATTTGCAACCCAATATTGCTTCCGTTGGTTATGTTGTATTCTTTACGATGATATTGCAGACATGAAAAAATAAATTAAGAAAAATTGTAATCTTACCCAAATTCAAGCATCAAAATTCAATAGAGGGCCTCCCTGGTGGCACAGTGGTTAAGAATCCACCTACCAATGCAGGAGACACGGGTTCGAGCTCTGGTCTGGAAGATCCCACATGCCTTGGAGCAACTAAGGCCGTGCACCACAACTACTGAGCCTGCGCTCTAGAGCCCGCGAGACACAACTACCAAGCCCGCGTGCCGCAACTACTGAAGCCCGCGCGCCTAGAGCCCGTGCTCCGTGACAAGAGAAGCCACCGTAATGAGAAGCCCGCGCACTGCAACGAAGAGTAGACCCCACTTGCCACAACTAGAGAAAGCCCGCATGCAGCAACGAAGACCCCACGCAGCCAAAAATAAATAATAAAATATATTTATTAAAAAAAAAAAGTCAATTGTAAGTATAATTCTGCAAGGCCCTGGTGTAGAAACCAGTGGAATAGACCTCAAGATCCAGGCTCTTCTCCACATCCCCACAAGCTCTATTGTCCTGAGGGAATCATGAAATCTGACCAGACCTTAGTTTTTTTCTCAAATACTACTTACAAATTAGTTTAGTGGCACCCAGCTGTATTGGCATGGAGGATACCTGAGAAGGAGGAAGTGGAGACTCATCCTTTCTCCAGCTAGAATAGCTCTGATTTTCATCTGATTCTCCAGGCTAGAAGATAATGTATGGTAATTTGTCATCTCATTATTTTCTGATTTCTAAGAAGTTACTTTATCTCCAAGGCAAAAAAAGGCAAATGACTTTAGAATTTGGACTAACAATCAGGAGATCTGTATTTGAGTTTTAGCTCACTCCTTACTAGTTTATCTTGAATCAGATATACTGGGAAATCACAGAATGTTGTCAATGAAAATAGCCATTCATGATCGTAACTAGCTAGACTCACCTTGAACCTCTCTAAAAAGAAGACAAAGGCGCTTTAAAGTTCTTCAGTAATGGCGCATGGGCAACACTACCTAATGGTACCAGTGCTCTCTACTGTTTGACTTTTTGGTGTATCGCTCTAAGACTTTGTTCTTTTAAGTATGTAATGTTACTTGAATATGTCTAAGCAAACATAGACACAAAGGCATATGCTGCATCTATCTAAGAAAATAAAACAGTAAGACTAAGAAAGGCTGCATTATAATTTACAGAGAAATTACAGGAAAAGGCTGTTTTTAAATAGAACAAAGAGAATCCTTTCCCATTGGCTATTATGAAAGCCGGCCAGAGAAGGTGACACTGGCAAATCTGCTCTCAGCTCTTTGGTGGAAAAGCAATGCTAGTTGGAATATAATTTCACATCTGTACACAACTGCAGTATCTTTTATTAATACAACCTCCTTTTGCATCTTCTGTAGCACTAACTCAATTCTGAGTGCCTAGGAGGTATCCACTGCTGAGTCTTATTGGATTGAATTTTAGTAACTAAAAGAAATGGAATCACATCAAAAGACTGTTCAAAAAATAGATTTAAGACAACTTCCAAACTTCATACATGATTAGCAGATAATGTTAAAACAAGTAAAGGAAACAAAGGAAGATCAAAAAAACAGTGCAAAAATAAAACAGGTCACTAACAAACTCACATACAAGAAACACCCTACACCATGCTAGACATGGATGGCTTACCTTACGGTTTCGATGCACCGGCACAAAGATGGAAAGAGAAAAAATCCGTTCCAAAATCCACCAGGCACAAATAAGCTAGTGGCTCAGGAAAAGCAAATGTCAGGTTTACTGCTTACACAAAGTATTAAAGAGAAAGAACCGTTTCATTTATTCAGCAGATAATCACTGAACGTGACCTCTGTGTGAAGCACTGTGCCTAGGAAATTATACATAAAAAGTGAGAAACACAAAATAAATGCCCTTGATTATCTGTCTCACAGTCTCCACAGGGGATGCAGATACAAAGGATGCAGGAACACACGCGACGCACTACGAATACTAGGAGAGCGTGATGAGGTCTGGACCAGGAGGAAAGAGAAGCAGAGCTGCCTGGAGAGGCGCGGAGGACTTCAGGACAAGGACACTGGGGGTGGAGCCCCTGAGTAAGAGCTTACCAAAACCCACAGTGACATGAAGCATAAGAGCGTAAACAGATCTGGGCTCCAAATAAAGTTGCACCAACATCAACCATCACACATTTAAAATTAGTATCATAGTCCTTCCACGGGACTCTATGGATGGTATGCTTTACATCTGGTTCTTGTTCACACACACTGCAGTGTTTCTACTCTTGGTTTTTAAGGGAAGAACCGAGTCTAGAAATATCTGAAGGCAACTTCAGGTCACAGAAGTTGAAAGGCTTATATAGTTTTAAAAAATTTATAAAGTCAGACCTTTTTGATCATTAGCTGGATGAAATATCCTCATGGCGTTTCCTTCCACGAATACATGGCCAAGTCCTATCTGCAAAGATTAAAGTTTCAAAACAAACAGAAGTGTGTATGTGTGTGTGTGTGAGATAATCTGCTGCATCCATAGTCTCTTAAGCAAATTTAGATCTGGACAGCTGATTTCACCTTTCTTTTAAGGACCACTATCACTTGAAATTGTAAATCTAGCACAAACCTGATTTTCATCACATCCCCCCGCCCCTGTATTCTCCCATGACACTGTTAAATCAGTAAAATGTCTACTGAACAAACATGCTCCCTTAGCTCATCTACACCTGTGTTCCTCTAATTTAGTCATAAACCTTTCTCCTCGTGATACGACAGTTACTGATCCTTAACCAGAAGGTGCCCTGGGAGAGCCCTAGGATGACACCACATGCAGAGAACGTAACAACTTGAAAGAACAAAAATCCAACTGCTCATATAGGCTAAAATCTTACCTTCCTGCTAATTCAGTTAGAAACTATTACTATGATTGTACATGCTCATCTTCTGCATACATTGAGAAATGAGCTGAAATTTGAAAATAAATTAAATTCAGTTTGGATCCAAAGGGTAAGCTTGCCATGTCGGTGTAATTTCTGCAGATAACCCAACTTCCTCTAAAGAACTAATTGAAGATTTTAATCAGAATGACTCTGTAAAGGGCTTGTTTACTGACTAATTTCCTTTGTGATGTTTGGTAGCGATCGGTGGTTTTCTACAACTATTTTTGAAGTTATGGAAAGCTATTTTTCTAAGGCTCAGGCAGGAGCTACCTAAGGATGCCCAATGTGAGTGTCACTGTATTTTACATTTTCCTTGAAGCATCCTTTTTGTGGTAAGCAGAGGAAGTATTATCCCCTCTACTTTAATGATAAGGAAAAGTCAGATTCAGAAATAGTGATTTGTCTAAGGCTACCTGATTGAGAAATGCAGGCTCTAACTAGAATCTACCCCCTCTTCCTTTACAACATTCTTTCCACCATGTTTCATGTTGACACTGAATGACACTGAAATCTTCAACATTTAGCAATCAAATCACCTTAGGCAACTCTTGTTTCTCCCTGAAAGTCCAGTTTCACAGCCTCAATTCATTTAAAGGAGTGATGAATTGTGAAATAGAGTCAATTTCTAGCATATGTCTAAATAAAAGGGTTAGTTGCAAGGTAATTGATTTTATGTATCTCAAATACCCTAAAGGAAATTTCATACATTAGGATCCTCATTTCTCTAAGCTGTCTAAAACTAGAAGAGGTTTTGGCCTTACCTATTATTTTTGTATTCGGGTTACATTTTAACTCTGGGAGGTTACCTTTAAGAGAAAGCAGGGAACCAAAACGCTCAGTTACAGGAAAGGCTGAAGGATGACCTTTATAATACCAAAGTTTAACAAAACAAACGGCTGCTGTAGACTTAAGGGACGCAAAGTAATAGTTTTGGTCCCTTAGCTCTGGAATCTTGCCTTTTCCTTGACCACAGGGGCTTACTTTTAGCTCATGTCAAATAAAAATCTCTGAAAGCCAGAACTTGACATATGAGCGGCTGTTTTGTGCTGTTTGATGCCTCCCCCATGTGAGGTCTTATCATGAAACACAGATGCTCCTTCCCACTGGCCACAGTCGCCTTCATCCCTCCTGCTCTACTGCAGAGCTCCGGTCATTGGAAATCCTGGATTGGACCCGTTTGGGAGCCAGCCGGAGGTGGCTCTGTGTATCCACAGCCCGGGAGCCTCACTCAGAGGGATGACAGCCCTAGGGACTGTGGCCTCAACCTAGGTTAGGTCCAACAACCGAAACACCTAAAGGGCACTTGAACTCTGGAATCCAGGACTGAAACAGCATCGGGAATAAAATGGAAAGCTCAGGGGATGTTCAGACAGACGTCTTCTCTCCAGCCCTGATTCAACCATCACTCTGTACCCACTGCCTGCACTGCTCCAGCACATCAAGTCACAACTACAATGACAAGATCACCGCAGCAACGAGCTTACAGCCTGGAAGGGGAAAAGTGAACTTTCATCTTCATTCTTCATTTATTCAACTAACACTGCAGTAACTACCAGGCGGAAAAACCCCTAGGTGCTGCTGAGGAAATTGAGAGCCGAATTAATCAATTATACTCAGAGGAACAGAGTCTAGTGGCATTTACAAAATAACTGCTAATTAATTCCTAAGTGTTGTAACGAAGGTGTACTCTTATTTCTTTAGCAGTGGTTCCTGGCACCTGCTTCTCCTGACATGTCTCCTTCTGCCCCTGAGTCCTACTTGTTTTCTCATAATCCAATGATTGGCCAGCAATCTCTGGTAGGTCTTCTTATATCCCTTACTTTCACAGAAAGACTCTCTGCTTTCCTCAGGCTCGGAGAAGCTGTAAGTCAGTTCCTACGTGTGCAGGTGAGAAGGTGGTATTCTGAGCCCTGTCGTGCTACAAACACGGTCCTCCAGGAAACAAGCTTGCTTCCTCCTAGTCATTTGCTTTATTATTATTTCTTTTTCCTTTCGTAATGTACTTTTTGCTTCTGGTCAGGAGGTATCAAAGTTGTTTCTGCTACTTCTACTAAAGAAAAAACTACTTCATGAAGAAGTTAATAATATTTCTCAAGCTTGATCCTTTCTCTCGGTCCTCACCCACACCCTGCCTGTTCCCAAGAAGGGAATATTAGGAAATATTCCCCTTTCCTACCAACACATTATTCCTCAGGGCTAGTGTTTCCTTAGCTACGGTAAAATGCTAACTGGAAAAAGTGAGACCCCCCCCTCAGCCTCCTTGGTCCCCCCTCTCTCCTCCATCTGTCTTGCCACGGCTCATGTTTAAGACCCTGGTATATGCCAATTATTATATCATATGCTTTAGGAAGAGTTACCTAAAACTTTCAAACACACAGTTCTATGAGTACTATTGTGGCCAAAGTACAGATTAGGAAATAAAAACAAACAAAAAATAAATAAACCGTGAAATTCATAGAATTAGAAAATGGCAGGTCGTTGGCTTTAAATGTGTATTTTATGTGAAAATCCTGAAGGTGCCTTAATTCTGGGGGGTGAGAATGGAGTAGGGGGAGTTCTACAGGAAAAATTTCCTACGGCGAATGTCTTCTGAGAGGCGTCTTGAGTCTTCAGGAGGAATTAGCCGGACGTGGAGGAGAAAAAGACATTTTTAGTTGAGTAAGACCCATGTGAGATCACAATTTTGCCACTCACTTCGTGCGCCCGGGATCCAGGGCCCGAGGAGGGCAGAGGAGATGCCAGGCCCTGGAGGACGCAGACCTTTGTCATTACAGATGGTAGAGCACTTTTGTAAATCGCAAGCCACACAAACCAAAATATAAAAACACTGGCATTCAAAATCACACTGACTTTATGTGACGAAAGATCATTTTTCAAAAAAAAAATTAGTCAGTGGCTTAAAACAAATACGGCACTGATATAAATGCAGACAATTTAAGTTCAACCTGTTGCTGTGTGGCTACAATTGTTCAGTTTTACCCACTATGAGCTCATCCACTGCTGGGCAGGGGAATGACGGGGCAGGAGAATGACAGGGCAGGTGAACTTGACATGACGGGGCAGGTGACCTTGACGTAGAAGCCAGGCATTACTTTCTATACTGGATCCACTTTGATTCTTATAGTGTGTAACAAACAAATCAGACCCACTTCTACCTAATGGGATTGTGAACAGCAAAACCAGGAAGTGAGATCAAATGACCTCCCATGTTTATGAGGGGTTTTCACAAAATTAGTTTTCAGACTATCATCAAAATTAAAATTCAATACTAAATACTGTTTCAGATAATCTACAAAACACCAATGAATATGTCGGTAGATCCACAGGGCATGAAAGATGCAACTACAAATGCCTTCTTTTCAACTGAAAAAAATAGGAAATATTCCCACAAACGTATTGTATTCCTAGTCACTTTGAGTTTCAAGAAACATAGACTTTGCTACCTGGAAAGGATTTCAGAAGTCACGGATGTAAACCCCTCATTTTGCATGTAAGTAACAAAGGTTTAGAAACGTTGTTTGCCCAGAGTGACACAAATAAGAAGTTATTCAATTAATGCTACATTTTCTCTACTAAAGCCATTTAAAACAACTTATCAATTCCAAGTTTTACTTTCAAGAATAAAAATGTGACACTTTAGTTCTGAGATTCATTTAACAGTCATCTTGGTGGAAACCATGGACAGATCCACACTATTGAAATGTACGTGGAGCTGATGAGGTCAATTTCAAAATAATGAAAATGAGCTTAATTTAAATGAGATTCAACCCATTTCTCTTTGTTTTGTGTGGCTTGTCAGCCACAACTTCCTCAGAAGAGTGTTCAAGAAAGAATTAGGAAAGTTATTTAACAACGCAGTCATGAGTTAGAGAGTAAATTACGGTGAATGCTGGCAGGTATTTGGATACGATATTAAGCGGAGAATAATTAATTTCTTGAGGACATTATTTTCCAAGTTATATCAGGTTATTTTAACAATAAAAAAACAGATATTATCAACTTCAGTTAAATTTTATGTTAAGTAACATCACACTGAGTTGCTTTTGATTCTGTAATTGACAAAGGTCAAAGACATAGAGTGACTATCAAATCTTAATATAAAATTTGGCCTTTCCTAGGAGACCTAAAAGATCATGAATAAAATCTATAGAAGGAAACTCCAAAATGCACGAGCTGGTCAACTAGAAAGCAAAGACATTCTCAATATGAAGACAGATTACTGATTTCAAAAGGTGATTTCAAAAATTTAATTTCAACAATATAAGTGTTTTCAACAATTTTTCCTTTATTAGGAAGCATTGTCTTATGAAATTCATTGACTTTACACATTGAGACGCGTTCTCAATTCTAGAGGTAAAGCAATAAGGAAAGGGAAAACTCGAGCTCAGTAAACCAAAGGGGGAAAATGTAAATGTTCTTGGGGAGCACGTGAAGTCCTGGATGAGGGCACCAAAGCCTGGAAGATGTGCCCATGCTGAATCAACATCTAAAACTGACTTTAAATTTCTCCTATGTCTTTTCCCTCAAAATTCAACATCAGACATAAAAAATATTTGCTTAATGAACCATGCTTTGTGTTGGGCTTCACAGAGACTTTGTTTTTGCCCTTCACACAGCACATTTGACTTATTTGCCGGCATATAAATGGCTCGAGCATTAAAACCACTGTTCTTCCCCTCAGTGACCCACACTTAATTATGACTCATCTGGTTACAGCCACAGCACCAGCCAAAAGAGCATGTCCAGCAAGCTGTTTTTGCACCACGTTCATTTGAGGTACATTAGGGAACTTCATCAGCCTCCCACGATGATGCATTGTCTCACCTGTTCCTAACACCTGCAGTTCAGTGCCTTCCTGAGGCTTTTTTTCCTGGGGTTGTCAGTATCTATGCAACTATATATTAATACCTGGGAACACTGCTCCCCCACTGTTATTAACTCACGGACCGACTTGCCTGAAAGTGCATTTTTTAAAATTTAAATTTAAAAATATACACCCTACTACATATAAAATAAATATATAAAATTAACACATACTACTATATACTACTATATATAAAATAAAACAAATAAATATAAAATAAAGGACCGGGCTTCCCTGGTGGCGCTAGTGGTTGAGAACCTGCCTGCTAATGCAGGGAACACGGGTTCGAGCCCTGGTCTGGGAAGATCCCACATGCCGCGGAGCAACTGGGCCCGTGAGCCACAATATATACATATATATGCATAACTGACTCACTTTGCTGTATACCTGAAACTAACACAGTATTGTTAATCAACATTTCAATAAAAATTTTTTAAAAAATTAAAATGTAAATGTAAATACGATAGAAACATTCCAGGCAGCTTGACTATAATTAAACTTTCAAAGCTGACCATCCCCAAACCACTGATGTTCCTACTTTACCAACAACCCTCTAGAGGGTGGTTCCTATCTGCGTAAATAGCTGACCAGTGAGTATTAAACCAATGGAACATTTCAGCAGTTTCATCTCTTCTTGGGGTTGGAAAATCCATTCTAATATTCACTAAGCTGCTCATTTCATAACTATTAAAATATACAGTCTCCCAATAGGACAACCGAAATGGCATGCAATACGAGGAACCAGACATCTGCTTTTGCTAATATTATAATACAGGGCTTTGAATGTCAGAGAGGAAGTCAGAGTCATGAATGTTTAATCACTGCATGTTGTAGGAAAAAGCTGGTGCCTGCATGAGCACTAAACATAGATGCTGGGCTTCACCCTGACTCTCTCATGTCCCCTTCTTGAACATGAGAGAGTCTATCTACTCAAAAAAGAAAAAAAAAAAAAATCAGCATTTACTTAGAATTTTCCCTTGTAGAAATACTTTTCGACCTTATTCTTATCCCGATGACACAGGAATGACGTTCTGATCATACTGGGTTGGCCAAAAAGTTCATTCGGGTTACAGGACATCCGAACGAACTTTTTGGCCAACCCAGTAAAAGTAGGCAAGTCAGTGTATCTTTTCCCTATGTTTATATATGGGAAAGCATAAAAAAGAGCTGCAATATGTTTTCATTAAAAGTAAAGTGAATGGGAAGGATTTCAATAATTTAGTAAAATAGTTTCTCAACAGATATAAGTACAGGGGGAAAAAAAGTGAGATCCAGGAGTGTTCAGAGGGAAAATAAGTGATGTAAACATTCCATACATGAGTCACCCAAGAATGGCAAGCATGCTTGAAATCCTATGATGTTTACACAAGTTTCTCACCAAAGGGATTCAAGGTTTCAGGTCCAGCTCATCTTTTAGTCAACTTCCCCGAACATCAATGAGTTTCTCCAGTGTGGTTTGTAAGTTACCCACAGGCTACTAGCCTGGACTTGATGGAATGAATGAAGAATCTCCATTCCAGCCCTATTCCTGAGCCAGAGTCTTTGAGGATAGGAATCTGGAATTTTCAAGAAACACCCCAGACAAGTCTTATGATTCAAACCACCTGTTTTGTTTTATACTGTTTTTTCCTTTTTTATGGGTTTTATTCCTCTATCTCTTTGAGCATGTGAAGTAGGCTTATTTTAAAGTCCTTTAAAGCTTATTCTTAAACCTATCACTATGCTGGACGTTTTCACTGTATTTGATTTACTCACACGCTCTGCGAATTTAGTTTGCAAGCTAATTTACAGTGGAGGTGTCTTGCCTGTGTGTTTTCTCCTGCTCACGGAAGAAATAAAATTCACATGTTATGGCAAGACAAGAAAAATTTAAACAGAATATTTTTCTCTGCCCGTTTGGTCCTCCTGCCTCCCCTTTAGTGTGTGCTGTACATCTGCATTAGCCAGACCTCCTTAGGAGAAAACCTTCCTTCTTAGTCTTGTGGAAGGTCAGAATGACCCATTACTCTGCTTTCTATGTGCAGATCTGGATTGCCTGAACAGTCAGTGGCATTTGACGCATAACCCTTTGTCTCACTAATGTATGTAACTGTGCTTTGACCTCTAATGGGCGGACAGTCCTCAGAGCTTTCTGAAAGACTGTCTCCCAGGTAATAGTCCCCAGGTTGGCCCCCCCCAAAATTTTCCATTTCTTTCTTAGAATGATTATTGATTAATTTTTTTGTGGACATCACCACGCTCCCCATACTGTGCCTGGGGACAGTGAGGGTGCTCTGGTCCAGCCTTGACCCACTGCGGGACTGGGGCCAGGTCCGATTTGTTGAACTACCTCTGCTTCTTCGGTAAAATCCAGAAGTTGAAACTGTAATTAATTTAGACCTTTAAGTTTGCATAGACATGTGATATTTTTATTTCAAAAGGGGAATTATAAGAATAGTAACTGAAGGACTTCAAAGGGTAAAAACATTGGAATTCAACTGGTATAAAATTCTTACATTGTATGTGGTGATAAGTGGTAAGATGTTTAAGTAGGTAGATGTTTTCAACTGAAAAATCCTATTACAGTATTAGGGGCTCCCAGGGCTAAAAATAACCTCATAGATCTAATCAGGCCTTTTTCCTCTTCAAAGTGTCTCCCGCTATTACCCAAGCTGTTTGAACCACTCACAGAGTAGCAGAACCAGGCCCACTGCATTTAATCAAATAATCAAATTATTTGGAATATCAAGTATTGATTCTAAGACGTAGAACAGTAAGAGTTTGTATTTTGGCAAAACCAAGTCTTCCCCTCCCCTGACACGGCCTGACTTCAAAGGCTACTCTGCACTGTCATTTCCAGATACCTTAAAAACATGCAACTTGAAAAGGAAATCTGTAAACTCGAGTGGTCTGCATAACTTTAGTCCCTTGGATTAAAAAAAAAACAAACCAGTAAGCACATTCAAATGAATATAAGTTATACTGAGTTAAATATAACTTTGATGTTCTCTTTATTGTAAGACTTCAAAACCTTTTCATGTGGTCAGAACCAATGTGAGGCAAGAGATAATCAGGCCTGATTTTTCAGGCTGTAGATTAAAAAATAAGAAGAGGAAAGAGTAGGAGGAGGATGGGAAGAAAGAGAGGAGGTGAAATAGCAAAGCTGTCTTACAAAACAGGAAGGCACGATGATGTAGCTTAAGTATCTGTCACAGTCTCATACAAAATGATAGTGAACATAACTGTAATATCCATAAAAATTAGAGAATATATTTAAGAATTACCATTACTAGTTGCATAATGCATGGATGGGACTCAAGTTTAAGGTGCATAAGAAACATCTTCTAATTCCTCTTCTCCTGGGATTACTGTCCCAAGAAACACACGATACCCGCTGTTTTATTTACATACATATGTACATAAGCATATGTATAATATGTGTTGTACACATGCATTATATAAATAGAATATATTCTAGAATGTATTCTATTCAATTTATATTCTACTATATTCCATATATTCTACATATTTAATCGTGGGTTAACACATCAACATTCCATACAAGAATATTCCCTAATTAAGACCTTCCTTGTGGTCAGGATGTTTAATTAGGCAAAGTCCATCCTGATCCTATTTTGTTCTCCCGTATCACTTTCCTACTGGCATCTCTGGGTGAGTTCCTCTAGTGCCTTACTAAGCGGGATCTTGGGCAGGGCACTTAACTTCTCTGTAAGTTCAGTTTCCTCTTCAACAGACTGCATACACCTGGCAGGTTTGTGTGTGAGGATGACATGAGAGAATAAAGAATGCACCGCTGTGACTGTTGTCTAGTAAACAAATGGCATTTATCACTATTGCGGTAAGGGGTCTTTCTCAATGAACGCTGACTGCCCCATGAAGCAGCACCTGTCTCCCTGAACTTGCTTTCATTTAAAGGTATTTCCAAAATATGCCCAATCCAACAGAAAGTGCAAATCAGCCTTTGCTCGTTTGTCCTTTTATGTTATTAACATCACGTCTCTACCTTAATGGCAAGTTACCACAACACTCTTCTATTAAGAGAGTATATTTAAAATTAAATAATTATGCTTTATTAAATTCTCTAACAT
This sequence comes from Neophocaena asiaeorientalis asiaeorientalis, assembly GCF_003031525.2. Classification (NCBI taxonomy): domain Eukaryota; kingdom Metazoa; phylum Chordata; class Mammalia; order Artiodactyla; family Phocoenidae; genus Neophocaena; species Neophocaena asiaeorientalis. Next base: position 2,128,269 of record NW_020175446.1, read on the forward strand.
CTTGCCGTCATAAGCTCTTTTTTCATTGCACGTACCTCCTGCTCCAATCTCCTGGTCCTTAATCATATACTTACTTGCAAAACTGATTGCCAAGCTTATGGTCTCTTTTATTTTTAATATTGCTTAAGTGTACAAGTATAGAGAAAAAAAGTGGATTTTTGGTGTCTCACAGATGTCCTCATGTCCCAACTCTTGTGGCATCAGCTGTGAACGCTAACAGTTGCTGACTCTCTGAGTTTCTCCTTTATCATTTGTTCAGTGGGCAAAATAAGACTTACTTTGTGGAGCTGTAGGGTTTAGATTAGAAAACATGTTTTTGGTGTAATATCTAAGTTACCCAAAAAGCAGGAATGAACAAAATGAATAATTAGGAAAGAAGTATCACTATAGGTTCAGAAATAATTCAAAATAAAGAAATATTTTAAAAATATTAGTCAGTGACCTATCTGTTGGCTGTGGTCATCTGCAATTTTTAACTCATTTAATATATTCTTATACACATTCTTTATTGTGTGCCAGGCACTGTTTCTACACACTTCAACTCATTGTATTTTTATTTTCATAACAACGAGATGAGATAGATACTGATATCCTTTCCATTTCACAGATGAGAAAACTGAGGCCCAGAGGGTTGGTAACTTGCCCTTGGTTATACAAACTAAAAAGTGATGGAATTCAAGTTTGAAACTTAGATTCTTTAATCTTTTGCTCCTAATTCCATGTTCTACTGCCTCTATTTTTTTCCCTTAAAGAAGCTTTCCTGTAGAAGAAGAAGAAGCAGCCAAGGATTTGAAATATGATACATAAGGAACATAAGAGGAAAATCTGAGAAAATTTAAATGACAGCAAAAATGAGGGCTAGGTTAACATTCCAAGGAGTGCTTTATAAAAATGGAATTATGACAGAAGAGAATTCAATTTAAAGGAGTACAGTGAAGAAAAAAATCCATTACGTGTATATTTTTAAAGGATATTAGAGGATTTAATAAATAGTTTCAGTGGGGTCAGGCAGGTAAAGGCCAGACTGCAGAGTTTCAAGTGGCGAATTAAGCAAAAAACAGAGAAATGATGACTGGATTCTTTCCTTAAGGAAATGAGCTATGTTACCAGTGAAGACGCACCTTTTAGGTGCGATGGGGATTTTAATCAAAGGAGAAGCGGGAGACTCTCCTTTTCCAGGAGGGACTCGTGTTCAGCCCTACAGTTCCCACCCATATGCCTGACACCCCTCTTCTTGGGTTCAGCTCAGAGGAGACACAGTCCATGGTCACTGAGCCAAAGGCTTAGGTTGGTCTTCAGACAGGAGGGTTTTTTAAAAAGGATTCTAGCTGAGAGTGTTACTATTTATTTCAGAGTACGCTTTATTCTTTCTTTTTTTTTTTTAATTTGTAAAATAGAACAAGATTTTGAATTTACTGTGGAAAGTAGATTCTAGAACTGTATACAGGGTAGTATACAGTAGCTGCTCAGTAAGTCTTTTCTCTGATCACTAGCTTACTACTATCCCCTCCACCCTCCCCCCAGAAAAAGGGTAAAATAAAAAAGAAACAAAGTTACAGAATGGCTGATAAGAGTTTCAAAGGTAAAACCACTTTTGGTATATGGTTTTGTAACCAAGTTTTCTTTACTGAGTATTGTAGTATTTTCATTTGAAAGAAAGCCATCAAACACATGTTTTCAATTGAAATATATTAAATATTTATAAGCTTTTTAGTTAAATTTAAAAATGAAAGGGAATCGTGTCGCACTTTGATTTTACAATATGGGATATCTCTCCCCATGCTAATTCATTGGCACCAAGGCCACCTAAGCCCATGCCTCATCATCATTACAAAAATAATTTTTAAATACTTCCACATAAAGGATTATTTCTGAAACTGTTAGAAGGGATGAGATCATAGAATTTAACCCAAGCATCTAAAAATTACATGTAACATCTCAGTAGCAAACTTTAAACAGAATTACAGTTTTAAACGTTTCTTTCCTCTTTTATAGAAAGCACAAAATTCAATTTTAACTACTGAGCAGTTGGCTCATGGTGGATCACAACATAAGTGTCTTCATTAGTCTTTCTACAGAACAAATAATACATAAGAGACAGTTTCAAGCAGACCAGAGGCAGCAACAGAAACTGCTCCCATTTTATACTTAGTGGATCTAAGGATGACCCAAGTCAATATTTCTCAATTTTTTAATATTCATTTTCACTCCCTTACGGAGCCTTTTAGGCAATTTTTTCCCAACCACCCCCTAGGAAATGTTAATATCACAGGTATACAGCATAAGTGTTCATGTATTGTGTGTATATCTGTGTTTTAAGACTTTCTTCCAGCTTAACTGAGATATAATTGACATATAATCCTGTGCAAGTTTAAGATGTACAATATGTTGATTTGATACACTTACATATTGTGAATGGACTACCATCAATAGCTTTAGTTAAAATCTCCATCATATCACATAGTACCATTTCTTGCTTGTGGTGACAACATGGAAGATCTACTCTCCTAACTTTCTAGTATATAATAGAGTGTAATTAACTACAGTCACCAGCTGGTACATCAGATTCTCCAGAACCTATTTGTTCATCTCATAACTGGAAGTTTGTCCTCTTCATCAACAATTCCCCATTTCCCTCTCCCCACCCCCAACCATTCTACTCTCAGTTACCAGGAGTTCGAATTTTCCACATCCCACATATGAGCGACATCACACGGTATTAGTCTTTCTCTATTGACTTCTCTCTCTTAGCATAATGCCCTCCAGGTCCATCCATCTATCTATCTATCTATCTATCTATCTATCTATCTATCTATATCTCACGTCTTTATCCATTCATCTATTGAGGGACATCTGGGCTCTTTTCCTGTCTTGGCCATTGGGAATAATGCTACAATGAACATGGGCATGCAGATATGTCTTTGATATCCTGTTCTCATTTCCTTTGGATATACATCAAAAAGTGTGATTAGTGGATCATATGGTACTTCCATTTTTTATTTTTTTGAGGAAGCTTCCATAGTGTTTTCCACAGTGGTTGAACCAATTTACATTCCCACTACTGGCACACAAGATTTAGCATTAAGACAATCTTACTTTTTATGTATAAAATATAGATAGATACACATGTATAAAGGAGAACCCTTGTGTATCTGTGCTTTACACATAGAAAAGTAATTGTTTTATCCCGTGCTCTAATATTCCAAACCTTCCCAATCTTAGGGGTCCTATCCCCTCCATCTTTGCCTTCCTGGGCCGTAAAACTGGCAAGGGGCTTTTAAAAAGGTTCACACCTCAAAGAAGCAGAAAAAGGATTCATAAGTTTATTCAGCCCAAGGAGAACATTAAGGCCCTCTTGGTCATATTCAATCCCATAAAATAACCAAAAATATTCCCTAAGGAAGTAACTTTCCCCTTTTTAGCTCCTGTTTTCTCTCATACCTTTCATTATTATCCTAGTTGACATAATTTGGTAAAGTTTGCTTTTATAATTTTTTCTAAAGTAATGCATTTTTAGTATTGCAAGCCCCTATCTTGTTTTCTAGAAGATTCTGCATTTTCTCAGCTTTAAAAAATTGGGCTAAAATGTAGTATAAAGGAATGTCTCTGCCTAAAATAATTATCAAGTATGGAGACAATCAAGACACCCAAAATCCACACAAGGTAATTTAAAATGTTATACCTGAAAATACCTATGCTCTAATAGAACTCAGATGGTATTTTATTAGATTATATTCTCTTTCAATAGTGAGGATATTTGCCATTTTAATCAGTGGCTATGGTAAGTTAACAGAAAAGCTCCAATATCTTTAATGGTTCTAGAAAGAAAATGAACTTATACATAAAATACTCATATCTTTATTTTTAATTTTGTAATTTTGGGTCCAAATAAATATTTTCTGCCTTGTTTGTAGAAAAAGAGAAATGGATATTGTTAATGACTAACCCCCCTAAGTAGTCTGGACTTTAATTTGACTTCCTTAAAGAAAGGCTATAAACTGCAAATACACTCAGGATTACACCCAACTCTTGAGAATTGCACAGCTAATTTCAACGCTGAGATAATCAAAATTGTACATCGGTTTTTTCACATTTTTCTACTTTTAGTTTTCTTTTTAAATTCTTAATTCTGTCTAGCTAGGGCCTGGGGAAGAAGACAAGAAAATTCTCTTTCCATAGGCCTGCATCTCTCTCTCCAGCTAAAGCCACTGCCCTTTGGGGAGGTCTACACAACCTGGCATTCCAATTCAATTCCCTGGGAAATCAGAGAGAGTTACTTAAATCTTGCCTTGTATGTGGAAGATACCATGTGAGTACACTGGCTCCTCTCTCTTTCTAGTTGACCTGTTCAGTCTGAACACTAATGAAAAGTGGAAACAGTTGCTTCCCGCAGGTAAAAGCTAAGGCAAATTCCAGCCTCTGGTTTGAAGTCTGCCTTTCTGCCATGAAGTGGAGGCTGAGACTCTAGATCTGAATCACGGATTAAAACAACCATGATTTACACTTTAGTCCTAATTATTCTGGGACTCATCACCCAATTCCAATCTTCTTCTTCTACATTCCATCCAGGAAATATCCCTAAAAATCTATTTATACAGTAGTTTTTATCTGGCATACAGTCTTTTCCTTTTGCAATTTTAAATGCGGGGTTTCAAGATAACCTTTTTGTTATATCGCGTTTGAAACATGTTTTCATTGTGTCGCATGAACTAATCATTGGGTTTTCATGGAGGAAACTGGAGCAGGGGACATGTGGGGCGGGGGAATGAAATAAGCGTAGGACTCAAATAGTTAGATATGAGACATCATGACAAGTTGTTTAAAGCAATGCATTTTTTCATCCCTGGCTTCAAGACATTGTTTCCTCTTCATGTAAAAAGCATCTTATGTATCAAGTGAGTTCATTTTCTTTCTTATATCTTAAAGTTAACAGAAGTACAACTGTAGGATCTTCCAAATTATATATGTTTGTGTGTGTCTGTGTATTTTTCAAAGACCTTAGGTCCTTATCGTTGCTTCATAGGCAAATGTTTGCTCTTCACTCTTGTCGGTGTGCGGCCAGGCAATCATAGGGGAGGGAATTACACAGGTTAAGAAGGGAACTGAGAACTTCAGAAGAATGATGCCAATGAAGGGGGACAGGATCAATGAGATAAAAATAAACTGTTGTGACGGAGATTCTGTGACTGAAGAGATAGGAGTTCTTACTCAGAGTCGGGCATTTGAATTCACTATCTGGGACACGATGCAGTTATGGGTCATGACATGGTCCAGCTGGCAGCTGTGAGAGTAACTGGCAGGGCTGTGGAGGAGAAGCCAGACCTGTTTTACCTCCAAGTGTATTTGCTGGAAACGAGCATTTCTTTAACTAACGGTCTCTAATCTTCTATAAATCTCTACAGAGATAATTATGTTTCAGTATTAGTCATTAAGGTATAATCTCAAGCAGGAAGCGGTAAAAAGATACAGAACATCTCCTTTCTGTTTCATTCGACTGACTTCACAGAATAAAGAATATCACGACAATGGTCTCCATGGCAATAAAAGTAAAGGAAGAATGTTTAATGATTTGCATTCAATAAACTGTTTTCCATTGCAGATCTTAAAAAGGGATCACTGCATCTGCCTTTAACATTTATAACTCTACACAATAACTCAATTTATTGGCAATGGACAAATGTCACTTAAAGAAATTCAAGAGCCTACCTAGTGCTTAGATGTTAGTGTCATTCTCCAATAAAAGAAACCAGAAATCCGTGGGGAAATGTATGATCCTAGAATTGGGGCACGACATATACAAGATGAGCCTAGAGCACTTGCAGGTCCAGAAAGCAACAATCCCAGAACAACAAAACAAAAACAAAAACCCACATTGATGGGGTCTGTCAAACAACACAGTAGCCAGTTGAAAAAGCTCCCAATGGCTTAAGCTGGAACAATTAGAGCAAGAAAAAAAAGTAATTTTAGACTTTAATCCAAAGTATAACATGAACATCCTTGAATCCACATTGGTTTAAATACATAAATGGAGAGAAAAGGCAAATCTCCGGCGCAGAAGAATACAAAATAATTTACGTAGACCCCGCCCTCAAGGAGGTGATCATAACTCCCCATCCCCTAGGTGTGGGCAGTGCGCGGGGACACGCTTCCCAAGAGTGCAGTAGGGAAAGAAGAACGACAGAGGCACCTCACAGTGGAGAAAGTTGACCAGGAGGTCAAGGTCAAGATCAATAAAGATACATCAGACACATCAGATTGATACTGATACCACATAAGGTTATGAAAATGGCACTCTGAGGCCTTCCTTCCAAAACCCCCTACCCCAGGCTAATCATAAGAAAAACATCAGACAAATCCCAACTGAGGGACATTCTACAAAATTTCCAACCAGTACTCCTCAAAATTGTCAGGGTCATCCAAAACACGGAAAGCCTGAGAAACTGTCCCAGCCAAGAGGACTGAAGGAGACACAATGACTAAATGTCATGAAGCGTCCTGGATGGGATCCTGGGACAGGAAGAGGGCACTGGAGAAAAAGCAATGCAAGTGTATCTAGTTAACAGTCATGCATCGATGTGGTTTATTAATTGTAATGTAAGATGGCGATAACAGAGGAAAACAAACATGGAGTCTATGAAAACTCTGTACTATCTTTGCAATTCTCTGAAAATCTAACTGCTCCAAAAAATAAAAGTTTATTTTAAAAAATTTTTTCAGGGACTTCCCTGGTGACGCAGTGGTTAAGAATCCACCTGCCAATGCAGCGGACACGGGTTCAAGCCCTGGTCTGGGAAGATCCCACATGCCGTGGAGCAATGAAGCCCGTGCACCACAACTACTGAGCTTGAGCTCTAGAGCCCGCAAGCCACAACTATTGAGCCCGCATGCCACAACTACTGAGCCTGCATGCCACACCACTAAAGCCTGTGCACCTAGAGCCTGTGCTCTGCAACTTGCCACTGCAATGAGAATCACGTGCATTGCAACAAAGAGCAGCCCCTGCCCGCCGCAACTAGAGAAAGCCTGCGTGCAGCAACGAAGGCCCAACGCAGCCAAAAATTAATTAATTAATTAATTTAAAAATTATCAGAACTACTGCATGGCCCTCTCTCCCTTCTATTAAGTATTCAACTATTATCATTTAATTTCATCTTATTTAATTTTCTTATGTGCAAGAGTGATTCATGAACATAGCCAAGATTTCTTTTCTAAAAATATTATGGGGCTGTGATAGTTTAATAAAAGAGTTCACTTTAATTCAATTAGAAGGAAAAACTTCTACCCTTTTTTTTTTTCCCTTCCAGGGAGGAAACACTGTGTTATCTTATTAGCAGGATTTCCCGAAGGCTTTTTCCCCTTTGATGAATTTGTTGTAGTCAAGGAACCTTGGAAAATAAGATTGCCAAAGGATATTTCATTTATATATACACACAAATATTATTTTTTCCTTTAAATCAAAAACTGTTAACGGAGCATTAAGAAAGAGACTCTCACTTTCTATGTTTATTGAGAAGACTTTGATGTCTTTTCTGAATAGACTTGATAAATACTATTAAGGGAAAAGCCAATGTATAATGATGATGATTTTAAAAGCGTTTTCAGAAAAAGACATGACCAAATTGAATTGAGAAGTTAATAACACAGTCAATCATCAAGTGCATATTATATACAATAGAAACGTAGATTTGACATCTGACACTTCATTGACCCATTTGGTACACAACTGTCCCCTTACCCTGCTGCTTTTCGATTTCCCACAAGGTATAATACGGGGTTAGACGTGACGGCGGATTAATACGACAACAGTATCATCACTGTCACAACATAAAAATTGAACAGGTTTTTCCCAAATGAGAAAAAGATTAGATACACACAAGATCCATACCAAAAGATGAGAGTCAGAATTACTCAGATCACAGATACAGAAGGATATTAGGAAAAATAAACAGACCACTCTGGGCTTAGTAACCTAAAAACCCTTCATGGAGGAAATGAGAGTTACTTGCTCTTGGAGAGAAAAAAAGAGAAGTAGGGCTGGCCAGCTGGTACGATCAAGGTGAGAACGACCACAGCGAGTCTAGGAAAGAATGGGCTGGTCATCCTTAGTCAAATGACTCAGGCTGTTAGGAAATGAGAAGAAACACCAAAGGAATCAACAGAAACATGTGAAAAGGGTCTTGAAAACAAGACAAGGAAAGGCAGTTTTTAACCTTGATGATTTTAGAGTAGGAAACTAGAGGATAAAGGTGGTTTTTGGTGGAAACAATCACTGCGTCACTCTCTAGGAGAGAATAAGAGTCAGTAGAAAAGACTTCTGTGGAGCCAGCCTGGCCGGGTGGGAATAAGGGGAAGAGGTCAGTCCACGAACATTCGGAGATGAGGAAGGGGGTGAGGGAAGGAAGAACCAATGATGTGTCCCAGGTTTTCAGCCTGGGGACCTGAGAGAACTGTGATAAAACAGAAAAAGCAAGAGATGTGAGAACTCAGCCTGTTGCAGACAGGAAAGGAGCGATGGATATTTTCAGCCATGTTCATTGGTAAATGTGATGGGTAAATTCATAAATAATGGCCATAGATAAGTAGAAATAGGAAATATGGACCTAAGACTCATATGAGTTGACATAAAACCATGACTGTACTAAACATGTAATTATCCAATATTAGCGCCAAATAATGAAGAAAAGGGAGAGTCAGAGTTTTCAAGTACAAGGTCATGAGATAGATATTTCAGAGGCTCTTTTGAACCTACAGAATATGCTATAATCTATCAAGTGATCTGAGCAAAACACAGGCAGCATCAACTCTCCAACAATATCTTTCTTACTAGTCAGTAGTGAGGATGACCGAACGCTTCATCATCCAAACTGAAACCCTTTTGAAAGGAAAAGGGGGCAGTCGTTTTAATTATTTTTAGTTAAAATGGGCACAAACATGCACTGGCCTGGGTGAACCAGATGCATCATGACCTCATCTCACGTTCCACAATCCACCCCACAGACATTCCTTGATGGGAAAAGTCCTGACTATTAGGAAAGTTTTTATCCTAACGCAGTTTAGCCAATGTCTTAGCGGCAGTAGTTTTCCAACTGGCAGTTTTCCAGGACGACCAGAGGCCCTCAGCTGAGAGCATAGAAAAAAATGGCAGCGGGATGGGACGGGGCAGGGCTGCTGGAAGGACAGGGAACAGACTGCGTGAAGGGAAAGGACAGGACCATTAAGACAAGTGTCTGCACGTTAACAGTCCGCTCCTTCATCTCCTCTCCCTGAGCCCTGACCCTGCTGCATTCTCGCTATTACTTTGGCGCTGGGGAATTCTCTGAGTCACCTTGAGAGGACTGAAGGATGCCCAGAGAGCTGGCAAAACATTACATTTGGGTGTGTCTGGAGGAGATCAGCATTTGAATCTGTGAGTCAGTAAAGAAGATCACCATCCCCAGTGTGGGCAGCAACATCCAATCCACTGAGGGACCAGAACAGAACAAACAAGGGGAGGAGGGAAGATGCACTCCCTCCGACTGAGCTGGGACATCCACCCTCTCCTGCCCTCAGACACGGGCACTCCCGGTTCTCAGACCTTCGGGTTTGGACTGGAACCGCACCACCAGCTCTCCCGGCTTCTGGCTTGTATATATCAGATCTGGGGACTTGTCCTCCTCCATAACTGTATGGACCAATTCCTCCTAATGAATCAATCAATATCTCTTTTTTTTCCTCTCTCTCTCTCTCTATATATATATATTTATGTATTATTGTTTCTTTTTGTTTATTTATTTATTTATTTTTGGCTGAGTTAGGTCTTCGTTGCTACGCGCGGGCTTTCTCTAGTTGCGGCAAGCGGGGGCTACTCTTCGTTGCGGTGTATGGGCTTCTCATTGCGGTGGCTTCTCTTGTGCAGCACGGGCTCTAGGTGCGTGGGCTTCAGGAGTTGTAGCACGTGGGCTCAGTAGTTGCGGCTCACGGGCTCTAGAGCACAGGCTCAGTAGTTGTGGCGCAAGGGCTTAGTTGCTCCGGGGCATGTGGGGTCTTCCCGGACCAGGGCTCGAACCCGTGTCACCTGCATTGGCAGGCGGATTGTTAACCACCGCGCCGCCAGGGAAGTCCTGTATTATTGTTTCTGCTTCTGTGGAAAACCTTGATGGAGCAATGACGTTGCTGATTTGCCCCTCTCCACACCATTTCCTTGCATTTGTGACTGTTCAATGTTTTTAAATCAAAATAGCATTCAGAGTTACCTGAAGAAAAGATATATGAAACTCGACAGTAAATGTGAACAGAGCCCAAACGCCTCTGGACTCCGCAGAGGGACCTCCGGGGCTGGCAGCCAGGCTCACGCTGGTTCCCTCCGGGGTCTGAGAGCAGCAAAAGGACTGTCCATGGTGGGAAGTACCTGCCTTCCCATATCTTCTCCGAAGCTAAAGGACACAATTTCCATAACTGAATGTATCACAACTATGGAGAAGTTAGCTTATCAAAAGAAATGGAAATACGCTGCCAAATTTATGCTCCAATATGTGAACCTAATTATCGTATCAAAAGAATTTATTTCTGATGGGTTCTTTTTTGTCAGCTGCCTATCTTTCACTTTCTCACACATGACAACATATATACTGATACCATTTTCTCTGATGGTAAAAAATCTTTTTCATTGGCCTGTGGCCATTACAGAACATTCAGAAAGTTGGAACGTTTTCAAGAAAATAAAAATTAACTATCATCCTACCTATTGAATATACATGCTGTTACTAGTCACTTATAGCCATTGCTGGGATTTTCATGCATACATTTTTTTAAGCTTCAACATATTTTCTGCTAACTCCGTGGAAACATGATTTAAAAAATCCAAAACATTTCTGTATATATGAGTATATCATACTTTGCTCCATTACATAATTAATCATATTTCTTCACTTATTTTCTTTTATTTTAAATATCCTATTTGTTGTTGCTATCACATTGTGTTAAATGGTCTGATAATTTTTAGGGCAAATAAAATAATGTTCACTTCTTTACAGAAAGATTGCAGCCATCGACACCCTCACCCCTAACGGTTTATGGAACCGTCTTTGGACCTGCACACGATTCTTAGCATGGAAGAGGAGTTTTTAAATACCTGCGGATTTGATTGTGTTTTAACTTGCATTTCCTTATTCATGCAGTTGAGATTTTCAGTAAGTTTGACAAATGCTATGTTTTCTCTCGTGTGATCTGTATGTTGAGCTCCTTACCCACCTAAGCAATTTCTTATTCATGAGAGCTTGGATGTTATGCATTTTTTGCAGTCACTTGACTTTGATTTTATTCAGGTTTCTAATGCACTGCTGTATTGGATTTTTAATCAGTGATTCAATGATTATTCCTTCATCCAACATGGATTTATCAAGCACCCACAAAGCACGAAGAACCTCGCCCAGTGAGGGGACACACTGATGAATGGGTTGGATCCCTCTTCTTTACCATTAATTCTATTGCTTTTAAATACTTCATTCCTCTTCCTTCTTAATTTTGATGTAGAGTCATTTCTCTTTTATTTTGCATTTTTATGAGTTTTAAACAGTGGGATTTTAATGCATGGAATTGGTGACATGTCTTTTGGAAGGGCTGAAAAAGCAAACGAGGACCAGAATGAATCAGAAATGAGTAATTATAGAAAGTAGTTCCTCCCTCCACCCCAGGGACCTAAGGGGAGGAGGTGGTGTTGCCAGTGCCCAGGAGCTGGAAGAGAGGGTCTGGGGGGGCTGGATGCACGGGGCGGGGGGGAGAGGAGCCCATGGACGGTGCTCCCCAGGGACATCTCAGTGGGCAAAGGTCACAGTCACCGGAATTCTGCTTTTAACAGTTTAGTTCCTTTTTTTAAAATAATTGTACCTAAACTACTTTGAGTCTAGTTTGGTTTGCCATATGAAGTGATAGGTTTAATGATTTTCTTGCAATCACTAACGAGTCAACTTGAGTATGTTTTAAACGTACTCAGAGTCACACCTGGACCCAGGAAACCCAACATGCAGTCAGAGCTGAGCGGCTGACTGTGTGGCATCTCTGGGGACAGGCCAGGCATGTTCTCAGGGCCTCAGTTTAACTGTCTGTACAGTTAGGAGCTCGATGAATTAATTTACAAGGTTATTGTTTGCCTAAATATATCAATGTATTTCTACTGAGCTTTTAAAAATTCCACTTATTACATATTTTGATTTATAACAGTTCTCAGGCTGCCCATAATAACTATGACACTATCAGGAATAAAGTATGGTCTCATACTTTTTAAAATCCAAGTTTTATGAAAGTGTCTATCTAGATGAATGACTATTTTTGCCCTAATGAGTACATTTCAGTAATTGTGGTTCTAGCCTACATGAAGTAACCAAATTATCATCAATTACTTGTATAGAAAGGTACATATGAATGACTCTCATGATATTGATGACGGCGATGATGACAGAACTGTAGCACTCCCGACAATATGCAAACACATTTGTCATCCCCTTATTCTTAGTTTCTCTGAACTACATAATAAAGTGGAAATCCCACCATGAGTTCAAATACAAGCCCTGTAGGTGAAGTAGATACAAAACCCCAAAGCCCAATTTGACGGATGGCATATTGTATATATGTTCACTCACTCTCACTGGTCCTGTGTACTCTAGATACTGTCTGATTCTAATGTCTTTAAATAGATTGTTCCCAAATCTCTATATTATGTAAACCGAAGCCACTATTTAGTTTCTGTAAATTGCTAAGTACGGAATTAAGTATTAGACGTTTCATGAACATAGGCGTAATATAACCACGAGCAATTAGCTGCATCATTTGCATACAAGTTGATCTAAAACATAAGCAGAAACATGGTATGGTCTGGAGAAATTCCCAGGAGAATCATTCTCTCTGTCTCTGTCGCTCACACACACTCTGATAGAGACACACAAATTCTTTCTCCACAAATATTCACTGATAGTCACAATGTAACCATTCCTTCTTTTAGCTTCACACTTGACTTCAATACGTTTTGATCAAAAAGAACGGTAAGAAAAAGTTTGAGGACAAATAAGATATAGGGATAGCAATAAAGCGTCTCCTTTGATGAGATACTCATTAATTTCAAAGGGAAAACAGTCATTTTACATTGAGATATTTATCCTACACCACCTTAACCAAGTAATTAATGTTAGCATCCTAAGTGAAAAGACACACTGAGATCCTGGACCCTGTGAATTGATGCATGGAAAAGGGTTCATCCCTTCTGGGGTATTCTGGCCAAAATGCATAATTCCACCAAATCATGAGAAAATGTCAGACAGACCCACAGGGAGACACATTCTATAAAATAAGTGACCAGCAACCTTCAAACTCATCACAGTCTTCAAAGTTAAGGAAAGACTGTCACAGATTGAAGGGATCCAAGGAGATGTGACGACTTAATGTCACGTGGGATACCGGATGGAAAAGTGACTGGAGAGAAACTGGGGAAATCTCAATAGTTATTAGTCATGTTGTGTTGACATTAATGTCTTCATTTTAATAACTGCACTCTGGTTCTGTAAGATGTTAACTTTTGGAAGAAAGCTAGGTGAAGGTTATATGGGAGGCTTCAAAATAAAAATGTTAAGCCCCGAGATGTCTGAAGCCCTCAGTAAGAATGAGTCTGTTGGACCTTTTCCGAAATCAGTGTTTATAGGGAAAGAGGACGGTGAACCAAAGGTGGCAGGAGGTACGGATAAGTGAGAAAAATCTACAGCTAGGAAAGCAGGTCCAGGTCCTCAAGACAAAATGCCGGCTATTCTACGCAAGTTAAGTAGTGTTTCCCCTCAATGTAACTCAATTCTACTAGGATACAACAAAGTCTGAAAGCATCCTTGTTGGCTGAGCTGATGTTCCACGTGGCAGAGTGAACTTTTACAAACCGAAGCAGCATATTGGTTCTTGCTCGGAGAGAAGGCTCACTGTTTTGCAGAAAACAACTGGAAGGAAAAACATCGGGATTGCAAAGAGAACAGGTAAAACAATCTGGGTGACCCGAAGTAGAAAATAGATATCCGTGGTTGCATTTTGATGTCAATAAATGACGGGAAAAATAACTGGGAGAGAAGAAAGTCCTGTGCAGAAGCCTTCTCAATCATTAACAGTTCCTCTGCTCAGGACGGTGGAGCTTACCACCCCGCTCTGTGGCCGGTCACAGTAACTTCCTTCCAAAGACAGACTGGAAAGGTGGGAAGGCAGAGGAGCTGCACAGAGCAGACACCTGACAAAGTGCACGGAGGGATGTGCTCAGAGGATGCTTTACCTCGGTGGTCTTCCTCCCCAAACCTACAACCCCAGGGCAATCATGAGAAAAACATCAGACGAATCGCAACTGAGGGACAGCCTACAAAATACCTGATCAAGGGCAAGGTCACCAGAAACAAGGAAAGTCTAAGAAACCCTCACGGCCAAGAAGGGCCTAAGGAAACAAGATAACTAAATGGAGCATGGTACCCTAGATGGGATCCTGGGACAGAAGGAGGGCATGAGGTGAAACCTGAGGAAATTAGATAACGTACTGACTTTAGTTAATAATAACTTATTAATATTGGTTATTTATTGTGACAAATGTACTGCACGGACATAAGACGTGATAAAAAGGGAAACTGGGTGGAGCACAGATGGGAACCCTGTACTGTCTTCACAACTTTTCTGGAAAGGTTCTGAAATTAAAAAAAATATTAAAAAAAAAAACAAAACACCAAATCTGAGAAGACACACTGATTTAAATTTGACAACATGTTCAGTATACTGTAACAGTAATACTTAATACATTATGATATTATGTTAACAAATCATATATTATTTTTTATATATTTTGAGACATTCTCTCCCACAACGGATAACCTCTGATTGGTCTTCAGCAGTACCTGGGTATTTTGGGTTATGCAATTTCAGTGACTTAAGTAACACAGCTGATTTTCTTTTTAATATTTATTCCAGCTTTCTGAGATTCTGCTAAAATTTGGAGCACAGATTTAAAATGCTGTTCAAATGAATTCTGGGGTGTCTGAGGAAGAGGGAAGTCAAAGCAGCTTCCAGTGGTTCTGGAACTACAACATCTGGAGAGCTGCTGGGCGACAAGCTGCACCGTCTCTATTTCCAACAGAATGGGCTAGGCGACTTGTGCTCCGAGTAATTTTCTTTGCTGCTTCTCACAGGCAACAGTCTCCCATCATCCTTAAGTCATCAACAGAGTCTTCAGTTTCGCTTGCACCCGAGTCTCCCTGCCCCGAAAAGGCCAGGGCTATCTCAGAAAAGCAATGTGATACCTAGGTGTATCCCCGCCACCTCCGATACTCAGATACCTGACTCTGACTACAATCCCCTTCCCTTTCAGTTCATTTTCTCTGTTACTCTCTTTGTCTTGCCTGATCACAGTGACTCCTCTGGTTCTGGTCCCACTGCTGACTCCTTATAAATAAGCGCCATCTTTGCCTTCGTTCTGGTACCTTACGAGGCTGGCTGTTCTCCAGGCTCAAGTATTGAATATAATCATGATTTTTGCTTCCTTCACTGGCTACTGCCCCTTCCACTCAAACAATACTCAACGTCAGATACTCTCTGCTCGCTACATCTCCATCAAAACCACCTTATCTCTCACCCTTCAACACAGAATCTCCATCCCATTGGTTGTCTAACTCTATAGAAGAATTCAAAGACAAGCCTGAAAGATCCAAAAGGTTCACAACAGAGAAACACCTAATACGGGACTACGTAGTTTACAATTCATCAGAGAGACTACGGTAAACCACGGAAGGTATTTAGCCTTTTAGGAAGATTACTCTGACCATTTTTTGTAGAATGTATTACAGACAAAGGTACAGATGCTGAAGCTAGTTAAGAGGGAAGGTTTAATGAAGGCTTTCATGAGGGTAAAACAGTAGGCTTGACCTGAAGGGAGGCAATAAAAAATAATCTCTGGGCTCTTAAGATTTAAGAAGAGCAAGAAAAATGATATAAGTACCAAATTTTGAAGCTTGGATAACTAAAAGAAAGATGATATCATTAATAAAGAAAAAGAATCCTTCAGGCATGTGGTATCATTAATAGAAAAAAATATGCAGAGCCATGTGTAATAACTGTATTTGTTCAAGGGAGGAGCAGTAGCTGACTTCGTTTTAAATATAGGTTATTCAAGATGCTGCTGAGATATTCGGATTGAAAAAATAAAATTGATGAAAAGAATAAGAGAGGCAACTGCTGGGCTTAGAATAAACTGGAGATTTCCACAAAACAGACTGAAGGGAAACTTTTTAATTTAGAAGATGAGCTAAAAGAATTCCATCTAGGGGGGCATCCCTGGTGCTGCAGTGGTTGAGAGTCCGCCTGCCGATGCAGGGGACACGGGTTCGTGCCCCGGTCCGGGAAGATTCCGCATGCCACGGAGCGGCTGGGCCTGTGAGCCATGGCCGCTGAGGCTGCACGTCCGGAGCCTGTGCTCCACAACGGGAGAGGCCACAGCAGTGTGAGGCCCGCGTAGCGCCAAAAAAAAAAAGAATTCCATCTAGTGGATAGGAGCTATCAGGGTGTTATTTGCTTTGTCTAAACAAATTCAAATAAATTATGATTCAGTTCTTATTTGCTCAAGCTGTTGAAGCAGGCTAATTTAAAATTTAGTAACTCATTAGAGTACTAAATACTCATTTGATACTGATACTCATTTGATACTAAGTAGTCACTGGATACTGATTCTTTTAAAAATTATAATAAATGGATATTAGCCTATACACAGTGGTACAAATTTGTCTGTTTTTTGTTAAATAATAATTCACAATACTTTAAAACAGCTAAGTCACCATTCAGTGTTGATGTCAAGTTATGCTTGGTCTACATAATCAGGACACTGTGTGTCTACTTTCCTATCACATTTGCACAATTGTTCAGTGAAAATCTTTTCAATGTGAGCTTATCTTTTACAACATGCAGGAGAGAAAACTCCAGGTTGGTTAAAAAAAAATATATTGAACATGTAGTAGCATTTTTACGGACTGACTATAAAGCACTATTTACAATAACTAAAAAGGAAAACTTACGTCAGTTAAGGGATTTTCTAAGAGGCAGCCTTGAGGCAAGGGTACTTTATTTCAGCTAAAATGGACATATTTATACAACTTATTTGAAACGATGTCTGAAAGCTTATGGGAAATTAAGAGTTTTGAATGTGTACTTCATGTTTCTTTTTGTAGTCAAGAATGACACTTGTCAACAAATACTCTTTCATGTTCTTATTCCAAACTCTATTTGCCAAGGATTACATAAAGTACAAAATACGACTATCAAGTAACAGCAATGGATTTTCCATCTGTTAAATTAAAATTTCAGAAACTGAGAATGGAAGGCACTGTTGAAGCTCCTCAGTTTAATCTATGTACACCAAAGCATCCACTTCACCATATTTCTGACCTGTGTCCACCCACCTCTTTGGGGCTGTTACCAGAAGTAGCCCAGGACTCAAAGATACATCTCAGCCTTTGCACAGCTCAAACAAATTATTATAAAGTTCTTTCTCCTGATGAACTAAAAACCTACTTTTCTGTGTCTTTATTCCTTGGTCCTCCCTTTACATTTGGAACCAGCACAGCACAAGCCTGACCTCTCTGACTTGAGAGCAATTTAAAACTTTGAAGACCACGGGAATGCCTCATTTCCCTCATTTCTCATGCAGGTAAGTTTGTTCAAAGTCATCACAGTTTTGAAAATGCATCGCCAGCTCAGCTCATCTAATCTCAGGGGCTTCAAGGGGTCCATGTTCTTTGTCAGGGAATACGAGGGGGTAGATGTGAGCCAGCACGGAGAAAGCAGACTCGTCGCTTAGATGGTCAGATTTTACATCTGCTTTTCTCCCTTATTCTACTTCATGGGACTGTACCCTGCAAAAGCCTATGCAGGGTAATAAATACTAAAATCCATTTATTTGTTATAATTTTTTTTGGATTAATCTGAGACACAAAATCACACTTTCAACTGTCCCATTACATTTTTGAAGGGAGTGAACTATTTCTTGTTTTAAACTTTTTTTTTTTTTTTCGGTACGCGGGCCTCTCACTGCTGTGGCCTCTCCCGTTGTGGAACACAGGCTCCGGACGCGCAGGCTCAGCAGCCATGGCTCACGGGCCCAGCTGCTCCGCGGCACGTGGGATCCTCCCGGACCGGGGCACGAACCCGCGTCCCCTGCATCGGCAGGCGGACTCCCAACCACTGCGCCACCAGGGAAGCCCTGTTTTAAGTTTTTTTGAAGTACAACTGATTTACAATGTTCTGTTCATTTCTGCTGTACAGAAAGTGACTCAGCTATATATATACACACACACACACACACACGTGTACGTGTATAGTATTATACATACATATACATGTAATTGGTCACATGCTGCAAACAGCATTTCATAGGCTACTGTGTACCCTCTTTATATTATTTGCTTCATATTATCTTCTAATGTACTTTTTAAAATTTTGATGTACTCAAATTTTCCCTTCATTCTATTATTTATATTTTTATAAATTTGATGAAAATATTCCATTATT
The DNA here is from genome assembly GCF_003031525.2 of Neophocaena asiaeorientalis asiaeorientalis. NCBI lineage: Eukaryota > Metazoa > Chordata > Mammalia > Artiodactyla > Phocoenidae > Neophocaena > Neophocaena asiaeorientalis. The sequence goes on from NW_020175446.1 coordinate 2,146,809, forward strand.
TCCGTCAAAATTTCTCCTGTGTGTGTGTATATAAACATACACACACATACATATACATGTATACATATGTTCAGAAATATGTACATATGATATATATTTCCTATATTTATCTTTAATTATTTTAAAGGTTCATTTTTCACATTTGGGATCTTAATCTATCTGGAATTTATTTAGGGAAAAATGTGTAATAAGAATCCAATGTTCTTAATACCCCATGGATGGAGCTGCTTTTATTTTGTGTATTTTTTTGTGTGTATTTGGTGTATTTTTGATAATTTATAATTTAATCCATATATTAAAAGCTGTAAGGTATCAACTCCTAGGATGATGATGGGATTGCCTTTGCAAGAAAACGATGAGTTGTGAAAATGTCCAATGTATGTTTTTGAAAATAATGTCTATTGTTCACATATTGAGTCAAACATTATAGCAAGATAGCTAATTGTTATTCAGTTCTTCTAATTTTAGTAAGCTTTGTCTGCTTTATTTATAAGTTTCTGATAAGTGCAGTTTAAAGACTCACACTAGACTTGTCAATTTCTCCTTGAAATTCTGCCAGTTTGGGCTTCATACATTTTATCTGCTTCAAAGCTCTGCTGTTGTTAGGGGAATTCAGGTTTACAAGTGTTACATCATTGTGGGAGATTGATTTTTTTTTTTTTAATCATGATGTACAATCTATATATCTCTATGAATGCATTTTTGTCTTAAATTTAACACTGTATTATATCACTGCTAAACCAACTTACTTTTAGATAGTATGTTTCTAAAATTTTTATCCCTTATTATCTTTCTGTTGTGTCTCTTGTAACTGATTTTGTTTGTTTTATCCAGTGAAGACAGTTTGTTACCATTTATTTTGATTAAAAAAATGACTCATGTACATGAACTTGTTTTCTGTTTATTTTCCTTTATCATTATTCTTCTCTTTTTTTTTTGTTTTCTCATTTCGTTACTCCGTTGAAACAATGTTTTCTTTGTTACTTTGTATACCCTTAGTTTGGTTAGAAGTCCCAGATCATACTTCTATTAATGCAGCAATTACCCTTATACTCTTAACATACATAGATAATCACAAACACTCTAACAAAGTTTGTGGTTATTTAGTATTTTTATCCTACTTCTAAATATGACTTTAGAGCATTTACAAACTGTGGGGGATTGCTTATTATTTAAATGATTCACTGTCTCTTCTATTAAACAGGAAAAAATGTATCCACAAATAGTTATATGTTTATTTTTGGTGTGTACACGATACATAACAATATACTGTATTACACACAGTATATAATATGTACCAAAGCAAGGAAAAGTAAAATGAGATGGGGTTATCCGAGAAGACTGTGGAAAAGATACATATCCAAACATGCTTAGAAGTTAATGTTTACTGTGTAGGACAGAATATATTAGAGAAATTACATGGAGGATATCCACAAATAGGAAGCTGATGAGAGAAAGAGGGTTGGACATTTGCAAAGAAAGGCCAAAAATCTTCAGAAGAACATCCTGCTAGATGTGAACACAGTTTGGCTGCCAAGAGTAGGTTAAAAGAATGGTGTAATCCCTATAACCTTGGTGTTCTGTGAAGAAACGTAAGATAGCATTCTAAAATGTTTCTGGACATGAGAGTTAGATTGAGAGACACATTATTAAATAAGTCTGGAAAGAAACACTGACTATGAAGGACTGATGAGGGTGGAGGCTAAATTCTAGAGGCTAAAATGACTGATTTCCTGAGGGTTTGAAATCATCGTTCATCTTGTAGACCTTGAGTCAACACAGAGAGGACTCAATAAATACATGTTGCTTACATGTGAAGAGACAACTACTGCAATAATTCAGCCTCATTTGAGACCCGGATTAATCCAGTACCTATGGAAAATGGTTAAAAGAAATATATATAGAGAGAAATCAGATATAAAAAAACAAAATAGTGCAGAGTAAGAATCACTAAGCAACCAGATCCTGAAGTTCTTTGAAAACACAAGGGAAAGGACAAGTAAGTCAATTAGAAACGCCATATTGGGGGGAACTTCAAGATGACGGAAGAGTAAGATATGGAGATCACCTTCCTCCCCCAAAATACATCAGAAACACATTTACATGTGGAACAACTCTACAGAACACATACTGAACGCTGGCAGAAGACCTCAGACCTCCCCAAAGCTGTGTGGATGACAGGCTCTTGGTGCTCCAGCCAGGAGTCAGGGCTGTGCCTCTGAGGTGGAAGAGCCAAGCTCAGAACGTTGGTCCACCTGAGACCTCCCAGCTCCATGTAATATCAAACAGTGAAAATCTCCCAGAGACCTCCATCTCAAAGCTAAGACCCAGCTACACGCAACGACCAGCAGGCTACAGTGCTGGCCACCCTATGCCAAACAGCTAGCAAGACAGGAACACAACCCCACCCATTAGCAGACAGGCTGCCTAAAATCATAATAAGGTCACAGACACCCCAAAACACACCACCAGACGTGGACCTGCCCACCACAAAGACAAGATCCAGCCTCAACCACCAGAACACAGGCACTAGTCCCCTCTACCAGGAAGCCTACACAACCCACTGAAGCAACCTTAGCCACTGGGGACAGACACCAAAAACATCGGGAACTACGAACCTGCAGCCTGCGAAAAGGAGACCCCAAACACAGTAAGTTAAGCAAAATGAGAAGACAGAGAAACACACAGCAGATGAAGGAGCAAGGCAAAAACCCACCAGACTTAAAAAATGAAGAGGAAATAGGCAGTCTGCCTGAAAAAGAATTCAGAATAATGATAGCAAAGATGATCCAAAATCTTTGAAATAGAATGGAGAAAATACAAGAAACGTTTAACAGGGGCCTAGAAGAACTGAAGAGCAAAGAAACAATAATGAACAACACAATAAATGAAATTAAAATTCTCTAGAAGGGATCAATAGCAGAATAACTGAGGCAGAAGAACGGATAAGTGACCTGGAAGATAAAATAGAGGAAATAACTACTGCAGAGCAGAAAAAAGAAAAAAGAATGAAAAGAACTGAGGACAGTCTCAGAGACCTCTGGGACAACATTAAACACACCAACATTAGAATTATAGGGGTCCCAGAAGAAGAAGAGCAAACGAAAGGGACTGAGAAAATATTTGAAGAGATTAGAGTTGAAAGCTTCCCTAAAATGGGAAAGGAAAGAGTTAATCAAGTCCAGGAAGCACAGACAGTCGCATACAGGATAAATCCAAGGAGAAACACAACAAGGCACATATTAATCAAACTATAAAAAATTAAATACAAAGAAAAAATATTAAAAGCAGCAAGGGAAAAATAACACACAAGGGAATCCCCATAAGGTTAAGAGCTGACATTTCAGCAGAAACTCTGCAAGCTGAAAGGGAGTGGCAGGACATATTTAAAGTGATGAAAGGGAAAAACCTACAACTGAGATTACTCTACCCAGCAAGGATCTCATTCACATTCGAAAGAGAAATTAAAACCTTTAGAGACAAGCAAAAACTAAGAGAATTCAGCACCACCAAATCAGCTTTACAACAAACACTAAAGGAACTTCTCTAGGCAGGAAACACAAAGAGGAGGAAAACACCTACAATAACAAACCCAAAACAATTAAGAAAATGGAAATAGGAACATACATATCGATAATTACCTTAAATATAAATGGATTAAATGCTCCAACCAAAAGACACAGACTGGCTGAATGGATGCAAAAACAAGACCCGTATATATGCTGTCTACAAGAGACCCACTTCAGACCTAGGGACCCATACAGACTGAAAGTGAGGGAATGGAAAAAGATATTCCATGCAAATGGAAATCAAAAGAAAGCTGGAGTAGCAATTCTCATATCAAACAAAACAGACTTTAAAATAAAGACTATTACAAGACACAAGAAGGACACTACATAGTGATCAAGGGATCAATCCAAGAAGAAGATATAACAATTGTAAATATTTATGCACCCAACATAGGAGCACGTCAATACATAAGGCAAATGCTAACAGCTATAAAAGGGGAAATTGACAGTAACACAAACATAGTAGAGGATTGTAACACCCCACTTCACCAATGGACAGATCATCCAAAATGAAAATAAATAAGGAAACACAAGCTTTAAATGATACGTTAAACAAGATGGAGTTAATTGATATTTATAGGGCATTCCATCCAAAAACAACAGAATACATTTTCTTCTCAAGTGCTCATGGAACATTCTCCAGGACAGATCATATCTTGGGTCACAAATCAAGCCTTGGTAAATTTAAGAAAACTGAAATCGTATCAATTATCTTTTCTAATCACAATGCTATGAGACTAGATTATCAACTACATGAAAAAATCTGTAAAGCATACAAACACATGGAGGCTAAACAATATACTACCTAATAACCAAGAGATCACTGAAGAAATCAAAGAGGAAATCAAAAAGTACCTGGAAACAAATATCAATGAAAACACATCGACCCAAAACTGCAGAAAAAGCAGTTCTAAGAGGGAAGTTTACAGCAATGCAATCCTACCTTAAGAAACAAGAAACATCGCAAATAAACAACCTAAACTTACACCTACAGCAATTAGAGAAAGAAGAACAAAAAACCCCCAAAGTTAGCAGAAGGAAAGAAATCATAAAGATCAGATCAGAAATAAATGAAAAAGAAATGAAGGAAACAATAAGGAGGCAAGAATATACAGTGGAGAAAAGACAGCCTCTTCAATAAGTGGTGCTGGGAAAATGGGACAGGTACGTGTAAAAGTATGAAACTAGAACACTCCTTAACACCATACACAAAAATGAACTCAAAACACATTAAAGACCTAAATGTCAGGCCAGACACTATCAAACTCTTAGAGGAAAACACAGGAAGAATGCTTTTGACATAAAAAAAAAAAAAAGACTACCAAGCAAAGGAGGCAAAATGTCAGCTTAGGGGTTAGACATATCTCAGAATTGTAGCTTCAATGCTCACTGTAAATATGAGAAATCATGATTATATATTGTAACCTAGCCATTATTATTAATAATAGATGGATAAAGTAGTGTTACTATAAAAAAAATCACCACATTTACAAGCCTGAAAGAGCTAGAATTACTGTCATGAAAATAGTAAGAGAAAACATTCTTGTGGTGACAATGACAAGTCAGGTTTTGGGTATGCTTTGCCCTGCAGTCTGTTTGCAATCACTTTGCAATTAAAACTATCCCTTTTTCCATTAAGAAGTGGAGTGTATGCCCTTCTCATCCCTTGAGAATACAGAAGTGACATTACGAGACTTCTGAGATGATGCTTCAACAGCCTTGCAGATTGAGAGCGTAAATGTACAAATATACAATTACCAGAATATATATGACAACAGAATGCTCACAACCTCTGCTGCAACTCGCCCAGGAGACCAAACCATCACCCCTGTAGCAGTTGGCCCAGAAAGGTTAGGCCTTGGTCAGTGCATGTGCCTTTTTTTTTTCCTGCTTCTAACTCAGTACCAACCAGAGAAAGTTGAACATGCTCACCAAACCGATCACTTATGGGGGCTCCCTCTTGGTTGGTGCGGTTTCACCCCCAGCTTCTCCACACCAGCGAACCCCAATGAGAACACACCCAGCGCCTTCCCTTTTCTTCACTATGAAGTTTTCCCTCTTCCCTATAGGCCTCTGAGTGTCTGAGAAACACAACGATGGTGCCTGACTCCCCTGTTATAGGAAACTCCAAAGAAATAGCCTCTGTTTTCATTTGGATGGCCTTCATTTACTTCCACTAACTTCCGCTCAGGTCTTGTGAAACTGTGAGGTTCCAATGAGGAAGATGGAGATTTCCTCCTTGAGTAGAGATTACGTGGAAAGAGAGGTCTATCCAACAGTCAGCACCATCTCCTAAACACATGAGTGAGGTCACCTGAAACCACCCATCCTCGGCCCAGCCAAGCACAAGCACACCTGCAGTGGCACGAGTGGTCCCAAGAGCAAGAGCAGAAGGGCCGCCCAGCTGAGCAGAGACAACACTGCTGACCTATGGGACTGTAACAGAGTTGATTTTGTCAAGTTACTAAGTCTGGACCTTGCTTGTTATACAGCCATAGGTAACTGTAACACACAGCATTTTACTTTTGGGGATGTGAATTTAAGAGTTATTTGCATAGAGATGAGAACTGATATTTGAACATTTTGTTGGGAATGGAATAGGTGATGAGAAAAAAAAAAAAGGAAGCAGATTTTAATTAGGTGCTTTAGACGTGAAAGGAAGATGAAGAGCACAGGATGACAGAAAAATCAAGTAAATCTTTTCTAAAATGCAAAGGCCAAAGAACTGCAATAGAAATTCAGTTATGGCTGTGACACAACTCATTTTCAGAGGAAAACACATAGAACCAGCAATGCAGATTTATCAGCAGCCCACATGTGGTTATGTTGTGGTAACAGCAAGAGCTAAATGGATCTAAGCAAATGCCATCCATCCAGGAGGCCACTCTGTTTTGGGTGCAGTATGGCGAGGTGACTCTACGAGGGACCACCACTCACCAGCTAAGTGTCTCTGTGTGAGTACACCAGTCATGACAAGACGCTGACACTAACTCAGTCTCCCACATATGTAATTAACTAAGAACTTGGGACTGTTAGGGCAGACCTCAAAAACAACCCCCAATCTTTTTTCCCTAATAACATTAATTACCTTAGGAAGAGAATGAGCTTCAAAACTTAACTGGGCATCTACGTACGCCACACTTTGCTAAGCTACCGTAGCCTTTCTAGAATTACAGAAATGTCCAATTCTCCATCTAGACATACCACACACAACTCAGAAACATATGAAACATAACTTGCCATTTAAATCTTTCAGCAGAATTGTAAGATACTGACTGTATTACAGGGCTAAGCATGCACGGTATGAATGCCTCTTTGCTAGGTAATGACACAACAAAATGACACGACTGTCTTCAAGGAGCCCCCCAAGGCAGGACTAATACAATGCAGTTGGTTATATCCAGAACACATTTCTCAATCTGCTCAGAGAACACTGAAGATGAAGTTTCCAAAAGATGCCTGAGAGCTAATTAAAGTATTATTAAATATATATCATTGTATAATGTCCTTATGAGAAAAGACATCCTTGGTTTCAAACATAAATAGTAATTCACTCTTTTCTGTTTTAATAAAAGAAAACTGAAATTTAAAAAAAAACCTGCCATATACAATGCTATAGGATAAAAATGTTTACCCTTCTGCCCACTGATTTACATAAAGAATGCAATTACTTTTTTGGACACTAAATGCTGTTCGTGAACCCTACTACCAGTGAGAAAAATTTTTGTCCTCTTCAGTCATATATAAAGGACGTTTTGTGCTCAGTGCTTGGAAGAAAATCCCTCAGGCTCTCTTATTTCTGAGGGGAGATCTGGGTACAGCTGACAGAGGGCTCAGTTCTCATTCACCCTCAACTTCCAGCCTTGGGACCAATGGGCCTTGCCCAGTCAATGTAACTGGGCATTCCCTGGTGTAGCTGCAGGAAGTTGTATGTGTCCCTGCGGCTGGGAAGTCCTGTGATGGTAACACAGTCCCTCCTCCCGCTTCCTTATTCCCTTGGGCACTTGGCTGGCATCCACTGCTGCTATATCTGCTCTGGAAAACAGCCAGACTCCAGTTCTATTCTTCTCTGATCTTAGCTGGGATCCACTGGCACCTCCATGCTGACAGCTTCACCTTGGTCTTCCAGGGACTTCAGAACATTCTGAATTCCTTCCAGGTCCTCTGTGCTTCCCCTGGGCCAGAGAGCCCATTGCCGTCTTGGCTGTGGGATCCTTCTTCCCCAATTACATTGTTCCTACGTCAGGTCCACTCAATCTCAACTCAGAGTCTAAGAATTTAATAAGGGAAGGATTTGGGAGAGTAAGTCAGAACCTTTCCCTCTCTGGGGCATATTGCCCTTCACTGTGCCAGACTTCCTGTTCAAATTATTTAACACAATCATTCTCCTGTCTGCCTGTCTGCCTGTCTTCTCCAAACTCGGTTTCTTATCTTTCCCTCCTCCTCCAGAACTACCCCACAGAAGGACCGTTCTCCAATGTCTTCCCTATTTCAGCCCTTTAGCTCCCCTTAGTGTCTGACAGGCTTGTTTCATTAGGACTCCAGGAGAGAGGTCCCGATGTCTGGCCTACCAAGCTAGACTTCTGAAATGCTAAAGAATAATGAAAAGGAAGTAAAACACCCTCTCCTCTCGTCTAAGAATGATTCCAAGAATGTTCTGCTGAAGAGGACACATCCTGAGCGCTTATCTCCAGCCTGACTCTCCACCCAGCCCCCAGTCCCATACTTTTTTCCTGCCCTGGAGCTTTAATCATCTGAAATGAATTTTGAGAGGAGCTAAGATTTCAGGGGAAAATATACAATATTGCCCCCATTACACGAATACTTATATCTGAAGGTTTTGATGAGGGTTCCATGTTCTGGAACAGAAACTATGCTAAGTGCTAAGAAGACAAAAACATCACTGAGATTTATATCAATAAAGAGTCACAGTACAAGGAAAACTAGCTGTGTAAATGCATGTGCTGTATAAGAATCTGTAAAAATAAACAACTGCTAAGTGGGGAAAAAAGATCACAGTTCAAATATGCGCGTGTGTGTACGCACATAACTTCAAAGTAGTTACATACATTGACTTAGAAAATGGTACCAAGAAGAAAATTATAGTCTTTAATTGAGCATATATCTAGAAAAGCATTCACAGTAACTGTCTAAAATAATACTAGATCCAAAAAAAAGTGCAATTGAAAGAAATTCCTTGACAGTCTTTCCACGCTTGCCACTTTAAACATACTCCAGTTATGTCATTAACTTGTAGATAATTATTTTGGGTTACCTTTTGAAAATTTAAGACTAGTCATGTTTAATCCTTAATTTTGCTGCTAATTGTATAAAGGTGGTACCTAGCTATTATGTTGTCATAACTCACCCATTTCTGTTTTAAACTATCTCCATTGGATTAAATATTTGTATAAGTGCTACTTCTATAATGACAATATACACTGAATTTAAAAGTACTTTAGTGCTGGGTTACAATAACATCTGGGTTGTGTTTACTCGGCATTGAGAATTCAAATTGTCATTAAAACTGAGCGGGCATCACTTAAGCGCTACATTATTGTTTTCTAATCATGAATGTAAGCATCTTCCACTGCAGATTATGTCCATAAAACAGAAAGTCTAAAAATATATCATCTTAAGGGAAAAAATAAATTCTTTCATTAAGTACAAGAAAACGTTAAGAACACTGATATAAACAAGATCTTGCCAAACTAAAAATTAGAGCACACGGGTCTTCTTGCAGGTTTTTCCACTGACCTTCTGTGTAACCTGAACCAAAATCACTGCTTATCTATGCATCACTTCTCGTCAAGAGAAACAACATATATCACTTGTCTTAAAATTATGTTAGGAATTGTGTCAATAAAAAATGAGGAAATGCATTTTAACATGTTTTCAAATTAATAATTAGATTCAAATACAAAAATGCAAATGTCTTAAGAATACATAATAAAGGGAAAAACCTTTACTAGTGACACATATCTAGAAATTATAGACCAATCATGCAATATGTGGAACCACAAAATAAAGTAGTATTAATATACTTTTCTAATTAAAAAAGTTTGGTTCCAATGTTATACTAGCTTTCAGTACTATACACTGCCTCTGTCTTAAGCTTACTCTTCAAAACATCCTAGAGTGGGAAGAAAGGGTACTTAAAAGTCCCTGATGGTTTCTGTATATTTTCACAGTCTTTGGCTAGGTAACAGAGAGACTGTTAGTAACTTCTTACTTGGCATTGCTCTAGAAATATCCAACGGCTAGTATTCACATTGGTATCAATCAATGAGGGATCTGCAATCTTTTATGCTCCTTACACCACATATGGCAACGTGTCTGTAGCACCTGGTGCTACAATGACCAGTTTCCAGACCCTGGATCTTCTAGTAGGGCACATATAGGAGGCTGACATGTACTGGGTGGATCCCATCCCAGCGAGGCGTGATATGACAGGGTGCTCAAGGTCACCTGTGCTACTTAGAGATACACAGTATCTGCTCCGGGCAGAAGCCTTAATACTGGGTAGGATGAGTAGCTCTACAAATGCTTAGTTGTCCTCTCTTTGTTAATTTCTTTTTTTTTTTTTTTTTTTTTTTTTTTTTTTTTTGAGGCTCCCTTTTCTTGTCGGCTGACTCCCATTGATCAGAACATCTTGTCTCTGAAGGTTCGTTCATTCGTTTATTCATTTGACAAAAAGCTTTTTGATCACTCCAGTGTGCCAGACACTGTTCCGGGGACTGGGGCTATAACAGTGAACAAAAATTCCTGCCCCTGGGAGCACCCATGCCAGGAGGGAGATTAACAAGTAAACACAGAGAACCGCAGGGTCAGACGATGACTAGTGCTGTGAAGAAAAATAAGGCAGGCAAGCGGATGCACCGGCAGGCGGACTCTCAACCACTGCGCCACCAGGGAAGCCCTCTTTGTTAATTTCTTGCTTCAACATTCCGCTATCATTTTCAAAACGAATCCTGACAGATTTACTATTCAATTTCTCATTTATCAAATGTGTTGGTCGGCACTGGTCTTTCACCTATGAATCTACATTGCATAGGTTTTCCTTACATTTGAAAGTCTTTATACATGAAATTTGGGATCGTCAAACAATCCAAACCAACATTCTTATTAAAAAGGAGTCTCCTGATCATACACTGACCTGCAAAACTATAAAATATATATTAGGGGAACATTTTTTTTTTGACTAGGTTCTTTTAGATATCAGTCAAAATTATTTACTGAGCACCTACTAGGTACACAGCCCAAGAAGCTTTGGTCCAAGAAGCTTATTTCTAATACTAGGAGCTTGTGACATTTCAATAGCTGCATAAATTCTCGGGCTTTAGGAGTTTTGTGTTTATAATGAGGAGAGCGCCAAAAATAAATCAATAAATAAAGGGTACAAATGATCATATAAATGGAGCAAAATGTTAACAATCCGTGAATCAAATCTTAGGGAAGATTAGTGCAGGGTATATGAGTGTTTTATTTGTCATTTTTATTCTTGCAATTTTTCCATAGTTCAAAGCTGTTTCCAAATAAACAGTTTAAAAAACTGAGTAGAAAGCCAAGCCTTCACATCAGTATTATTATGGAAATTAACAAACAACAGCTATAAATGACCCAGCATGCGACACAGCAGGGGGTTTAAAACACATCACAAACCATTTATTTTTCCCACAAAAGCAACAAAGAATGGACCACCATTGCTAAATCAGGGAACTTCCTTCCACCTGGGAAGAAAAACACAATATCAAACAGTATAGAACTAAATTATGGAAAAGGCTACAGAAAGTACAGGACTTCCAAAGTAAACAGTGGCTAAAGAGGTTAAGGTTATGATGTAAGAAATTTATCTGAATTTTCAAGAATGGATGTGACATCAGTGGCCATCTCTGGGCTTCAGGCCTAAGCCCAATTTCCTTAGCATGACCTGTAAAACCCTTAACTCTCTACACGCTGCCAACTGGCCATTCTCATCTTCACCCAAGCCCTAGATCTTATCACACATGCCGTTGGGTCAACTTGTTATGCTTTATCATTCTGAATAGGACTTACAGTATGCCGTCCTCTGAAGCTAATTTTATCCTCACAGAAACTCATTTGGAGAAAGTGCAGAGCTTAAGCCCAAGGCCCATCTTGCACAGACCCCCTTCAAGGCCCATCTTGCACAGACCCCCTTCAAGGCCCTGGGAGAAACCTAGGAAAGGAAAACCTCACCATTCTCTCTTTTCACCTCTGTCTTCCCTCTGCCATGCCTCTTCTCATGTCAATGGCTTTGGCATGGCATGAAGACTGGAGATGCAGTTAGGGTGAACTGGCTGTACACTGACTTAGGCTTTGGTGGGATATAGTTATGTGGTTTGCAGTAATGTCTCTCCAGGGTTAATTTATTCCTAAACATGCAGGTGTAGGGAAGCCTTTCAGGATGACTCCCCCTGCCCCCTGGATTTGACCCCTTGCCTTACTGTCAGAAAGGTTGAAAGTTTGGGGTTGTACTGTCATATACACGGGCAAAGACCAGTGGCATTAGACGTATGTGTAAGGCAGAGGAGTGAGAATTTTATGACAGATGCTGTAAGAAGTTTGTAGAAGCCTTCAAGTCATCAAATGTGCAAAACTTAAGTTAATGAATGTGCTTCTCATTGATGTCAACTTTAAACAGAATTTCTCGCTTGTCAAGAATATCCTTGTGGGCTTCCCTGGTGGCGCAGTGGTTAAGAATCTGCCTGCCAATGCAGGGGACACAGGTTCACGTCCAGGTCCGGGAAGATCCCACATGCTGTGGAGCAACTAAGCCCGTGTGCCACAACTACTGAGCCTGTGCTCTAGAGCCTGTGTGCCACAACTACTGGGGCCGCATGCCACAACTACTGAATCCTGTGCACCTAGAGCCCGTGCTCCACAACAAGAGAAGCCACCACAATGAGAAGTCTACACACAGCAACGAAGAGTAGCCCCTGCTCGCCACAACTAGAGAAAGCCCGTACGCAGCGACGAAGACCCAGTGCAGCAAAAAAAAAAAAAAGAATATCCTTGATAAAGCAGCATAAACAATTACCATACACCATAGACTCTTTCCCCTTTTGATGAGAATCACATAGAGTATGTCAGAAGTCCCATGTTTCTAGTACCTAAACTAGTAACAGGACTACAAACAGTGGGTATAACAAGTATGAAATAACACAGTACACGTACTCCAACTATCAATAATAATTATATTTGATCAACCATCCTGGGGAAAAAAAACTGAATTATCTTTCAATCTCTAAAGAAGCTATTAGATCATTATACATCAAGGTAGTCAAAGAATAATGAAGCCAAAAACTGTAGGAAAAACACAGTATAACTTTGAGCCAAATAGTTATAAAAACAATGTTTTTACCACATGTGGTTTTCTTTGTAACATTTGTGCTATTTATCAGCTCTTTTAAATTTATCATCTGGTGTAACTTTCTTCATGAGTATTCAGTCTTATAATCATGACTTTGCATTAGTTTTCTTAAGAAGAGTCTCCCAAATTGTGTACACCCTGGGTTGCAAAGTCTAGCTGTCCACCTCCAGCTTTGTACACGTTTGAATTTAGGGGCATAAGCCTTGGAACCTGACCCCCAGTTCTGTCGTTCCTTGGCCTGCGGCAGCGGGCACATTATTTCATCACTGTGGGTTCCAGTGGGCCTGTGTTTCCCTGTAGCCACCGGATAATAACAGTCTTCAGGTCAGGGCGAGGGTGACCTCAGGCCATCCACGCTGAGGCTGCTTTGCTTAGTGACAGAGTCAGAGTAGTGTCCAGTAAGTTAAAACCGTTAGAGCAGCGACACAGAAACGCTGAAGGGCGAGAGGAACATTTTGCTGTATCCTCGCTTTAGGAACCGGTCATCCACAGGGAATGAGATATTCACCAGCTCCTGGGCATGTTTCCTTCCTGCCGGCGCCTGCGTGTGTGAAGATGGAGGTTATTTTCCCCCATGAGGAACCATTTCTTGGTACCTCTTTGGCTGACAGTGTCTGTTCCATTGGAAATACTATTTTTAGACGTGAATCCATTCAATCAGGCTCCAGGCTCTCGTCACTCTCATACTATCTTAAATTCTGCTGCCAGAACGTGGTTAGTCTCACACCCTTTGTACTTTCTTTAGTAGGTACTTATTAATGAACGGATTACACACTTCCCTAGCCATCTTATGAAAATGATACCTCTTCCCACCTGGGACTGTCCCCTCAGTACTGTAAGAGAAATGAGTGTTTGACATCCTGTGATAATTATATGTCTCGTTATAAACTGACAGATTGACATCCTTGTTTTGGGCAATGGGCTCTGATCTTCGCTAAGGTGAGTCTATCTCCAAAAGATGTATCTGCTTTTAGTAGGCGGTTAAAATTAATTTTCTTCATTATCAAGGTGACGGCAAGACCCTGGATTAAAAATTGACCAAGATAATGACTATCACTTGCTAATGCCTCACAGGGAGGTGAGTCAGCCCTGCTCCCCACACCTAACCTAGCACTTCTGCACCAGGACAGGAGCACAAGGATGGGAAGCCTCTCTTTCCAAGTTGAATTTCCACACCATCTAGTGGAGTTAGGCAGACACATACATCAACAATTTAGGGGCGACACTGCCATGCTGAAATAGAGACTTAAATACAAGAAAACTGAAGGAGAACATAGCCTCTGTTCTATAGTAAATAACTTATATTTGGGAAAAGTACAACCATGAACAGGAAAGTAATTACTGATTCAACACAGCCAAAGCCTGCATCTTGGAAAAAGACAGAAGTTGTAAAGGAGTGGACTTGGAAGAAGTTACAGGTCCCGGGAATTAGAATAAGCAAAATACAATCAAATCGGATTTCACAGCTCCTGATCCCACTGAAAACTGTTTTACACATGCTCTAAATGTGTCAAAGCCTCCTAATGTTTTGCATTTATATTCTCCTGCCAGTCCAGCAATTTCAACAGCACGCGTGCTTGTGCAAACGCATGTAACTGGAGATCTAGATTTATCCACGTGCACCAGTAAGTTCTTGTGTTCGGCAACATCACAGCCCAAATGAAGTCAATAAAAATCGTCCTCCCTGTGCCTTTTGTGCGAGGCCCAGAGGCAGCCGCATCGGCAGTTACTTTCGTCAGAGCTGGTGGAGTTGAATACAGTGGCTGGAATCCAGACCGACCTGAAGTCTTCACATCTTCCAATTTGATATAACTCATATTTTAGGATGGTTCAGACTGATTTGCCTTTTATTTCAGAGTTTTAAATGGGTACTCTACTTCTAAGAGTATCTCACGGAGAGTGTGCACGCAGATTTTTTTTTTTAATGTCTTGATGAGTAAATGCTTTTAAAAGACTATTAGGTCATTTGAAGTACAATTTTTATTTGACAGCAGAATTAGACTCGGCATGGATTTACCAGGTGCCCAACTTTTGTGCAGTACAGTTGCTAGGTGTGGAAGACTTTTACAGCCTTACTTTTGGTAAATATGTTAAGGTAAGTATTTTAACAACAGATGATGCTTAAAATGAAATTGACTCTCGTTACATGCAAATCTGAAAGTTAATACAGCACTGAGTCTGCAATAGCATATACATGATGTTAGGGAACTGGCTTTTTATAAAGGAAGGGAGACTTCTTTATTGGTTTCATATGAAATATTTGTTTGAAAATGTATGCTTATTTAAAATATTGCAGCTACATTTAGTCTTGAAATCTAAACTCAAACAAAAATATTCTAATAATATTTATACAAGAATAAAATTAAATGTGCTTCAAATGAACCCACAAATATTGGGTTGGCCAAAATGTTTGTTTGGGTTTTTCTGTAAGGTGTTATGGAAAAACCTGAAGGGACGTTTTGGCCAGCCCATATCATTACTGTTTTTCCACAATGTAAAGATTTCAGTGTTAGTGATATGACATATAGAAACTCTAAAGACTCCACAGAAAAACTAGTACAATTGATAAACGAATTCAGCAAGGTAGCGGGATACAAGATTAACATACAGAAATCTGTCGCATTTCTTTACACCAACAATGAAATATCAGAAAGGGAAAAAAAAAATCCCTTTTAAAATTGCATTAAAAAAAAGTAAAATACTTAGGAATAAACCTGACCAAGGAGGTGGCAGACTTATACGATAAGAACTATAAAACATTGATAAAGGAAATTAAAGATGATTCAAAGAAATGGAAAAATACTTCATGCTCTTGGATTGGAAGAATTAATATTGTTAAAATGGCCATACTACCCAAAGCAATCTACAAGTTTAATACGATCCCTATGAAGTGTCAAGTGTCCACTGACAGATGAATGGATAAAGATGATGTGGTACATACATACAATGGAATATTAGCCATAAAAAAGAACAAAATAATGCCACCTGCAGCAACATGGATGAACCTAGAGATTACCATGCTGAGTGAAGTAAGTCAGACAGAGAAAGGCAAATATCATATGATATTGCTTATATGTGTGGAATCTAAAAAATGATACAAATGAACTTATTTACAAACCAGAAACAGACTCACAGACATAGAAAACAAACTTATGGTTACCAAAGGGGAAATTGGTGGAAAGAATAAATTAGGAATTTGGGAGTAACATATACACATGACGATATATAAAATAAATAACCAACAATGACCTACTGTATAGCACAGCGAACTATATTCAGTATCTTCTAATAACCTAAAATGGAAAATAATCTGAAGAATATATATACATATACATAAAACCGAATCACTTTGCTGTCTACCTGAAACTAACACAACATTGTAAATCAATTATACTTCAATTAAAAAAAAAAAAAAAGGAACACTCCTCTTTTCTCCACTCTGCCTTGGGCCACTATTCCATCTTTCCATTTTATGTTTAGAGTCAAACGTCTGTTCTTGTTGCCTCCAATTTATGTTCCCTAATTCTCTTTTGAGCCATTCCAATAAGAGCTCGACACTCACCACAGCACCAAAATGGCCCTTGTCAGGACCAACAATGACCTCCTCAGGGTGGAACCCAATGTGAATAGCCTCTCCTCATCTGTCAGGACATACTAATGCCACTTGAGACAGTCGGGCACATCTTCCTCCCTGAAAGCCTTGCTTGAGATGTCTTCTAGGCAACAAACAGTCCTCAGTTTCCTCCTCCTTCACCCGCTGCCCCTCCATGAGCTCCACTTAATGGCCCTTCTCATATCCCTCACATCTAAACCCTGGAGTAACCAAGGATTAAGTCTCTAGATCATGTCACTGTCTTCTTAGCTCCTCCATGACCTCATCTCATGACCAGGAACCCCAACATTTCCATTCCCATCTGGATCCTCCCTCCTGAACTCTGATTTGTAGATCCAGCCACCCCATGACCTTGTTCTTTGCATGTCTGATGAACACTGACATATAACCTGTCTACTAACAAATCCCTGATCCCCATTCCACTCCACTAATCCTTCTTTGGGCACGTCCTCTACCTCCAAAAACTTTGGAGTCATTGCTGACTCCTTTCTCACATTTTACCTTCATTCAATGAGTATATTGTATTGACTCTAATATTAAATCCAGAATTCATGATAAACACTTCACATTCTACAACTTCTTAATTGTTCTTACTGCCCCCTGGAATGGCGTTTCCCAGAATTCCATATCGCTGTCTCTTTACCTTTTCTCAGTGAAGTTTCCCTAAACATCCTACTTACCCTTGCAACTCAGACTGTAGCCTGACAGCTCCTAGACCCCTTTCCTGACATACATGTGTATAACCTGTCACCGTGTGATGTGCTCTATGTTTCAGTTATATATTTGTTTATGGTATGGATCCCTCAACTAGAATTAAGAGGGAGCCTAGGGATTCTGCTCTGCTTAGTTTAATGTTGTATATCTAACCTCTAGAAAACATCTAACATAGAGTAAATGGCCAGTGAATATTTGAAGAACAAAAATATTAATTTTATAAAGAGCCAAATACAATAAATAAATGTTTCTATTTTGTCAACCATAATATTGGCAATCTGTGATTGTGTAGAAGTAACTTTCTGTGCTAATGTAAATTTAACATAATTTTCTGCATAGGGTGTTTGCAAACACCTTATAAACAACTTATCCAAATTCTAAGTGAATACATTTAACAAAATCACTCCCAGTTACAGTTTTTTATATTTCTCTAAAATGGATTAATAAATATAGGTGGAAATAATTCAATTTATGCGGAAATCATTCCAATTTAAATATCATTAGCAAAGGTAATCAAATTCTCTTTTCAAGATGATGATATGGAAAGGGATGATTAAAGTAGTTTTTTTAACTCATTAACCTCTATCACTTAATATATGTAAATGAACCGTTTCACATTTAGTCAGATTGCTGTAACAAAATCTTTGTGTTGTTATTCATACCATATTATAAGTACTATTTATACTATCTTTATTTATACTATATTTGCCTAAAACGATTGTTTTACAATCTGATGTGACAAACCCAAATCACATCTCATTGCTGAAATCCCCCCTCAGTTTGACTGTCTAAGGAGGATGCTTGGAGTCCCAATTACCTGGGGAGGGTCTGTCTCACCAAAGGTCAGTATGTGGTAACACTCAAAGCCTGTGCTCCGAAACCACTGGCTCACTCTACCCCCTAAAATAACCATTCAGTAAGCACAGTTCTGAAGATACTCCCTTGAAAAGGTCTTCTAAAACTGTAAACAGCTCCATTTTCTTTTTTCTTCCTGTGGAGCAAAATCTAACAAAGAAGCTTGGAGACTGGAAGTGTCTTCTCCAGCAACGGCCTCAGTGTGCAGGCCAGAGGGACCAGGTGGACCAGTGCCAAGATGACCCATCTCCTGGATCAAGGCCATTGTGACCTTGCCACACACTACATTTATCAGAGCTCACCCGGATGGACAGGACAGTCCCAGGGATGATGGGGCATGCATTTTGCTGACAGGGAATTAAGAGGACTGGCGATGGACATATGAAACTGGGGAAGAAAACAGGGAGGTTTTAGAGCATTTTTTCTCAAATAGGTATCCCAAGGACCCTAACTTCATGAAGTACTCCATGAAAATTAATTTCTGTGGTCCAGTGAAGTTTGGGAAACATGGCTTGCAAAGCCCTCACTTGGAAACCCACTGATCGTGGGAATATTGAAGGTGGTGGTGAAGAAGCAGCTTTTACTCTAGTTTTAATATCTTCTCAAGACAAATTTAACTTCACTCAATCTTGCATTTTCCAATCATTTTATTTTTCATCTAACATTTATATTATACTATTTATGTGTGTTTATATTGTATTTGTAGTAAGGATACTATAGTTATATGATTACATTCTTATTTAAAATTTATTTGGATTATGTTTAATTTTTTTTAATTAATTAATTTATTTACTTTTGGCTGCATTGGGTCTTCATTGGGTTGCATGGGCTTCTCATTGCAGTGGCTTCTCTTGTTGCGGAGCACGGGCTCTAGGCTCGAGGGCTTTAGTAGTTGTGGCTCTCGGGCTCTAGAGCACAGGCTCAATTTTAGCACACGGACTTAGTTTCTCCCCAGCATGGGGGATCATCCCAGACCAGGGCTTGAACCCGTGTCCCCCGCACTGGCAGGCGGATTCTTAACCACTGCACCACCCACGAAGCCCAGATTATGTTTAATATGATAAAAAACAAACTAAATTTGAATAGCTATAAGCTGGACTTAAACTAGGAACCTTCCATGACTACATATGAATCTAATAAGAGTAACAGCAGGCATTCTGTACAAGGCACTCTTCTCAGCAGTGTACATTTAACTCACTAGTTAATTCTTCCAAACAGCCTATGATGCCATTCATTCTATTGTTACCATCCCAGTTTTAAAATGTGGAAACAGAGGGACCAAGGGGATAAATAATTTATGCAAGGCAAAAAAGAAAGCAATAAAATTGGAGTTTGAATAGTAATAAAAAGTAAGAGGCTACAGACTCTTTGGTGGGGCTAATGGCGAACACCAGGAGCGCTCATGCCAAGGAGTACTTCCCAGAACTGCTACTGCCAGTGTCCTTGTCCCCACAGTGAGCCACAGAGGAGACCTTCCAGCACTAGAAGCCATGTAGCTGACAGGGTCTTGGTGCTCCGGCCAGGTGTCAGGACTGAGCTCTGAGGTAGGAGCGCTCAGTTTAGGACACTGGTCCACCAGAGACCTCCTGGCCCCAAGTAATACCAAACAGTGAGAGCTCTCCCAGAGATCTCCATCTCAACGCTAAGACCCAACTCCACTCAATGAGCAGCAAGCTACAGGGCTGGACACCCTATGCCAAACAACTAGCAAGACAGGAACACAACCCCACCCATTAGCAGAGAGCCTACCTAAAATCATAATAAGGTCACAGACACCCCAAAACACACCACTGGATGTGGTCCTGCCCACCAGAAAGACAAGATCCAGCCTCATCCACCAGAACACAGGCACCAGTCCCCTCGACCAGGAAGCCTACACAACCCACTGAACCAATCTTACCCACTGTGGGAAGACACCAAAAACAATGGCAACTACAAGCCTGCAGCCTGCAAAAAGAAGACTCCGAACACTGTAAGTTGAGCAAACTGGGAAGACAGAGAAACACACAGCAGATGAAGGAGCAAGGTAAAACCCCACCAGATCAAACAAATGAAGAGGAAATAGGCAGTCTATGTGAAAAAGAATTCAGAGTAATGATAGTAAAGATGATGCAAAATCTTGGAAATAGAATGGAAAAAATACAAAAATGTGTAACAAGGACCCAGAAGAACTAAAGAGCAAACAAACAGTGATGAACAACACAATAAAAGAAATTAAAAATTCTCAAAAAGGAATCAACAGCAGAATAACTGAGGCAGAAGAGCAGATAAGTGACCTGGAAGATAAAATAGTGGAAATAACTACTGCAGAGCAGAATAAAGAACAAAGAATGAAAAGAATGGAGGACAGTCTCAGAGACGTCAGGGACAACATTAAACGCACCAACATTTGACTTACAGGGCCCCAGAAGAAAAAGAGAAAAATAAAAGGGGACTGAGAAAATATTTCAAGAGATCATAGTTGAAAATTTCCTTAATATGGGAAAGGAAATAGTCAATCAACTCCAGGAAGTGCAGAGAGCCCAATACAGGATAAATCCAAGGAGAAACACGCCAAGACACATATTAATCAAACTATCAAAAATTAAGTACAAAGAAAAAATATTAAAAGCAGCAAGGGAAAAGCAGCAAATAACATACAAGGGAATCCCCATAAGGTTAACAGCAGATTTCTCAGCAGAAACTATGCAAGCCAGAAGGGAGTGGCAGGACATATTTAAAGTGATGAAAGGGAAAAAGCTACAACCGAGATTACTCTACCCAGCAAGGATCTCATTCACATTCGACAGAGAAATTAAAACCTTTAGAGACAAGCAAAAGCTAAGAGAATTCAGCACCACAAAACCAGCTTTACAACAAACACTAAAGGAACTTCTCTAGGCAGGAAACACAAAGAGGAGGAAAACACCTACAATAACAAACCCAAAACAATTAAGAAAATGGTAATAGGAACATACATATCAATAACTACCTTAAATATAAATGGATTAAATGCTCCAACCAAAAGACACAGACTGGCTGAATGGATGCAAAAACAAGACCCGTATATATGCTGTCTACAAGAGACCCACTTCAGACCTAGGGACACATACAGACTGAAAGTGAGGGAATGGAAAAAGATATTCCATGCAAATGGAAATCAAAAGAAAGCTGGAGTAGCAATTCTCATATCAGACAAAATAGACTTTAAAATAAAGACTATTACAAGATACAAGAAGGACACTACCTAGTGATCAAGGGATCAATCCAAGAAGAAAATGTAATAATTGGAAATATTTATGCACCCAACATAGGAGCACGTCAATACATAAGGCAAATGCTAACAGCCATAAAAGGAGAAATCAACAATAACACAATCATAGTAGGGGATTGTAACACCCCACTTCACCAATGGACAGATCATCCAAAATGAAAATAAATAAGGAAACACAAGCTTTAAATGAACATTAAACAAGATGGAGTTAATTGATATTTATAGGGCATTCCATCCAAAAACAACAGAATACATTTTCTTCTCAAGTGCTCATGGAACATTCTCCAGGACAGATCATATCTTGGGTTACAAATCAAGCCTTGGTAAATTTAAGAAAACTGAAATCGTATCAAGTATCTTTTTCGACAACAGCGCTATGAGACTAGATATCAATTACAGGAAAAAAACTGTAAATATACAAACACAAGGAGACTAAACAATACACTACTAAATAAACAAGAGATCACTGAAGAAATCAAAGAGGAAATCAATAAGTACCTAGAAACAAATGACAATGAAAACACGACCCAAAATCTACGGGATGCAGCAAAAGCAGTTCTAAGAAATAAGTTTACATACAATCCTACCTCAAGAAACAAGAAACATCTCAAATAAACAACCCAGCCTTACACCCAAAGCAATTTGAGAAAGAAGAACAAAAACAAACCCCAAATTTAGTAGAAGGAAAACAATCATAAAGATCAAATCAGAAATAAAGGAAAGAGATATGAAGGAAATGATAGCAAAGACCAATAAAACTAAAAGCTGGTTCTTTGAGAAGATAAACAAAATTGATAAACCATCAGCCAGACTCATCAAGAAAAAAGGGAGAAGACTCACATCAATAGAATTAGAAATGAAAAAGGAGAAGTAACAACTGACACTTCAGAGATAAAAAGGATCATGAGAGATTACCATGAGCAACTATATGCCAATAAAATCGACAACCTGGACGAAATGGACAAATTCTTAGAAAAACACAACTTTCCGAGACTGAACCAGGAAAATATAGATAATATAAACAGACCAACCACAAGCACTGAAATTGAAACTATGATTAAAAATCTTCCAACAAACAAAAGCCCAGAACCAGATGGCTTCACAGGAGAATTCTATCAAACATTTAGAGAAGAGCTGAAAACTATCCTTCTCAAACTCTTCCAAAACATAGCAGAGGGAGGAACACTACCAAACTCATTCCATGAGGCCACCATCACCCTGATACCAAAACCAGACAAAGATGTCACAAAAATAGAAAACTACAGACCAATATCACTGATGAACATAGATGCAAAAATCCCTAACAAAATACTGGCAAACAGAATCCAACAGCACATTAAAAGGGTCATACACCATGATCAAGTGGGGTTTATCCCAAGGATACTTTAAGATACACCAATTAATCAATGTGATAAACCATATTAACAAATTGAAGGAGAAAACCATATGACAATCTCGATAGATGCAGAATAAGCTTTTGACAAAATCCAACACCCATGTATGATAAAAACCCTCCAGAAAGTAGGCACAGAGGGAACTTACCTCAACATAATAAAGGTCATGTATGACAAACCCACAGCCAACATCATTCTCAATGGTGAAAAACTGAAACCATTTCCTCTAAGATCAGGAACAAGACAAGGTTGCCCACTCTCACCACTATTATTCAACAGTTTTCGAAGTTTTAGCCACAGCAATCAGAGAAGAAAAAGAAATAAAAGGAATCCAAATGGGAAAAGAAGAAGTAAAACTGCCACTGTTTGCAGATGACATGATACTATACATACAGCATCCTAAAGATGCTATAAGAAAATTACTAGAGTTAATCAATGAATTTGGTAAAGTAGCAGGGTACAAAATTAATGCAAAGAAATCTCTTGCATTCCTATACACTAATGATGAAAAATCTGAACGAGAAATTACAGAAACACTCCCATGTACAACTGCAATGAAAACAATAAAATACCTAGGAATAAATCTACCTAAGGAGAGAAAAGAACTGTATGTAGAAAACTATAAGACACTGATGAAAGAAATTAAAGATTATACAAACAGATGGAGAGATATACCATGCTCTTTGATTGGAAAAATCAACATTGTGGAAATGACTCTACTACCCAATCTACAGATTCAGTGCAATCCCTATCAAACTACCACTGGCATTTCTCACAGAAGTAGAACAAAAAATTTCACAATTTGTATGGAAACACCAAAGACCCCGAATAGCCAAAGCAATCTTGAGAACGAGAAACGGAGCTGGAGGAATCAGGCTCCCTGACTTTAGACTATACTACAAAGCGACAGTAATCAAGACAGTATGGTACTGGCACAAAAACAGAAATATAGATCAATGGAACAGGAAAGAAACCCAGAGATAAATCCATGCAGATATGGTCACCTTATCTTTGAAAAAGGAGGCAAGAATATACAGTGAAGAAACGACAGCCTCTTCAGTAACTGATGCTGGGAAAAGTGGACAGCTACATGTAAAAAAATGAAATTAGAACACTCCTTAACACCATACACAAAAATAAACTCAAAATGGATTAAAGACCTAAATGTAAGGCCAGACACTATAAAACTCTTAGAGGAAAACACAGGAAGAATGCTTTTGACATAAATCACAACAAGATCCTTTTTGACCCACCTCCTAGAGAAATGGAAATAAAAACAAAAATAAACAAATGGGACCTAATGAAACGTAAAAGCTTTTGCACAGCAAAGGAAACCATAAGCAAGATGAAAAGACAGCCCTCAGAATGGGAGAAGATATTTGCAAATGAAGCAATGGACAAAGGATTAATCTCCAAAATATACAAGCAGCTCATGCAGGTCAATATCAAAAGAACAAAGAACCCAATCCAAAAATGGGCAGAAGACCTAAATAGACATTTCTCCAAAGAAGATATACAGACTGCCAACAAACACATGAAAGGATGCTCAACATCACTAATCATTAGAGAGATGCAGATCAAAACTACAATGAGGTATCACCTCACACCTGTCAGAATGGCCATCATCAAAAAATCTACAAGTAAATGCTGGTGAGGGTGTGGAGAAAATGGAAACTTCTTGCACTCTCGGTAGGAATGTAAATTGATACAGCCACTATGGAAACCAGTATGGAGGTTCCTTAAAAAACTAAAAGTAGAACTACCATACAACCCAGCAATCCCACTACTGGGCATATACTCTGAGAAAACCATCATTCAAAAAGAGTCACGTACCACAATGTTCATTGCAGCTCTATTTACAATAGCCCAGAGATAGAAACCACCTAAGTTTCCATCATCGGATGAATGGATAAAGAAGATGTGGCACATATATACAATGGAATATTACTCAGCCATAAAAAGGAACGAAATCGAGTTATTTGTATTGAGGTGGATGGAACTAGAGTCTGTCATACAGAATGAAGTAAGTCAGAAAGAGAAAGACAAATACCGTATGCTAACACATCTGTATGGTATCTAAAAAAAAAAAAAATTGTTCTGAAGAACCTAGGGGCAGGACAGGAAAAGACTCAGACATAGAGAATGGACTTGAGGACACGGGGAAGAGGAAGGGTAAGCTAGGACAAAGTGAGAGAGTGGCATGGACATATATACACTACCAAATGTAAAATAGCTAGCTAGTGGGAAGCAGCCGCATAGCACAGGAAGATCAGCTCGGTGTTTTGTGACCACCTAGAGGGGTGGGACAGGGAGGGTGGGAGGGAGATGCAAGAGGGAGGGGATAGGGGGATATATGTATACGTATAGCTGATTCACTTTGTTATACAGCAGAAAGTAACACAACCTTGTAGAGCAATTATACTCCAATAAAGATGTTTTTAAAAAAAGCAACAAAATAATAAAATTGGAGGTGGTCTATTCCAGAGCCCATACAATATAAGCACAAGTCTGTACCATCTCTCCTATCAGTGCTGCCCTGGTAGAAGGATGCTATTCAGAAAAGGCATCTTTGACCTTTTTCCTCCCCATCCAACAGTAAACATCTAGAATGCACTCCCACTTCAGAAAAGATAACGCAACGCAATGTGCCTTATTCAAAGGACGATTTGGGTCTTTTACTCACTCAAACCTCTGGTCTTGCTTGGACTGGGAATGTTTAGCTTGGAAAAGACAAGTGAAAAGGAAAATGAGAATTATCTTAATAGGGTGAAGGAACTGCCACCTAGTTTTAGACGATAGTTTCTTGCTTTCCAATTTTCTAACAGTAGAAATGGTTTTAAATTCTGGCCCCAGACACCTACTAGCTGTATGAACACGACTACGGTGCTTAAGTCCCAATTCCTCATGTGTAAAAGGAGCATTTTATTACCTATATGTATCTGGATGGTTTAAAAGAGTAAGTTGAGATCATGTAAAACATCTAGCAGCTCAATGAATAACTGTAACGTAAGTGCCACAGAACCATCCCCCTGGATTCAGAATTACATGATAAAAAACATCAGGGTTTTTTGTTGTTGATGATGATCAAAAAGAAACACACAAACAGAGCTTTTCATAGCATTGCACCATCCCTGTGCAGGACACAGAGCCCTTCTGGTCGGGAAGCTCTGTAAGGGAGGACACATCTGTATCATTTCTCACAAAACCACCCTTAGAGTTAGCACCACACCAGACGCGTAAGAAACGCTTTAGATGTATCTGAGTTTGGGGCAAGGTCACAGGCAGATTCTCTGGGCCGGGAGGAGGGCATGCCTTGAGACTCCCCTGAAAAAGCAGCCACTCAGGAGTTTAGAAACCTGTGGTTATTTTTAGTGCACCCTAAGTAACGCTGGCTCTGAAAAGCATTCTGCTTTCCTCAATTAGTATTCTGAGTAATGCCTTATGTTCTGATGGCCTGTCCTGTAACAGGCATGACTGTGACCAGAGAGGGGGCAATTCATTTCAACCGGCTTCTGTTAGAACTGGCTGCTGGAAACAATGCCAGCGATTTTATTTTTGGTCTATTAGTAAGATGACAGCACTAATGCATTTCACAGAGGAACCGAACAGCTGTCAGATGGCAGTGAGCAGAACAGTGCCCATATTACAAGTTAGTTATGCTGAGCAGGATTTTTCCACTGGCACAGATTTAAACTGTAAAGTGCTCCCAACCCCTTCCAAACAGCACAAGTGACTTGCATTGCACACTTGTCCTTGGAGAGTATGATGAAAAACGATACAAACTATTCACCACCGGGCCTCCACTGGTTAACTTGTCAGATTTAAAATGACAAAGTTTAAGGAAATATAAGTGACACACGGATGTTCTACGAAAATTATTTCTGAAAGTCAAAAAAAAATTTTTTTTCCCAACAACATAAAAATTGTATATCAGCAGCCATCTCTTTCTAATAAATTTTCTATTAACTGTTCTCTGGGCATTGATAAGATGAAAGTAGGGACTTGAAATAGTTGGTATGACGCTTTATAGTAAGAAGTTTAAGGAGTGCCTTTGGGGTTGAAATCAAAGCGTGATGCCTGTCCATACAGGAGATTCTGAGAAGAAAATACACACAAAAAGGAATCTTGGAAAGCTGGGACTGGAGCACTACTGGAACTACAGACACTTACTGCCATGTCTCACACAAAAAATACAAAGCTAAACCTTTTAAACAAGCTCTGTCTGTCTCAACTTAACAATGACTTAAACTTACAAACACTCCTGAGTCACCTAGTGTTAGACTCGGGTAACTAACAGAGTTGTCTGATCAGTTGCAGCAAAACAATTAGACCTGGGCTTTGGCAGCTTTTCTTAGGGTCCACTTACTTTTTTGACTGGGCCTTAAGAGGCTGGGTTACATAAGAGGCAGAACTGACACAGAAGAAAGAATACCTGACTTCCGCGGAAAGGAGAATGTGCTCTGGCTGTAGGGTCAGGGTCCCACACAATGGCCGCCTATCTGTTAATAAAGTTGCATTGGAAGACACCCATGCTCAAGCCTTCAAGCTGTCTAGGGCGGCTATCACACCTCATATTGTACCAGCAGAACTGAGTAGTTGGGCAAAGATCAAACTGCAAAGCAACAAATATTTACTATCTGGCCCTTGACAGAAGAAGCTGGCCAGTTCCTTTTAGAGGGACCAAACCTAATTCCAGCTCTTTTAACACTGGACGTCAACACTTGGACAACTGCCATATCTCTATAGGAATAAAGTACCTACGCATGAAGTTTTAAGGGCTAAATGAAAATTAACATACAATAAAGTATTTTTTATTATAAAGTGTTAATGTGGCTACAGTTTAATAGGCTAGATGGCATCTTACATGGAGGTTGTTGAAAGACCTTTATTAAATATGGCTAATATGCCACCTGAAGAATATTATAAATGTTGTAATGTAATGCTGTATTTCATTGGAATGTTGTATTTGATTGTTTAAATTCACAGTGCAAATTGTTTGTGTTTATTTTATACACTAGTTTATAAATGAAATGATACCTCGATTCTTTTAAGACCTTCAGTACTAAGTGTATAAGGATTAATGATAAGCACATGTTAGCTAGTTACTTTGACTTGGTGAACTTAAATAATACAAAAATAATTTGTTATCACTACACTCAGATCAAAAGCCATGGTTGTTCCCGTGATTCACATATCTTAGCTTTCCTTCCCCCCCACCACCAAAGAAAAGGTCAAGTAAACACGTAAATTTTGATACACATATCAGAATTGTGGCATATAGGAAAGTTTTGAGCAAGTGTGAAAGTCTTAAAAAATAAAAAATGAGATGTGTAATGCTAAAACCCCACTTTCATGTGTTGAGGTGGATAACACAACCAAAGCTGAAATGTGTTCCATTTCAGCTTATTCTTGCACAAAATCTCCTATTTGTTACCCTCCTACACACAGGCAGAACTGAAGGAGAAAACTGAAATGTCCCACACACCAGCTGTCCGCTCACCCACCCTCCTCTCCTTCCCAAGGGTGGCTTTCCATTCCATTATTCTAATATTTAAAAGCATATTTTAAGAAAAGTGTATGTACACTTGGAAAAACAAGTGTACATAGAAGATACATATGATTAACATGACTACTGCAGCTTAATTGGAGCTCTACAAAGTCATGTTGCAAGTTGACAGGCCCCAGGCCACTCTTCTTTTGTTAAATGGTGGGGTTTTGTTTTTGTTTTTTAACTCCGGTAGGTAAGAGAGAAATATATGGTTATATTCTGAAAGAACCAAGGTCAAGGATGTCTTCGAGGAAATGAGTTAGAACAAACAGGGCAGTCAACTAGAAAGGGCACGTCATCCTCTATCATGAGAAGGGTATGTTTGCAGCCCAGATTCTCGATGATTGGTTTTTAGGGGAAAAAACTGGGAGAATTCGATTAAAAGAAAAAAATATTGCTTTTCTTTATTTGAAAGTTTACCTTCATTTCTGTAGCTCATTCTTTTGGTCAACACTGGGACATAACTGAAAGCATTTCCTCGTTAGGTTTACATTACTCTGATTAGCACAAAGGAGTAAGTGAAATAAACAATTAAAATGGTAAGAAATGACTGATTATAGAAAATGCACAAACTCACAGTGCAATTTTATATGACGCTTTTTCAAGTTAATCAATAGAATCAATGTTGAGGTTAAGAATAAACCCATAACTGATGATCTCAGGATATGAATACTACCGAGGCCAACCTCATATATATTATTCAGAAGACATTTTAGATTGATGTTTTCTGGATATATTTAAAGAACACAGTACAGAAAGAAGAAACTGCTTAGTAAGATGAGAAACTTTTTTCGATTAACACAGCCTTTGAAAAATACGCTTAGATTTAGCAATACGGAGGCTTGTTTGATATTCAGTGACCCATTAACTTTCTCTAGCAAGAGTATCAGAAATGATAATAAATTTACATTTTAAGTGCAAAGTCAGAAATGGAAATGAACTCGGAATCTCCCGTAGAATGAGTTAAGGACTCTGCAGATAAATATTTGTATCTCTTTATCATCTGGATGTACATTTGGCATTCATTTCACTGTATATCAGAGAGCGAAGCATTCACTTAAAGCTTAACTTTTACGTAGGGCTACAGACTGATTATATTTCATGGAATTTCCATCTCTCTCACAACAGGGCCTACAGATGGGAGGCAGGTCTGCTTCCCCAAAACTAAAGTGATTTTGATTTATCAAATTGTAATATATTTTTGTCCTAATTTATCATGTTCATTTCCAGCATCCTTGGATACTTTTGATTTCAGTCCATGGATGCTTGTGTGCTTTTCTATTTATAATTCAAATCAGTCTCACTCTTTCCCATCTTCTCCTATAACCAGTAGCTAGTATAAAAAATGTAATTTCACCTTTCCTCAGTGATCTCTATCCTATATTCTTCTCATTGTAGACTAGAGAATAAACAAATCAACAACAAAAGAAGCGTAAAAATGCCTACCTACTTGAGTTGAGAAAAATTTTGGAGTTACACCCACTACAATGTACACAGCTTGTCCTAAAACCAGAAAGAGCCACTCAATGATTTACCAGGGATGCATCTGTTTTTTTGCACCCTCACTTAGAAAAACATAGAATCATTCATGTTTGCCTATTTTTTTTTTTAACTGTGTACCAAAAAAAGCTGAAGAGACACAAAGCATAGAGAAGTTGGGACAGAGGTAGACAGAAGTGTCCCAAGAATAAGATGGCAAACGGGAAATCAGCACAAAGCGGGAAGGATATAAGCATTAAGGAAGTTTATATAATTCCCAATTTAGAAGAAATAACCATACATTACACTTTTTGAGGTCAGCTTCTATGCCAATACTGCAGAGTTGGAAGAATAAATTAAAAGTGTTATATACCAGGGACAGAGCCACATGGTTTAAAGAGCTTATCTTCTGTAAGTTTCGTTAACAACTCTGTGAGGTTGGTACTTTTCATCTTTAATTTTGCAAGTGAGGAATCTGATACAATAAGTGCTTAAGTAACTTATCCAATGGTCACACAAATAGCGATTGGGAAACTGGGTTAAACCCAGACCTCAGAATCTATGCACCATCCACACATAAACATTTGAGTAATTAATTCTGCCAACATTTCCCATTTCTAGTACCCGAATAGTAGATAGCCAAGGCCTGAGGGTGTTTAAATAGAGAGGTTGTCTAATTTCTAGTGTATTGAGTGGCTCATTAAAGACCCATGATAGCCAAAAAAGAGAGACTGTTAAGAGGAAAATCATCTAACATTATTTTTGCTTATAAACTTCATTTTAAATAATGCTCATTTTTTGCACACATTACCTGAGATTACTTATTACCAAATACATACACATATTAGCTTGGAAATTTGTCTATGACACAAGATATTATTGGGAAAAATCAACAAAAATGTAAGAGAAAAATCTTGGGAGATGAGTGGGTACAAAGGATAAAACTTAAATTATGATCATGAGGAAATATATTAAGAAATGCAAGTAGCATTACATTTTGGGAGGTCAGGTATTAACCAATCCTTATTTTGTTAAAGATGCCTTTTCTATGGAATTAATTTGTCTTTTATTAAGTCCCTTTTAGACAGACTACTATTTCTGTGTGTAGTTTTCTAGTACGTACACACTGTTCTCCCTTATTTTTTAAAGAAAAAATTCAGCTACAGTGCTGACCTTAGAACCTATGAACTCAGCCATTTGAAAACAATACTGAAGGCCTTTTAATTACCTGGTCCCACTTTGTATTCTATTTCCAGGTGAGAGCCATAGATCCATTTAAGAATATTAATTTCTAATATCATCTACAGATTTTCTCCTTTATGATGTTCATTACTTAATTTTTTAAATATTCATTGTAACAAGCTAAATAACTCAATAATACAGAGAAAAATCAAGCAATACTTCTTCTTAAGCATTCCAATGACTCCCAAAGTAACGTTTATTAAAATTCAGGTATCCTCCTATACTTTCCTGAATACTCATATTGTGTATGCTATACATATATAAGGATGATGGATACACACACATATACACACGTATGTGTGCATACATAGTTACACAAGTACTCTTAAAAATATTTTTTTGACCAAAATGGGATTATACCGCTCTTTTTTTTTTTTTTTGGCTGCGTTGGGGTCTTCATTGCTAAGTGTGGACTTTCTCTAGTTGCGGCGAGCGGTTGCTCCTCTTAGTTGCGGTGCGTGGGCTTCTCACTGCGGTGGCTTTTCTTGTTGCAAAGCACAGGCTCTAGGCACACAGGCTTCAGTACTTGTGGCACGCGGGCTCAGTAGTTGTGGCTCGCGGGCTCTAGAGCGCAGGCTCAGTAGTTGTGGTGCACGGGTTTAGTTGCTCTGCGGCACATGGGATCTTCCCGGACCAGGGCTCGAACCCGTGTCCCCTGCATTGGCAGGCAGATCCTTAACCACTGTACCACCAGGGAAGTCCCTATACTGCATTTTTTTCACTTCCTTGTATGATGGATGTTCTCTTAGGCCAATATACATAAGACTAAAACTAAGTCTTTTTAACAGTGTTGAGTACTTTGAAGAAGATCTTTTCTTAGGATGATGTTTGAAGGGAAACTGTATCTGTCAATATAAACAGTGTGAGGGGGAGTCTGCGAGAGAGTGTGTGTGTGTTGGTGTCTCGCCAGGGTAAACGAACTGACTTAATATCACTCAATAGATCTCACTGTAGATTTTATGATCTGACGGATTCATAATGATCCACTCCTACTGAATCAGAAACTGGATTTTGCAGTGCACAGAAAGCAGATTCATGTCTCCAGGGAAAATGCACATTAATTAAGTTCACAAAACATATCAAAATGCCAAATTAATAAATTACAATCCACAGGAACCAGACGATTTGCACTGACAGGACAGCCCTCACCCCATACCACAGCACTCTGGGCCCATATATGAAGCCAAATTGTAACCCCAGCTTTGCTTACAGGAGCAGAATCAAAACAAGAGAAACAAGAAATAAGATAAGCAACAGCAGCCAGACTGAAGAACCTCTGATGCCTCAAGGGAGCAGAGCTGATACCATCAACTGACAGAAGTCATTGGGACTTTTACGGTAGTTATGGAACGATTGAGAACTGGATCCGGAGGAAGTCTATGAAGTCTACGTACCAAATTATGCATGTAATCTCACAACCTCAACCTCATAGACAGTGAGATATCCATGA
Organism: Neophocaena asiaeorientalis asiaeorientalis; assembly: GCF_003031525.2. Taxonomy (NCBI): domain Eukaryota; kingdom Metazoa; phylum Chordata; class Mammalia; order Artiodactyla; family Phocoenidae; genus Neophocaena; species Neophocaena asiaeorientalis. Next base: position 2,179,317 of record NW_020175446.1, read on the forward strand.
CTCTCAAATGGAGAAAGTCATATACAGCATGGGACCCAGAGCAGGGAGCGCCTTGCACTGGCGAATGGCCCACCTCGACTCCTGGCCACACCCACAGCAGGCATGGTGCTCGGTGGACCGAAGGGCTCAGAGGTCTGCTGGCAGAGCATCCCTCTCCTCTTGGCCGAGCTTCACTGGACGTGGCTTTGCCTCTGGCACTTATTCCATCTTTATTCTTTCATCAGACATGTCAATAGCCATCGGTTATATACCAGCCTTTCTACATTACCTACACTCACTTCCTGGTGGCGGCTCTCCGACTGTCTGCTCTGACCCATCATTTGATTGACTTAAAGTTGAACTTTCAGAAAGTCACTACCTCTCTCCTATCTCTGCACGTTTTGGAGGTGTTAGTATTCATGTTACTAACAGCAGTAATTAATTTCAAGTGCCATTCCAAAACCTTTGATTAATGGTCCTAGGGTACCTACTGTTAAACACTCCTGCAAATCAAGAACAAAAAATGGGTACCCAGGCTCTGGCAATGAAACCTAGGGAAGGACAGATATGAGGACCAACTGCTCTGCTCTCTACAATCAGGTGAAACGTGTCCTCAGGAAGGTGTGTCCTCACCTGGGTTTACCAACACAGAGTATCTAATAGTCAAGAGGAAAGTAATTCGAGAAGTTTCCCATTTGTTTCAGCCTCCGTAATTGTTATAAATCCAAAATAATGTTACAGTGTTGGCTGATGGATAGCTAGCAGTTGTTGCTCCGCCACCACTTTCTCCAATCAGAAATGTTTCTCTCCTGCCAGGTGGGTCACTCACATTCCACACTTTAATTCAGGTTGAGTTTGGATAATCACTTCAAGGGAGAACTAAATCAGCGCTGACATCCTAAATAAAGCTTTGAGCTTGAAGGGTAATAATCTAGCTGCTCTTTCTAAATCCAGATCCATGGATGTTAAAGGAAAGAAGATTCCGCTGGAGGGATGTGTCAGAGGGAAATGCCAAATACATTCAATGAAGAAGAAACATACTCTCAGTAAGAAGACCCACCCACCTCCGGAGTTAATTACTTAGTGAAACTAGGATGAAAGGTGAGAACTGTAGCCAAGATTCATGCTTCTCTGGTGAAATTCTAAGTAGTTTATGAAAATGAAGCCCATTTGCTTCCCCAAATAAATATATAATAAATGAAATTATTCCACTTTAAGTTTTTACAGGTTTCATTTAAGGGTCTGTATTGAGTCCATTATTGAAGGAATGCTTGTATATGTTGTGGGTCACCTAAACTCTTTATCTTTAAACCATTTCAGTGTTTTTTGTTTGTGTGTGTGTGTGTGTGTGTGTGTGTGTGTGTGTTTAGGAACTTCTAGATGAGAAGATGTGTTAACCAAAGAGAAAATCAAATTCAAATCCGTTAATTGTGACACTTATTAGCAATTCACCTTTTAGGTTTTGAGGGAAAGACATATGAACTACCGGCTGAAATTAGGCTAGGATTGAGTGCAGAATTTTTATCAAACAGTATTTCTGAATATTTACTTTGTGCCAAATGTCAAGGATTCAAATTTTTCCTTGGAGCCCCTCACTGCCCTCAAGGATGCAAACAAAAATGACCACAAGAGAAGGCATAATACGTGCCATCTAATTGCTCAAGTTAAAAGTGCTGCAAGAGTTCACAAATCACTTAATCCACCTTATTCCTCTTCTCTCTGCAAACGTTTTGGGCATCACAATCGTGATTTAAAAGCCAAAATGTGACAAACTCGTAAAATGGAAGCCCATGCAAACAAAAACACTTCCGTTTATGTAACAGTCCAGTGAGATGAATTCAGCCTTCTCCTTGAGGATATCACAGAGGAAGTGTTCCCTGTCACACATGAAACACTATAAACCCAACCCCCTAACTGCGAGGCCAGCCAGAGGGGCCATGCTCCAGGCCCACCGTGAACTCTAAGCAGGACCCAGGAAACCTCCTACGGTTCTTAAAGACGGTAAATGCTTTTCTCCATAGTCTCGCCTGTGATTCTTCCTCACTCAGAAAGATGCCCTGATGACCCATCTTCCTGCAGAACTTCTATCCAATGACGCATTGTAAACACTATTTGAGGCACAGCCCAAGCATTAACTCTGTCAGGACTCTACCTGTCCCCAAGTACACCTGACCTTCCCTCTTCTGCCCAATCGTGTCAAACACCGTGTCTACTTATTACACTCTCTGTTCTACTGAATTTTGTCCTGTTCCCCTACTACTCCTTCAGGACAGACACCATTCTTGTCACCATCTTTGTATTCCTATCATTTAGCTCAGTATTGGGTCTCTAGCATCTGCTAGATGTTAGCAGATTATTACTCAATTATTACTCAGATTATTACTCATTAATCAATAAAAGCTTAGTAAATAAACGAAAGAATGAGTAAATCTGTGTGTGCATAAGCACTTACGTATATTCTCGACGTGTATATCATATATACACTTGCGTATGTGTGTATCTATGTAATTGTGTATACACACATGATAATATGCATGTATTCATATGTATGTATTTTCATACATGGAAACAAATAAACAACTATATGAGAGAACATATAGTAAGTGGTTAAGGATTACAATTTCTGGAAATAGACTTGTTGAATTTCCCCTTTCACATTTAGTAGTTAGAAGGTCTTGGCAAACTAAATAACTATAGGTCACTACCTAATTTTCTCTATCCCGTAATATTAGGTAATTTTACATTGCTTATAGGAATCTTGAAGATTTAATAAGAAAATGTACATAAGACTTCATACCATACTAGGCACATGCATCCATCTATCTACCTGTCTACCTATTTATCAAGTGTCTATCTACCTACCAATCTATTAACTTTTATCTATTGATTATCTATTCATCTATCTCTTTCATCTATGTACCTACCTACCTATCATCCACTTATTTACTATTTATCTATTCATCCATACAGATACATATACCTTAGTAAGCAGGACAATGCTATAATTTATAAAATGAATAATTTTAAGACAAAAAAAACTGAAAGAGAAGAATTCCTTTAGAATAGCATTTTATAACCCAAGGGAGTCTCTTAAAGCATCTTCGTGGGCAACCATTTTTCTCACTCCAACTAATGAGCTATTTCGTATGCAAAAACAATTTCCTGCCACAAGCAAATTTTTCCTATTTAGTAATGTCAAATTCCTCCTTGCTACACTGGCGGTATTTCTTTTAAAACAGATTTTTTAAACTGTCAGATTCTTATAGATTTCATGCATAATATTTAAGGCCAATATATTCAAATACGGCACCATGGGAAGGTGAGATAAATGTTGAATTGTAAAATTAGTATTTTATGAACAAAATATTTGACTGTCTACATTTGTGGCTAAAATTTTTCCCCTTTCAACTACCACATCAGCCAGCATTTTTAAAGAAATCTTAAAGAGAATAGATTCCTACAATTTCTATCAGCTTTGCCTTAGACAAGCAACCAGTTTAACCTTCCTTTGCCTACCCAAACAACTACTGCAAATGTAAATATCTGTGGCAAAATATGCATTAAATTTTCATTTCAATTTCTTTACAAAAACTGTCATCTCATGGATGAAGCCTTGGCCAATTTAATTCCCAATCAATGGAATTGCCCTACACTATCGAGAAATGTTCTACAGAAGGAAAGTATTTATTCTAGTGAATACATGTTGGACTCATTAATTTGAATCACAGAGTTGGGGCTTTCTATTCAAGTACAAGTACTATAATATACAAAAGTTCTATTTCACACAAAGTACTGGATTATCAAAATACAATCAATGTCAAAGAAGCTTCTTTCACTTGCAAAAATATCTAAAAAGTCCACCTAAATTACAGTAAATAATTGGTAAGAAACTAAATTTTTAAAATATAACCAATACTAAAATTATGAAAAGTCAATGTATGAAAAATTACCAAGTAATTCATGAAACATTTGAAATGATATTCAGGATAAAAATAAAGATGCACATTAACAAGAGAAATGCCACTTAAAAATAAATCAGACTTCAGAACCAAAAATTGGGCGCTGAAGGGTTTTCATCATATATTCACTAGTGTTTCTAATGCTTAGTTTACTTTGTCGCCAGTAAGAAAAAGCATTAAAACAGAGGAAGGCTTCCCTCTTAAAAAATGAAAAAATAAAAAGAGCATCAGAGTGACAAGTTCTTTGGGGCATAATCTCGAGACTGTCCCATGTCACCAAATGGATTTGTTCTCTTTGTCCTTAAGTCTAATGCTGCCTTGTCACACGTCTGTCATGACATAATATCTGTCACATCCTGACATGTCAATTTTCCGACCTCCTATATGATTTTTTTTCTTAAATCATAAATAAACGATGACAAAAATAATTTTATTTTAGTAACTGAGATCTTGATGAAAGAAAGTTGGCAAATAGAAATACATGAATGAATACTATTTATACACATAGGACTTCCAATACTGGACAAATGTAGGAATTCTGACAGTAATCCATCTCATTGTAAATTATGTGTAATCCTAATATTTTTTGTTATAAATTTACCAAAGAAAATTATGCAAATTCTTTGGTTGATCACGAAGAATAATGTTCCGTGACGGAACTAGGAAATATAACACTATAAAACACCCTACTAAATTAGTAATTTCAATTTTATTAGTCTGTATTTATGGGTTAAAATATGTTGATTTCATCAACAATCTATAAACTTACCATTTAGAGAGCTAATTACTGTATGTGAATAATGTTAGTGTGAAATTTCTAAATATTTCCATTTAATATCCAGCGTTAAATTCAACAACCGAAGGCATCAATTAGAATATTTTAATGTATTGTTTCCATACTCCTTAGGTAGCTTAATATCTCCATGTACGAATAATAATTTATGCAATGTACCAGTCCAAAGTACCAACAGCAAACTATAAAGTTCAGTTCCCTGATTAAGTTTATTATAAAGGTTATTTTGTATAGACAGATTTTTTAAATTTGGAAGACTTTCTCCAATTCAAGCAAATAAATGAAAATTAGAAATTTAAACATCAGTATGGTAATACTAAATAATTACTAATTTTAATTAGATAAATTAGTAATGGTTTAAGAACTAGAGAAAAAAATTTTAAAGCTGATTTAGTATTACATTTTTTAAAAATATATTTATTTATTTTATTTTTGGCTGCACTGGGTCTTTGTTGCTGCTCGCGGGCTTTCTCTAGTTGTGGTGAGCGGGGGCTACTCTTCATTGCCGTGTGTAGGCTTCTCATTACGGTGGCTTCGCTTGTTGCAGAGCATGGGCTCTAGGCGCGTGGGCTTCAGCAGTTGTGGCACACGGGCTCAGAAGTTGTGGCTAGTGGGCTCTAGAGCACAGAGCTCAGTAGTTGTGGCGTACAGGCTTAGTTGCTCCATGGCATGTGGGATCTTCCTGGACCAGGGCTCGAACCCGTGTCCCCTGAATTGGCCGGCAGACTCTTGCCCACTGTGCAGCCAAGGAAGCCCTAGTATTATATTTTTAAATTAAATTCTCTTTAGAGGTCTTGGAAAAGATGTGGACGTTTTATTATATTATTTAGCTTATATTAATTACTTGATGGAGTCTTGCCAATATAAAATCCAATGGGTCCTTCACATTCCACCCCTCCACATCCCCAAGTGACCAGTAATATGCTTTCTATCGTATAGATGTGTTTGCATTTTTCTAGAAATTTATATAAAGGGATTCACACAGTGAGGACTCTTTTATCTGACTTCTTTCACTCAATGTAATTATTTTGAGAGTAATTCGTATTTTTGTGGGTATCAATAGTTTATTACTCTGTTTGCTGACTAGCGTTTCACTGTATGAGTACACCACGGTATGTTTATTCATTCGCCTGTAGATGGGTACTCGAGGTTGTTACAATTCTGTCTATTAAAAATAAAAATGCTATGATGATCCATGTAAAAAAAAAAACAAACCAATGGGATTCAATGTTCTGGTTACAAAACGACTTTAGACATTTTTCCGACTATTCTCATTGCTTCTGCTTAATATTATATCTGAATAAGTGTATTTACATATTTTATACACTCCTCAATAAAAATCTCACTTTTCCTCATGACCATTACATTGGTAAGTTACAATTATGTCTAAATTCCCTGTGGGAACTGATACTATTGATAAGTCAGCTGATATCTACAGTGAAAGCTTTAGTCGCTTCTAGATAAACTGTCTAGTCTTTAATCTCCTGTTTAGACTAACTTTATTTCTCCAGATAGTACAAATCTATTTTCTCAGTAGACCTTTAAGCTAATAGAGAACTATTTTACAAATAAAGATATTGAACATTTTATACAATTTCTGTTTTGCTGACAAAGTATTTTATTTTAATAGTTTTTTTCTTTCAAAATAATGACCTGTATTCACTTGTAAATATCAGACTATATTGTAATGTCACTATTTAAAACACAAATTTCAAAAAACTGCATCTTCACACATCAACAATTGAAAAAATACATTGACCTCGTGACCTTGCTTACTTTTCTCGTCATTTTCCCAATTTTGTTAATAACTCATAAACATTTTCCCAACAGAGAAAATCTCAGTCATTTTTTATTATACCATGATGACAACCACTAACACCAACAATAGCCCAGAAAGATTCAGTAGAATTACTCATTTGGCAATCTCCCAGCATTGGTAGTTTCTGCAACATTTATCTTATGAAATTTAACAAAACATGATGTTCAAAGATCAACTTTGTCAGAAAGGGGAGGAAAATTGCCAAGGTTTCTCAAATGTTGAAGCAATATCTACCTTCTGAGCAAATACCATATATGCTGATTGGACAAGTTCTGTTTCACAGTACCTAGTATATATAGATCGCTTTAGAAACACTTTTGTAATGTTAAGTGAAAAAGAAGTTTTGTGAAATTAGGGTATACAGGAAGTGGTAGATACAAGCAAATTTGAAAGCTAACAGCACCTATTAATCTTAAACTAGCCTGTTACTCTTCCAAAGATTAAATTATCCCCTGGTAATCAGTAATATACTTCAAGATGAGTTACTCTTTCAGGCCACTGATGCAGGTTTATATATAAATGCAGTGGCCTGGAGGAATTGGAGTCAGAATAGTATACAATACCAAGCATCATTCCACATAAGACTTTAAATGAAAGGATAAATGGCTCTGTTTATTTTACTGTGCAAAGAGGACATTCTACCCTTGTATTTTCTGATAATTGCATAGTAGCTAAGTTCAGTTGCACAAAGCACATGTAGATTTTATCTTTCCACGAAGAATGATTTTTGCCCAAGTGTAGGGACACTCCAAAGAAGAACACACACAGATGTGACTGAACCCAGAAAGGCTCGTTAAGTGAACAGTGTGTGTTGTAAACAGGAATTGGGCTATCCCTTACCCACAGTCCTTTTCAATTCATGGGCTTCAGAGTTTATGTTAAAAATAAAATATTTTGTATTACACATGAAAGAAAATTTAAAGTGTCTATGTGAAACAAGACTAAAGAGACCTCAGCATTTACACTTACCGTATTAGTAGTGCAATTTCTTAAAACTGAATACTTAAAGTGATCATCTGTATTATTCCCTCTACCACACTCTCTTCTATCTTTTTAAAATTTCTGCCCCAAACAGTCACCAATGACAGCAAGACCCTAAGGGCACCTTGGCACAAAATCCGAAAACACCAAAAAACAGAAACAAAACAAAACTCACTCCTGATCCCTTGCAAGCACCAAACAGTCAAACTGAAATCATTTTCTCCATTAAAAGTTTCCACTCTGTCAACCAAAACTCATGCAATGGAATTCCCTTTACCTAAGCACCAACTCTGAGTATTACTGTCCAACAATAATTTTAAGAAAACATATCTGTCTTAAGAATGAATTCTTCACAGAAAAGGAGCTCTATCAATTAGTATTCTAAATTCTCAAAACGTCTCTACCACATGTCAAAAGAAAAACCACTCTTCCAATCAAAATTTCTACCAGTAAAGGAAAATTGTCAACACACGTTTTGTGCTATCGGATGTTGGGCCGTTGTAGTAAATAGTGTTCTCCCATCCACAAAGCACAGAAGTCAAATGTTTGCACCGTTCAACCACCTCTGAAATAGCAGCTTCCGTCTGCATGAAAATGTTCAGTGTGCGGTCATCTGGACGGTGGGTGTGTGCAGTGTGCAAGGTGCATCCTACCTTCATACAGAGCTTTGAAGCCCTGGGCACTCACGGCGAAGTCCGTCGTGAGCCACAGAGTGAGGATGGAGCCGGTGCTGACGATGCAGGAAGGGAGCTGAAATCCCGACAACCTAAATTTCAAAAAGAGATGAACACGGTCAAAAAGCATGAACTTGTTACTGAAGCTTATGTGATGAAGCCGTTCAATTCCTCTTTCCACTGTGGCCTGTTTATTTGACATAAGTCACTGCACAACTGCATGATCCATATACCAGGTGTTGCCAGGTAACGGAAATGAAGCATTTTCAAGGACTAGAGTTTGCTTATTTAAACACTTTTTGAGAAGATTTTTTTGTCTTGAAGGACATGTACAATACACCATTGTCTAAAGAGAGCGCACAGAACTTACAACAGTGCAGTCATCCTTACACCTGCTATGCGAAACAATGTGCTTTTGAGTTTATTTTTCTCTTAACTTATTAGATAGTGTGCTGTCACATTTCATCATTAATGTGCTTATTTTTACTATCTTCCCACCCCCCAATAAATCGGTTTCTCTTGAAAAAGAAAACAAATCCTAGTCACAACGTCAGAAATAAAAATCAATGACTACCTTGAGCTCAGGTCAAATGAATTGATTTTGATGTTTGGTTTTCAAGACAAATTTTTCGGATTTTAAGATATGTGTTTCAATTATAACTAGGTTGGGATATATTAAGAAATCTTAATGATGAGAAAGAACTCTGAAGAAGTGAACTTGTATAATATGTAAAATATAATGCTTTACAAACAAATAGCTTTTCTAAAGGTTAAAGAGATGCTTCAATTTATATCTTAACTAAAGTTTACTAATTAAATAGTTTGTCTACAGTTGCATGGTTTAGTGTAGTCTGAACACAAACTTCTGACTCAAATAAAAAGAAAAAAAATCAACCTGAACATTCATTTCCAGGGGGAGAAACTCTGTCTTGCCAGTAAGTCTATGGTATTAAAGGCCTAATTACAACCACTATAGTTGCAGAATCAAACCAGAAACTAGTAAGAGAAAAATGACAGGACAATCGTCAACCAGCAAACACTTCTAAATAATCCATGAATCAAAGAAGTCTCAAGGGAAGTTTTTAAAAGTACATTAAACTGAATGAAATATAAACACAAGATATCAATATCTGTAGGACTCAGCTAAGCTGAGGCGGAAGTTAACAGCACTGAAAACATACATTAGAAAAGAGGAAAATTCTCATATGTGTAATCCAAGCTCCCATCTCAAGAGCTTAGAAAAGGGAGAGTAAAATAAACCTAAAGCAAGAAGGCAAGAAATTACAGATAAATGCCAAAATCACTGGAAACGAAAACAGAAAAGCAATGAAACAAAGCCTAATTCTTGGAAAAGATCAACAAAATTAACACATGTAGCAGAAATGACCAAAAAAAAAAAAAAAAAAAGAGGGGGATAAGAATAAATAGAGATAAGAATAGGAATAAGAATAAAGAGGAGGATTAGATAAATATCTAATAACAGGAATAAAATAGCAAATATTACTAGAGACCCCACAGATACGAAAAAAATGCTCTAAAAACTACACCCATAAATTTGACAAAAGTGAAACTGCTTACTTCCTTAAAACGCACACACACAACGAATGACCACAACTTACTTGATGAAACAGAAAATGTGAATAACATTGACATTACATTTACTGTAATGTAAATGTTTATGTAATGTAACATTTAATAGTTACACTATAACTATTAAAACTCCCCTGAAAGAAAAGTCCTGGCCCAGGTGGTTTTACAGAAGAATTCTTCTTCCATAGACTGAATGTCTGTGTCACCCCAAAGTCGTATGTTGAAACCTAATCCCCACCATGATGGTATTTGGAGGTGGGGCCTTTGGGTGGTGATTAGATCATGAGGGCAAACTATCCCTATAAAAGCGACTCCAGAGAGCTCTCTCGCCCCTTCTGCCATGTGAGGACACAGCAAGAACACACTGTCTCTGAGCAGGAAGCAGGTCTTCAGCAGACACTGAAACAGCGGGCTCCTTGACCTTGGACTTCCCAGTCTCAAGAACCACACGAGAGAAGTTTTTGTTTTTTTATAAGCCACCCAGTCTATGGTATCTGTTATACGTACTAAGGAATTTACCTAAATGCACCGAGACATTTACCAAACATGTAAAGAATTAACAATTTTACGCAATCTCTTCCAGAAAACAGAAGTGGATAAAACACTTCCTTACGCATTTTATGGCACCATTATTACTCTGTGCTATGGACTGAATTGTTGCTTTCAAAATTTGCATGGTGAAGCCCTAACTCCCAATGTAACTGTACTTGCCATTTCTTTATTTTTTCAATTTTCATTGGCGTATAGTTGATTTACAGTGTTGTGTTAGTTTTAGGTGTACAGCAAAGTGAATCAGTTTATTTGTAGATATGGATATGGTATATATATATATATATATATATCCATTCTTTTTCAGATTATTTTCCCATACAGGTTATTACAGAATATTGAGTAGAGTTCCCTGTGCTGTACAGTAGGTACTAGTTATCTATTTTATGTATAATAGTGTATATATGTTCATCTCAATCTCCTAATGTATCACTTTCTCCCACGTTTCCCCTTTAGTGACCATAAGTAAGGCTTTTAGGAGGTAATTAAGATGAACTAAGTTCATAAGGATGGGATGCTAATCCAACAGGACTGGTGGCCTTATAAGAAGAGGACAAAGAAGAACCCTCTCTTCCCTTTCCTCCGACGCTGCCACATGCCTGCACTAAGAAAAGGCCATGTGCTCGCACACCCAGAAGACAGGGGTCTACGAACCAGGAGGAGAGTCTTCACGAGAACTTGACCGTACTACACCCTAATATCAGATTTTTAGCCTCCAGAAATGTGAGAAAATACATTTCTGTTGTTTAAGCCACCCAATCTATGGTATTTTGTTGTGCAGACCAAGCTAACACACCCTGCTACCAAAGACAAAGGCAGCACCAAAAACAAAAAGGAAAGAAACAGACCGATATCCCTCATAAATACAGATATAAGAATCCTTAACAAAATAAGAGAAAACAGAAGTAAGCAATAAATAACAGTTATTCAATAAGGCCAAGGGGTGTTTATTCCAGGAATGTAAACACAGTTCAGTATTTGAAAATCAATCAACGTAATCTGCCATAATAACTAGCTACAGAATAAAATCACAGGATTGTAATATTCTATGTAGGAAAAAGCATTTGACTAATTTAAGCATCCAATCATGAGAAAAACTTTCAATAAAATATGAATGGAGAGGGCTTCCCTGGTGGCGCAGCGGTTGAGAGTCCGCCCACCGATGCAGGGGACACAGGTTCGTGCCCCGGTCCGGGAAGATCCCACATGCCGCGGAGCGGCTGGGCCCGTGAGCCATGGCCGCTGAGCCTGCACATCCGGAGCCTGTGCTCCTCAACGGGAGAGGCCACAACAGTGAGAGGCCCACGTACCACAACAGAAAAAAAAATATGAATGGAGGAAAACTTCCCCAACTTGACAATGAGTACCTTTAAAAAAAAAAAAAACAAAACCTACATCTAATATTATACTTATTGGGGAAAGACTGAATCCTTCCCGCTAAGACTGAGAACAGGCAAAAAGGTATGGTTTCACCACTTTTATTCAACGTTATGCCAGAGGATCTAGCCAGTGCAATAAGCCAAGTAAAAGAAATAAATGCGTACAGATCAGAAAGGAAAAAATAAAATCGACTCTATTTGCACCATTAGCTACATAGGTTATGCCAAGGAATCTATAAGAAAACTCCTAGAGTTAATACTTGAAATTAGCAACTGCCCAGGATATATAATGAACATACAAAATTCAATTTTATTTATACATGCTAGCACTGAACATGTGGACACCAAAATTAAAGATACAATGCCATTTACAATCGCCAAAAGAACACTTATATATAACAGGTACAAAACTGTGTCCTGAAGACTGTATAATGCTGAAGAAAGAAATGAATAAAACATTAAATAGAGCAATATACCATGTTAATAGACTGGAAGACTGAACATTGTAAACATGTCAATTCTCCTCAGACTTATATGTAGGTTTAAGACAATTTCTATCAAAATCCCAGCAAGATTTCTTTTAGACACAGACAAGATTCTTGTAAAATTTAAATGGAAAGCCAAAAAAAAAAAAAATAGAATGGCTTAAATAATTTTGAAAAAGGATAAAATAGGAGGAATCAGTACACCTGTTTGCAAGACCTATTTTGTAGCTACAGTAACCAAATCCATGTGGTACTGGCAGAGGGACAGACCAATCCATCAGTGTATCAAAACAGAGAAGTCAGAAACAGACTCATGTAAATATGCCCAAATAATTTTTGAAAAGGTGCAAAGGCAACTCAGTGGAGCAAAGAAAGTCTTTCAACAAATGGTGCTTAAACAACTGGAAGTCCACAGGCAAAAACAACCAAAAAAGAGCCTAGACCAAAGTCTAACACCCTATAGAATAGTTAACTCAATATGGGATCACAGACATAAACATAAAATGTAAAAATATACAACTTTTAGGAGAAATCATAGGGGAAAATCTTTAGGATCTTGGACTAGCCAAAGAGTTCCTAGAGTGGACACCAAAAGCACAATCCATAAAAGAAGAAAGTGATAAACATTAAAACCATTCACTCTGTGAAGTACCCAGTTAAGAAATGAGAAGACATGCTACAGACTGCTAAAAAATATCTGCAAACCATGTATCTGACAAGGACATGTGTCTAGAATATATAAAAAAAAACTTTAAAGATTCAACAGCAAAAGAACAAATAATGTAATTAGAAAACAGGCAAAAACCAAAGTGTCATTTCATCTAAAAGGATATACAGATGGCAAATAAGCACATGAAAAGATGTTCAACACCATCATTCATTTGGGAAATGCAAATTAAAACTGCAAAGAAATATCACTACACACCTATTCAGAATGGCTAAAATGAAAAACAGTGACAATGCCAATACTGGCTGGAATGTGGAGAAAATGGATTGCTCATATATCGCTAGTGGGCAGAACCACTTTGGAAAACAGTTTGACAGTTTCTTAAAAAATTAAACATGCGAACAGTATGGAGGTTCCTTAAAAAACTACAAATAGAACTACCATATGACCCAGCAATCCCACTGCTGGGCACATGCAATTATCAGATGACAAAGCAATTATTCTCCTGGGCAGTATTTACCCCAGAGAAATGAAGGTTTATGCTCACATAAAACCTGTACAAGAATATATATGAATATATATACGTATACATATATATACACATAAACATACAGTTAATAATCAAAAACTGGAAATAACTCATGTATCCCTCAAGAGGTGAATGATATACAAACTGTGCAACATCTATACCATGTACTACTATTACTCAAAAATAAAGAGAAATGAACTATTGATTTATAACACGGGGATGCCTCTCCAGAGAATTATGCAGAGTGGCAAAAAGGCAATCCGAAATAGATTACATACTGTATGACTTTAACATTCTTGAAATGACAAACTTCTTGAAAAGGAGAACAGGTTATTTGTTGCCAATAGCTAAGCAGGGAGTTGGGACAGGAGGGAGGTGGGCGTGGCCATAAAAGGATCACATGAGGGAATCTTACATTTTGTGTCTCGACAGTTTCAGCATCACTTTCCTGGCAGTGTCCCTCTACTACCGTTTTGTAAGATGTTACCTTTCGAGAAACTGGGTAAAGAATACTCAAAATCTGCGTTATTCCTTACAGCTGCATGTATGTAAATCTATGATTTTCTCAAATTTGAAAGTTTAATAAAACAATAGATTGGAGGGCTTGGGACGGAGGCACTCTAGAAAATATATACAGATTAAAATCATCCAATTAGTACAAAAACACAGTATTTAATAATAAAACATTCTCTCATTAGATTCAAAACTTAACTGAACAAAAAATGATTATTTAGTGTAGTCCGTTTTGAAGTTTTAATATTTATTACCGTAAGTTTAGATATCAAATAATGTGGTAGCACTTTAAAATAAACACACATTCATGTTTTCTTTAATGAACTTTAAAAAGAATCATGAATAGGAAGGGAAAAGTCAAACTATTATCTCAGAAAAAAAGTAACAAGACACTAAGAGTTGTAAAAACAATGTTATATGACTGTTTGGAAGTTTGAGGAAGTTCAACATACACAATGGTAGGTAAAATATATACAAGCGGGGGCTTCCGTGGTGGTGCAGTGGTTGAGAGTCCGCCTGCCGGTGTGGGGGACGCGGGTTCGTGCCCCAGTCCGGGAAGATCCCACATGCCGCGGAGCGGCTGGGCCTGTGAGCCATGGCCGCTGGGCCTGCGCGTCCGGAGCCTGTGCTCCGTGGCGGGAGAGGCTGCAGCAGTGAGAGGCCCGCGTACAGCAAAAACAAAACAAAACAAAACAAAAATATACACACACACACACACACACACACACACACACACAAGTGATCTGTTGGTTGAGGTGGGTAGGAGAGTTGATTCAGTTAATCATTGAGACCGTCAAGAGCTAAATTTGTGGTTCCAATGTTTATAGCCATTACCCATCACACCAGCTGAGAGTGAGGAATCTAAACAATGACCAGTGAGGAACTCACTCTTCAGTCTCTCTACAAATACCCTGGTGAGGATGTATGCTGCTGATAATCTCTATAGTACATCATTTGTATCCTTTGCATGAGGACCCTGGGGATAAATTTCAATGCTATCTTCCTTCAGGAAACATATGTTCTTAGGGGCAACCAGTTTATTTTTAACACCTAGTAAATCATGGAGCTGTTCAAGTTGCTTAGTGTTGACTAAAAGAAAATTTCGAACCAAATTTCTGGCCTTCCCTAAGCAACGTGTGAATTTTTATAGTAGCCTCGTTGCAGATTCTGTAATTTGCATTCCTTCAGAATTTTATCTTGCTGCCATCCATGTATCTTTAGATCTTTGTAAGCCACTTTAGATATAACTCCTCACGGTATTCACACAGTGCCAAGTCAATGAAAACAAGAAAGAAAGAAAATTAACTCTGCTTTCCCCTCCCCATTTCTATCAAACCCAATATCACCTACAACATACGCACATTTGACCTACTTCTTCCTAGAGTGCAACTCAGAAACATGGTTGCCACTGTTGAAAACAATCCTAGCATCCTATTCAAAGCATTGGGTTTTCACCTGACACCGTCATTGAATCATTTGTGGGAAAAGAAAGAAAATGATTAGAGAAAGGAATGGGTATGCGAAAAGTGATAGAAACATTTCACTCTCAGCAAAAAAAAGCCTGCCTGTTGTCTGATAGAATCTCATTTACTGTATTTTCTACTGGGAGAAAGCAATTCCCCTCTCACATCCGGCGATCTGGGTAAATGATACAGCCTGTCAAAGATGAGTGATTATTAAATAAAGTAAGGACAATTTGGGGCAGCTCTTCTATATTCTCAGTGCTTGTTCACTCAGTAGAAACATGAGTTTCAGAATCGAACAAGTTTATTCTTCTTCCATCTCGCAAGAAATTACTAGAATGAATTGCACTTAGAAATATATCAAAAATACTGTGTACTCCACTATCACTCAAGATACTCAAATTGCTGATACCAATGCAATAATCTTGAGTATTAGGAGTGGTGAGGCTGGAGAAAAAATAAGAAATTGAATGAAAAGGTCAGCAGAAACAAGATTGGTGTGAGCACAGTCTATTTCACATAAATTAATGAGGAAGTTTTAACTCCATTCAAGAGAGGTACACTCCTAAATGAAAATAGTACCTATTTCATTTATTTATTTTTCTATGTTGTTCAACATATCATTTATAACAATTAATATAAAAGTTATAAACCTACTTACAGTATCAATTTCAATGGTAGATTTTTATCATGATATATTTATATACATTACATTTATTTAAACTGTTGCATAGTTCCACCGTTAAAAAAACGTGTTGGATTTTAAACTCTGTGAGAGCTTCATTTAACTTCTCTTGGGCAAAGCCAAAGTTAAATACTTTATACTTTCTTTAAATTTCTATTTTCAAAAAATTTTACTATGTCCTATGATTGGCCCAGCAGCAAAGATATTTGAAGCTACTATACTTGGAAGTCTTCACTGTTTTTATTAAAAAGCTAAAACTATAAGTCTTTTTTTAATATTAAACAATTACAAATGCAGATGTGATATGTCTGTACTGTACTGCTTGTTTTCCCCTTCCCAAAGCTCTTAGCACATCTGTTTGAGTCTGGTTTGATTTAACAAGAAGAATGTCATGTAGTCATTTGGTTTTATTACACTATTTTAGCCCAACACTGAGTTCCCAACAATTCTAGGTTGCAATTATTAGACCAAAAACGTCTAGAGGTAAAACATTTGGTAAAATTGCATATTGACAAAAGCCTAAGAAAGGATTTCATGTTCAGTTGTACTCTGTTCACTTAACCACAAGGTATACACACAAGAGAACAAGGGGAGTAATCAACTTTATACAAAGAAAAATCAGGACATCTTGTAGTAAGACAGAGGCCTCAAGTCTACAAGTCAAGGCATCTTTTCCTATTGTCTAGTGCTTACTAGGAATTAAAGAGGCATTCTGGGTAGTTTGTTATCTGTCTTATGCGTAGGAACGCGGAAGGAATACCTAAATGATTTACTGGTGCCATTTTGAAATGGTTTTCCATGCTAATTTCAGGAATAAAAAGTTTCTATGCCCAGTAGATATCTGCATTTCTATCTACGTCTCTGTGGTTGTACATACAAATGTGTGTATGTACATTTGTACATACAAATGTACAATGATACATACAAATGTGATGATGTCTTTTCCCTATAGTAAGCTCAAAATTTTACCTGTGATTCATTTAATAATAATGTCCATGCCAAGTTGTTTGAAAACAATATACATACTCCAGAAGTGTCAGGGCTTTTTTCACATCTATGAAGACTGATATGTGTGTACGTAATTGGACAGAGCTCTTAAAAACAAAAACTGAAAACCTTGGAGGGGAAAAAAAAAACCACAGTTGACTAACACATCTTTAACTTTCTTACCAAGATTTTGTGCGAGAGGTAGATAGCTATTTGCCCTCTAAAAGGGTTACGTCTCTCTTACATGAGTATCTTTGGGTAAATTTTGAGAACGTCATGAGATTTCTGGTAGCCCTGTCACTAATATTAATATTAATATTGCTATGTATATTGCATATATTTTAATATTAATTGTTATATATGTATATATAGCAATTAAACCATTGCATTTGCTTTAACTTACACCCTTCCTTCCTAAGAGGCTAACATCATAAAAAACATCTTATTTTCCTTAAACATGTCATTGCTCATATCATGGTCTGTACATAGTTTATTTCTCCCCAGAATCCTGAGAGGAACTACACTCAGTTACGGTGATTTAGTATACTTGGCCTATCTTAGTCTGTGCTAAATAAAAGTTTCCTCCTATCGGAATTCACTCTCAGCTAAACACTACTCTGTCATAAAAATGAATTTTCCCCAAATTACATTCTCAACAAATTTGCCAAGACTTAATCCACTGATCCTCTTTTCCTATCAATGCATCAAGCTATTCTGAGCAAGTGATTTCATAATTACAGCGTCTATAATACATTATCAGAAACAAAAATCTAAGCAGGTTTTGCCCCCAAGCATGAAATAGCATCCTCTCGGTGTGACTCTCTTATGACCACAGAAACAGCATCATTTATAAATGACACGAACGTAGTAACAGCATTTTCCACTCCTAAGTATGACTGTAAGTACTGTAACTCCGTTCTCTTCCTCTGCTCTTGAGCCTTCTGGGCTATCAACTTCATCTCCACCTGAGTGATAAGGATCCAGAAATTGTCCTCCTAGTGCAAAATCCATTAGTAGGATTTTTTTTTTTTAATTTATTTGACTGCACCGGGTCTTAGTTGCAGCACGCGGGATCTTCGTTGCAGACTGCAGGATCTTTGTTGCGGCATGCGGGATCTAGTTCCCTGACCAGGGATCAAACCCAGTCTCCCTGCGTTAGGAGCACAGAGTCTTAACCACTGGCCCACCAGGGAAGCCCCCATTAGTAGGATTTTTCTATCAAGATCTCTTTCCAATCTGTTTTCCCCCAGCTACGCCACTTTTCCATGTTAAGATTTGACATAAGCCCTGTGCTACCTTAGGATAACTCAAAGGCTTTCTGCTTTACTTCCTCATCTGAGGGTTAGGATATTTAATGCTCATCTAAATTTCAGCACAGCTATGATAAACAAGGCAAGGCCCTAAATGACTTCTTCATCGGCAAGCAAAGGGATTAGGCAAAGACCCCTAGAGTTCATTTCAGGGCTTAATCATGTTGAGAAAGTATTTCAAAGACCGGAAATGATATGCAAATTTATTTATTTCACTGTGGTAGCTCACAAAGTACATTTTTAAATTGAGATTTCCTTCTTAATTGTGAATCTAACTTCTTCTGTAAAAACTGAAACCTGAATCCAGTAGTTAGGTAGTTAGATGGAAACTCTGTATTTAGAATTACAGATTCTCCTCGACTTATAATGGGGTTACTTTCTGATAAGATATTTTCAACTTATGATGGCTTTAAGTCAAAAATGCATTTAATACACTTAACCTAAGGAACATCAGCTTCTCCTAGCCTACCTTAAACGTGGTGCTCAGAGGGCAAAATTCATCTGACACAAAGCCTGTATTATAAAAAAAAAAAGTGCAGAATATCTCATGTCACTTATTAAACACTGTACCGGAAGTACAAAACACAGTGGTTTTCAGTGCATCCTTTGTTCACCCTCCTGATCGCACGGCTGACCAGGAGCTGTGTCTGTCTCTGCCCAGCATCACGAGAGAGATGGGACCGCATATCGCCAACCTGAGACAGATCGCAATTCAAACCTCAGAGTATGGCTTCTAGCGAATGCATATGACTTTCCTACCACTAGCAAGTCAAAAACTCTTGACTCAAGGACCACCTACACATACACACGAACACACACATTGAGGTAGAAAGGAGGAAAATATCTAGAGAGAGAGACAGACGAAACTCCATGTGGACTGGTCACTCCTCACTTACACTTTGTAACTCCTGACTGACAGCCCACACCAGCTGGATCCTAACATTCTCCTGACTCTCCTATTGAAACTCCGTAGAGTGACTCTGGGTAAAAACCAGAGGCGACTGAAAAGGAGGAAGAGATAGGAGGAGAGAAATACAAGAACCTGTGCGTCCCAACACAGAAATGAAGAATCTCCTCTTCCAACAATTTTGAAACCAAGGGATTTCCATGAGTCTGGTGCATACTAGAAATGCAGCCATGCTTCCTGAGTTCACAGGCGAGAGAAGGTACTGGGACAATTAGCAATGTTATTTAATTGGGCAAATTAATAAAATTATATATACTTTAAAATATTTAGGTATTATGTAACAGTTGGGTAAAGGAGAATTATTTCAAATAAACGGTATATTTTTTTAAGGCAGTGAAGATAATCCACATTTACACACATCTTCATGACTGCCAGTGTGTTCTCAGAGGGCTGTAAAAATACCTTAAGGGCTTTGGTAAAGTTCACAAACAAGAATAGACACAGGCATTAGGAGAATCTAGAAATGCTGGCTAGTAGGAAAAGAAATTTATGTGTAATTAAAAGAGCATAAAAAAATCCTTGTTAAAATATATGCATTTTATAAACGTGACTAGTAATTATTTTCAGAGACTTGGGAAAACAAAACATGAATTCAAGAATTTCATTAAATGGCTTATCAGAGAAAAGTCAACTCACGCAAGGGACCTTATCTGTGTCCTACACGCAGCTGTTCCTCAGGACAGAGCCTGGAGACAAGGAGGGTTCGATAATGCATCCCAAAGTCTGGCTGTAGGATTCTGGCCCTGACGATGAACGAGTGATCATTATTATATGTCACTCAAGAGTTCATGACCAGTTGCCTTCCTAGACTTGGGTTCCAACACGCACACCGACTCTAATACCAGCTGACCCCGTGGGCATTTTGCCAGCTGCCTGTCACTGTTCAGAGACTGTCTATACCACACGCTCATGAAATCCTTAAAATAACACCCTGTTTTGTGGGAGAGGAAACTAAGCCTCAGAGATCTTCATTGACTTACCTAAGACCACAGAGGTGGTGAGTATCAGAGTCAAGATTCAAATCCAGGAATCTCTCTTGAGCCTGTGTTTTTAACCCCTGGAAACTCACAAGGGATTTCAAACTGGGGCCATAAAGGACCTAAAACTATACGGGACCAAACAGATGGGTAAATAATCAGTAATTTGGGCTTGATGACACAGTGGTATGTACAGACAATTAATCCAATTGTTGAAATGAAACCATTACGTAAATGAATGATAAAAGAACCAAGCTCTGAATCAGGAAGAGGAAAGACATTGGAGGCAAATCCCCACCCAGTTCACAGGCTGGCCACTGAGCATTTACAGCCCAGGGGGATGCTCACCACAATGATGGGTCACCGACCCGCTCCCCTTGCAGCCCTGAGCTTCCTCGAAGGACACTGCCATGGATGTGTTCACATGCACATCCTGGGAACCGTAAAAGGCACATTTAATAAAGCCAATTCTTTTCTCTTGGCTTTATTTTGCTACAAGGAAAAGAACATGTCTCGTGTTCTTTATGCCCAAATCTGCCCTAGTCTGAAAGAGCTCATTTTTTTTCTCATTCCCAGTCGTGCCCCTGGCCTGTGAATGTATAAAATTCTCATCTTTTGATTGAAAAAGCCTATTTACGCCCTGCACTCTTATGAATTTACAGATAGAGTTTAAAATTTGCATACATTTCCCTTTCTCGTTCAGAAGGTAGAACTTTAGAGGACCTGGAAAAAGGGGAAATGGATGGAAGCTTGAAACACACAAGTGAAGCAACAGTTTTTTGGCTGTTTGACCAAAGTTGGGAGGATGGGAAAGAGACAGGATGAAACATGAACATGTGTGGAACTTAGGTTTTTGACAGGAGGCATAAAGAAGTGATCTTATTTTCTCTCCACATCTCAGAATTAGCAGCTTTAATCCCTTCATAAATAAGGATGAGGAATTTTAAATTCTCTGGATCTAGGAACACCAAACTTGAATATCTGGCCACACAAGTGCATTTTCCAAGTCACCCATGTTCCTCATGACCCTGTCACGGTGATGTCCCCACATATCCCACAAACCAAGTCAAAGTAATAAGTGACGAAAGGAAAACCCACCAAATCCCGAGACCATGTGTTTAAGAAGAACCCTGAATGTACTAAAACAGAGAAAAGGAGCAAAACAATGTGTGTTATGGTCATCAAGACACATCAAACGTTTCCACTGAACAGAGATGACGGAGGAAGCTGGAGGTCGCCTGTCTGACCTGATTTACTCTGACTCCTGTTTGGAAGGGTACATTGATGGTGACATAATGGCAGGAATGAAATAGGTCTACTTCCTCAAGAAAAACCTGGTTTCTGTTATCCTATGACTCCACATGCCAAAAGAAGGCAACAGATTAAAACCAATGATCTCCCATCGAAAAGTTTACGTATTTGAATCATTCATATTTTTCACAAATTCTTCTATTCCTGGAGAAATTTGAGAACACTGTAGTGTTGAACCAAGTCTAATTTTAGACAGTCTTCTATATGATACACTGGTGGTGTGCAAAGGTAGCCAATCAACAGTAGGTGGAGGAAACAGGAGCTTTTTATATACTTATTTATTTTTATGACTTTATTTTTTATTTATTTATACAGCAGGTTCTTATTAGTTATCCATATGTTACATATTAGTGTATACACGTCAATCCCAGTCTCCCAATTCATCACACCACCACCACCACCCCCTGCCGCTTTTTTCCCTTGGAGCTTTTTAAAGTATTAGTGATACTACTGATACATTATTGTTCAAAAAAAAGATAACAGAACTCGAATAGAGAATGTAAACTAATGCACGAATATGTCAGTCAGTGATTTTCTTGGGAAAAAATCTTATCAGTAACTTCCTTAACTGACCTACATGTCCATAAATGATTACACCTAATTTTGGCACAATCGTTTCATTTTTTCATTTTGTTTTAGTTTTGGCTGTGCTGGATCTTCATTGCTGCGCACCAGGCTTTCTCTAGTTGCGGCGAGCAGGGGCTACTCTTCGTTGCGGTGCACAGGCTTCTCTTGTTACTGAGCATGGTCTCTAGGCACGTGGGCTTCAGTAGTTGCAGCATGTGGCTCAGTAGTTGTGGCTCACGGGCTCTAGAGCACAGGCTCAGTAGTTGTGGCGCACAGGCTTAGTTGCTCTGCGCCATGTGGGATCTTCCCGGACCTGGGATTGAACCTGTGTCCCCTGCATTGGCAGGCGGATTCTTAACCACTGCGCCACCAGGGAAGTCCCAATTCTGTCACAATTATTATGAGACACATAAGATGCAGGACTGTGAAGTGTTAAGGCTTTATTTTAATTATGAGACCAAAACATGTAGCCTTGGGAGTGTGATGACCCCTGCAGGTGGTCACCATGCAGGTCTGGAGTTTACATATTTTGCTACCTAATCACCGGTTGCCACAAAAATCTTTGAAATTCCTCATCTGGGGGTGAATCCTTAGTCCTCCTCCCTCCTTCAATTTCCAGGGGCATCACCCATCGCTCTCACGTTCTCCCCTTGGAACACGAAGCCTTCAGCCTCATACATCAATATCTGGAACCTAATTGTATCGGAGATTCACTGCACAGCATAAGCGCCTCATGAAAGCCAGCTTGCTGCTTCCCTGCAGGGAGAGTCGTGTTTTAGCAGGAGACACACGTGGAGCGGATCCCAATGATGGGACCCAGATGTTGGGGACAGGCAGGTGGGGATGTGCTGTGGGCGGTGTATGTCCGCTTGGAGGACAGCAGTCTCAGCCATGGGCTAAAAGAAGTCCCACCAGATGACAGGTAAACTAGGCAAGGTAACACTATTCCTGATGGGGCCAGACCCCCATCAGGGCTGGTGTGTGATTCTACAGTTCATCTTGCAAGCGATGTTAATCGTGAAGCCCTGAAATCAAGGGATGTGTCACATGCAGATTTCATGGCAAGCGACTGGAATTTTAACCAAAGTCTATATTCCTAGCGTTGAATCCCACACACCACCATTTACGACTCCACTTTTTCTATCACGAAGAACAAAGTGAATTCACATCATACAAAGCAGCTTGTTAAAATACAGGACGCAGTCGAGATCATCCAAAGATTGATCATTCCAGGTTTTAAGACCAAAACGAACACATCCCATTTAACTAAATGTATTTCCTCATTTTAGTAGAAGGAACAGACGTGACAAATAATTGAATTAGATTTCAAGGTGTCACTGTCTTACGAAAATTGGCTTTTGGGGACATTTAAGGTTTCACATGCAAAGCGTCTTCTTACTATAGGAGAAATTTAGTTCTTATTTGAATAAGGATATTTTTAAAAACCTACCTTGTGTTAGAACTCGCTTTGTTAGTGTGTAATGATGCTGCCAACCTCTCCTGCTTGTAGAGGTTAATTGCCTGGTTTATTGAATAAGCTGCATGGCTGGGATCCGGGCACGAACAGGAAATGTGTTTCTCCAGTTCCGTACCCTGCTTTTCACGACTACCCTGGGTCACTGTGTGTGCGTTCCCGTACTTTTTCCTCAAGGTCATTCAACATGATATGCTATGGGATGGCTAATGATAGAAAAATTAATGGGATGGCTTCTCTCCAGAAGAATCCTTTTAGGCATTCTATGTTGGGATGGCAAACACAGTCAAACAAAACAAAGCCTAACTTGGATCTCGCAACAAAACAAACCAAAACAAATGACAGACCAGATCTCCAACTGAAGAACTGTTTCTTAAATAAAGTAGTAGAAAAAAATTAATCTTCAAGTAACTGACTTAGGAGGGTTTAGTTCAAGAGAAAAATCTAAGTGGATTTTTAAAAAGAAATAAATCATAAGACATTTCTGGAAACCCCAGAATCATCAGGGCAGAAATTGAGCTACATTTTCTGGAAATGATTAAATTATCCATAAAATTGGAAACATGTTCCCAAAGAAGAAAGTAACATGAAAATTCTCCTCTTGAGATGTCCTTTACCTAGCCCTGTATATTTTACAGTAATTTTTTCACATAGGTACGACAGCTGTCTACAGATGTTCTGAACAGAGTATTAGGTTAAGAAGTGTTTCTGTCTTATATTCTACGAGTATTTGTTGGCCTGGCCTCTCAGGGACCCAGAGTTGCACAAAGGAGTTCTTTCTTTTAAGAGCCTTCGCATATAGGAATACTGTACTATTTTATACACTATCGCTAATGCTGCCTCGGCCTTCAGTGTTTGTGGTGCCGAGAGGGGAAGACCTGATTTGCATCCCATGTCATGGCCAAGCTGAGGTCTATGGGCTCACATGTAAAAGGGTGAAAGTCAACCTCACAGCCCACATAATATGCCAAGAACTCGAATGGCCTCACCTGGGGAACTAGCTGTTAGGTTGACCTATCGACCTGCTTAAACAAATTCTCTAGGTATTTTCCACATAATTTCTCTTAAATTCTCACAGAAAGCCAATGACATGATCTGACCTCCCATTTACAGTGGGGGCAGGGATTAGTCCAAAGCCTCTCAGCCATCAAGGAGCACAGCCAACATCACACCCATTGTGTCTGCCTTCCACTTTGGTGCCCTTTCTACCACACCATACTGCAAACTGCAACCAAGGAAAAAACAGTTTTGAGTGTGCTTCTTCATTCATAGACTGCTAATTTAAAAAGGAACCACATTCAGACAGTTAGACCTTCAAGGAACTCCCAAGTAGTTTTATTTATTTTTTAATTAAGTTTTATTGGAGTATAGTTGCTTTGCAATGTTGCGTTACTTTCTACTGTACAGCAAAGTGAGTCAGCTATACATATACGTATATGCCCTCTTTTTTGGACTTCCTTCCCATTCATGTCACCACAGTGCATTAAGTAGAGTTCCCTGTGCTATACGGTATGTTCTCATTGTTTTTAACAGACTAAGCCATTTTGATAGATGGTTCTTTCTTTAAGAAACATAGAAGTACAGATATATTGAATTTTTTTAAATAAAAACTCAACTTGGAGAATATGCAGTTTTCATTAAAAATAAATCTCTCAGTTCTTTTATTATTGTTATCAGTTGATTTTCTCAACAATGAACTTCATTTTAATGTTTCAAAATAAATGTCACATCACCCTTATTACATTATTTTATTATTTTTCTTTTGAGGCAAATCCATAGGGTTTTGTTTGTTTTGTTTTTTTCTTTTTTTTCTTTTCCTATAAAGCATTTGTTCTCCATTTTTTTGGTTATTTTTTTAAATTTAATTTTTTTTATACGGAGGTTCTTATTAGTTATCTATTTTATACATATTAGTGTATATGCAGCTTTATTTTTTAGGGAGGAATTCCCTAAGGTCTCACAGACCGGTTGTTTGTCTAAATGCTCACGGATTTAGTAACTGGGACAGCAGCAAATCTCGATTCTCTGGACTCTTTCCTGTATGGTCCCTTTCCTACGGGGGCCTGCTGCCTAATAAAAAGACAGCTGAAGTGGGTGGGTCCTTAAGCTCAATTCATTCACATATTGCTGCGTGCTCATTGCCATAGACAGCAACAGACTCGTGTTCTGTGGCACCTGCCTACAGGAAGATGCCATGTCAGAATCCCAGCTTGATTCACGCATTTTACTTTCCATCTCTCAGCCACCAGGAGTTTGGGAGCCCTAGAGAGACACTGTGAATAATCACTATCCTTCCATTTCATACTCACATTACCCCATCGAGGAGTTAGCATTTACTCAGAGCTCCTGGAGAGGGAGCCACTTATGCAAACTCTCATGGCGTTAACACTGAATTGAGATTCCCTACAATTACCTGCAAATATTTGGCTACAAATAAACCATTCAAATCATATGCCCTCATTCACAAGGCATTTTAAGAATCAAACAGATGTGCTTATTATTCAATATCTCATTCTTGAAATTAAAGAATGCATTATCTGAATCTACATTGTGTATATGAATCTACATCACATCCTCTTAAAAGCATTAAAATAGCAAATACTTGTTCTAATAGAGTTTAAGTATGCAAAAATAACAAGCTTGAAAGTCTCCAAAAATGAATTAATATGCACTGCTGGACACTTCATCAGCCCTAGAAATTTTCATTTTAGTACTAAATTACACACAACAGTCTCCTTAGTAATCTTGGCTACTGTGGGTCTTACTGGTACCCTCCTAATTTCATCAGTCTTATATAAGTCACACCAATCAATCAATTGATCAGTTATTTATATCCCCTTGTTACTGCTTTGCTAAGAATTTTTCCAATTATTAATAAAAATTTTAGACTAATTTGAAGTATAATACCTTTCTTAAAAACTGGAAAAATGGGGCTTCCCTGGTGGCGCAGTGGTTGAGAGTCCGCCTGCCGATGCAGGGGACACGGGTTCGTGCCCCGGTCTGGGAAGATCCCACATGCCGCGGAGCAGCTGGGCCCGTAAACCTTTCTTAAAAACTGGAAAAATGAAAATGACCTTTTACTGATGTCAAAATTAAAATAGCAACTGACATGTTAAATGTGTTTTTTATAAATTATGAACACTGTAAAACTAATACGAGTATACAACTTTATGGATTACTAAACTATTTCACATAAGTTAATTACTTAATAAAATCTTTAATTCAGTGACTCTTCTCATCTAACTTCTAACATGCTTTTAAAAATTTTCACATCCTTTTCTATTCTCTCACATTGAAATATTAAGCTCAGGTAGTTATATACATATACACACAAACATATATTTGGAAGTGTATACTTGAAGTATTTACATAAATGAATATGTAAATATTTACAAGAATATATCTTTCTTGACTATATTTTTCATTCTAAAGAAATATTTATCTATCTATTTAAAGGTAAAGGAAAGGCATACTTTAAGGGAAGCTAGAACAGAAGTTATGTAGAAATGCACATCATAAAGGCCTACACCTATGAAAGGCAGTCTTCAAATTTAATTCTACATTTCTTAATAGTGAAGAGAATATAAACCAGCTTTATATTACTGTAGAAGAAGCCGAAACTCATAAATACTGACTTGGATAAGAGATATAAACCCAAGCTACAAAAATTAAAGGAACTCATAAAAATATCATCTTTTAAAGATAATAGTATAGCATAAGAAGATCACAGAAAAGAACTATGAAATGTTTACCAAACATAATAGTGAACAATATATGCTTATAGGTTTGTATAAATGAGTGAACATGTAGTCTTGGACACTTCATCAACCCTAGCCATTGCTACACATTCTTATTTTCACAGGAGTTAAAGATTTTAATGTAAAAATATTATATTAAAAGTAGCAGTGATAAGCAATCCAAACCAGAGTTTTGATGAGAATCTTTGGGAAAAAAAGATGCTCATTCTTTTAGAAGTACAATTTTGGTGTAACTTTTTTTTTTCCTATTTTGGACATCTCTCTCACAATTTGAAATTCAGAAATGCTGTGACCCCAAAATTTAACTTCCATGCAGCTATACATACACATCTACATGAACTATATATTTATAAGCTTATGACAGCATTGTTACTATAACCAAAATAGAAAGTCAACTTAAAATTGCGGAGAACTTAAAGAAATGATAATTCGTTTAAACAATGATAAAACGGATACAACGAAGCCATAAATGCTTGTGCCCTCGAGCACACACACACATGCCTAATTATCCCCCCATACATAAAATATTTCCTTCCTTCTTTCCTTCCTTCCTTCCTTCTTCACATCTTTATTGGAGTATAAATGCTTTACAGTGTTGTGTTAGTTTCTGCTGTACAACAAAGTGAATTCGCTATATGTAACCATATATCTCCATATCCCCTCCCTCTTGCGTCTCCCTCCCACCCTCCCTATCCCATCCCTCTAGGTCATCACAAAGCACCGAGCTGATCTCCCTGTGCTATGCAGCTGCTTCCCACTAGCCATCTGTTTTACACTTTGTAGTGTATATATGTCCATGCTACACTCTCACTTCATTCCAGCTTCCCTTCCCCACCTGTATCCTCAAGTCCATTCTCTTCATCTGCGTCTTTATTCCTTGCCCCGCCACTAGGTTCAACAGTACTGCTTTTATAAATTCCATGTATATGCATTAGCAAACAGTACTTGTTTTTCTGACTTACTACACTCTTGCTGTTCACAAAAAAGAATGTGTCTTGGCAACTGTGTTCTCTCTCCATACGTGTGTGTGATGTGTATAAATAACACGAATTCACATCACTGCTGACACACATGCACGCACAGATATAATTTTGGAAGAGGCAAAAAACTTAAACAGTCAAAGTCATTTGTCAAAGTCATGTGTCCTGAGTCATTGCTATGGACATTTCGTTCTAAGAGGCTCTGGAAAACCATTTTGTTTATAAACTGACCAGAGTTTGAGTTACTGAACCATGTGAGTAAATTTTTTATCTTCTTCCTCTTTTCTGCTGTCATCACTCATCAAAAACATCTGAAACACAGCTTTGAATAAAGCAAGAAGCCAATCTCATGATAAAGCTTTATTGCAGTGAATGATATCATACATGGAGTGAGGGCCATTTTTAGACACACTTCCTTTAAAATGTTTTGCTGTTTGTTTTCATTTTTATAAAAAAAGTAATAAAAATCTTAGAGTTAGAAAACATATATAAAGTAAAAGATGGAACTTCTTAAAAATCAACTGCACCCCAACAATATTGCCCATAGATTCCTAATTATGTGTCCAGATTTTGCAGGTAGGTACTCCTGAACATATGGACGAAGACAGCCCATTTAAAGAAACTTATGCACTTATATGCTTATATGTAAGGATAGAAAAATACATATATTACTCATATATAAGCTATAATCCCTTACATCTGTTTATCCAGAAGACCAGCTCAAACCATTTTGCTTAAAATATTTTGTTTTACTTTCAGATCTTCCCCAAAACAGCTAGAAAAACAGAAACCAGCCCTGTGAATTTCTATAACTTGGTTGATTTTCCTTTATTCAATGTCTATGAAGAGCCAGTTCACTAATGAGTGCATTTTCCGATACCAGAATAAGTGAATTTTTTGTTTGTACATAATCCAAAGACAGTAAATGTCTTGAGTTTAATTTATGAAGATGAAATATGTAAGCTGCTTTCATTCAGTGACTTCAGCTGAGACTATAAAATAATGTGATTCTTCGTATTTAATGAACACATAAGTGACGGCTGTCCCTAAAGTAATGGATGGGCAGCTACGCAAACATCTCCAGGGGCTGCCAACGTGCAAACCTCTTCATCACCGGGAAACCACCACCTGTTTTTAAAGTTTTAATTCTAATTTAGAACAAGTGATTATTTGGAAAGAATCAGAGGTAGTGTTTGCCTTTACTTACTGTAAATAAGACTGTCAAGGAAGGAACGGCCAATGTAACAACTGTATCCTATTTCTCCATCTGAGTTTTATAATCACTATGGAGATGAGCTTGGCCAGATGCTTTACTGGATGTACAACAGGTGTTTAATATATGCTTGTACTTGATACATGACTTAGGAATGGTTAGCAACCAGTCATCACCATACATCTTTTCTCCTTGCAAAAATACTATAAAATAATTTTAGACGGAGTCTACTATCTGGACTCTAGCCTTCATCAAAATACTGAATTTTATTTTATGATGAAAGCAAAAGACACTATGCCAAGAAAACCACAACAATAACTACTCAGCGTTTCATCGGATTGGACTATAGGATGTAATCAAGGTTTCTCTTTTTATCTTATCTCAGTGTTCCTTTACGCGCCACATACATCAGCACGAGAATACAGGCTGTCACAACAGAAATCCCAGTCACCTGTGGCTAAACTGAAGGAGAATTTCAGCTGCAAAGACATGGCGTCCAATTTTAGGTCATGCAAAGACTGACTGAAGCAGCTTCACAGTAATCATGCAGTTAAAGAAGAGCCATCACATCATGTATTAATGCGACTCTAAAGTAGAACCTCATGGTTGTCAGGTAAAGATGATTCAAAACATGAATAGAGTTTCTCCAACTATAACCCAATCCTACCTCTACCATGTGTGACCTGTGTAATATTAAGCAAAGAATTTGTATGGTGATGACACCAATATCTACAAACTGACGGGTAAATAAGGTAACATTATGAAAAAACTACCAAAGTTCTTGTATTCATCATTGAGCACCTCACTGATGTGACTTACCTACAAGGAATGTTGAGATACATATACATATATAACTCAACATTGTGTATATAATATCTATATGATATATTGCATATGTGAGATACATCGTGTATATGATATAGGTATAACTTCCTCTAGTATGAGGTGAAAATTGTAAGTGAAATAAGTAAAGACAAGCATGATGAGAGATGGAGGGAAGAAAATACCTTTTAGAATCTCATATTGCTTCATGGAGTACGTAATGCTGGTGGCGGCCCTCAAAGACGGATAATGTTTGGATAAATAATATGGGAGAAAACTACCCAAGCAAAGCATATACACCGCAAAGCACTATTCTTGCATCCCGTGCAGACAAGTTTACTCAGCAGTGGAAAGAGAGAACAATAAGAGCCCATCTCTTAAGGCTTTTGTACAACTTAAATGAGATAGTTATCATGAAATGCCAAGTGTGCAGTACAATGAAGGCTACCCGCAAACACGGATAATAATCATAGCATTTTTGGTATTCTTTTGCCCTTGATAATAACGGGAAGTCAGGTTTACTCTAACCATAGGTACAGGAAAGGAAATAATGAGGTAAACCTGATGTGAAAATGTTTATCTAATTTCCCCTGATGTGGCGAAAACAGCCCCATTCCAGATCATCACAGATGCTGAGGACCACCTCCGCCCCCCCGTCTTTCAGGTGTAAGCACGTGACCAGCCTGGAGGTCCCCGGTCTGGCCAAGGTAACTACTGTCCGCTCCAGGTCAAGGGTATCTGGTCCTTTGAGTCCATTCCTCAGCTCCCACTGAGGCACTTACCTACCATCCGTGAATCTGGAGTAACCGTCCTCCTGACCCTGACGGAAATGACTGAATTCTAGTGAATCAGATACAATTTGATTCTAAAATGCTGACAGCGGGGCTGATGAAATAAGTGAAGCAGTGTGTTCTGTGAATGAAGACCAGGTTCGAGATTGGCAAGGGCTCCAAGGGAGGTTATTTTGAGAGAGCATTTCAAGATGTCGGTTTCTGCAAGTTGGATAATCCAAAACTTGTGTATATGTTTTGAAGATGGTAAAGGAGGGCTTCCCTGGTGGTGCAGTGGTTGAGAGTCCGCCCGCCGATGCAGGGGACACGGGTTCGTGCCCCGGTCCGGGAAGATCCCACATGCCGTGGAGCGGCTGGGCCCGGGAGCCATGGCCGCTGAGCCTGCGCGTCCGGAGTCTGTGCTCCGCAACGGGAGAGGCCACAGCAGTGAGAGGCCCGCGTAGCACACACAAAAATAATAATAATAATAATGAAGACGGTAAAGGAGAGATATTTATTACCTTTAAACAATTTAAGCTATTCTATTAACTTATGATTAATTTATCAACCTATAAAATATCTGTCATAATTCTATGGTGGTAAAGTGACGCTAGTTCC
The DNA here is from genome assembly GCF_003031525.2 of Neophocaena asiaeorientalis asiaeorientalis. Taxonomy (NCBI): domain Eukaryota; kingdom Metazoa; phylum Chordata; class Mammalia; order Artiodactyla; family Phocoenidae; genus Neophocaena; species Neophocaena asiaeorientalis. Next base: position 2,211,136 of record NW_020175446.1, read on the forward strand.
TTTTCTTGCATCTGATTCTCAGGTATTAAAATTAAAGTCTGCAGGCACATGGAACTCAATGTCTATTTATGCATCACACAGAAATGCATGTTTAACATGTTACTGCTGTGAACTATGACAGACAAAACAGATGACTGGATAGCAGATATATTATCTTAAGGCTGGGCAATGGTGCTGGAGAAAAAGAATATGACACCTCTTCTTTTAAATTCAGAATCCTGGTGAAACCACTTCTTCATCGTTTGAGTATGATTTTTCACTGGTTCACTTTCTAGTCCTGTGTTTTATAGATCATATTTATATTACCTATGGCATTCTTTTAGTCCTATTTGCCTCATTAAATCACACATTTCCTCTCCATTTGAGAACTGTCTCAAGTCTTTTCCACCAGACTGCATTTTCTGAAGAGCTGAACAATTCTCTCCTTCTTGGATAACATTTCCCTAACACTATACTATTACTGTACCAAATAACGCTTTCAAAATTTATACTCTCCAGTGAGTTCCTTAAGAAAGCCAAAGTCTTTGCTTTAAAGTCAATTTTATACTTCATTGGGTTTGTTTTCATGTGGGTAGCTTACATGAGATAAGGAGATTTCAGTGAATTGAAATAACATGCGAGTGTTGAAGTTCCTCAGTAAAGAATCGCACGATCACAGTCGAGCCAGGCACAGGATGTATCTGCAGACTTTCAGGTTATCGAAGCCGCTACAGAATATTTCCTTGTTATCTTCCCACAACTGGGAAGGAACTTTTATTTGGGGACGTAACACGGCGTCTTGTATCCAATAGTAGAGTGTCCTGAGAATCCACGCCAATAAACCATGCAAATGTGTCCAAAATAGTTGACTGATATTAGAAAGTTTATTTCGCTGCCTGCTTTCAGTTATTAACATCTTTAGCCCAGGAGCACTCTCCAGCTAGGGTAGGAAACCCCGAGGGAAGAGAGAAAGTGAGAGAAGGAGACAACATGGGCTTCCCAGCTGGAGAGCAACAAGACAACAGAGAGAAAACATGTTTGGGTGTCAAGGCAGATGAGAGTAGGAAAAACGTCACCTCCTCCTTCCTGGAGGTGTCCTTACACTACAAAAGCTCTCAGGAACATCACACAGCCAGAGAAAGGAGGCGGAAGGGTGCCACCAGGCTGATGGGCACAGACCCTACTGTAGAAAGCACAATGTGTTTTTTTTAAGTTACATTTATTGTACATCTGAGTTTTGGAGTGGGAGGCATGCCTCCAAAAAGAGACATAATAAGAAACAAGAAGTTTGTTGTTGTTTTCTTTTAACAAACATCTAGTTTTAGGATACCTTCAGAACAAGAAATAGCAACACAGCGGTCCTAAGGGGGAAGCAGGAGATAAGTGAGTGACAGGAAGGAATTACAGAGGCAGCAAAGCAAACACCTCCAGTTTCAAGTCTGGGGCCCTGACCATAGTTACAGCAACATGGGAAAAGATATTCTTACTTTAAATGTACAATTAAAAATAGAATATTCAAGACAAACAGCATTTAAATCAATCGATTCCATATTGGTTCCCAATTCTTGTGGACAACGGAAAACATACACATGCAAGGTAAGGTTCTTGCCCCCAGACAGTACCTCAGTAGCAGGTGAGACAGGAGTGATACAAACAGAAGTTGGGGGCAATGTGAGATAATTATTGTAATGGTGGAATAGTCAAAATGCCAGAAAGTTAAAAGAAAATCCTTTCAACTTCTTGAGTCATTGGGACAGGAGTCAGGGAATAGGTGGGCTTTGATCTGGACCCACTGGGGATGAATAGAATTATATTACTCAGAGATGGTAAATAAAATTCTTAAATCTAAGATGTAAGCATTCCTTGGGGAGGCTCTAATCCAAATCCCTCCCTTTGCAGATAAGAAAACAGAATAACACTACAAATACCAGTGCTCTGTCAACAGAAAATGCTTTCCCATAATACTTTGCACTTTACTAAGCTCATTTCAAGGAGAGGGCTTACTAAAAAGGAAGGAATGTTTTCTAAATTCTCCTGTGACCTCTTGTTTGAGAAACGACACCCACGGTTAATGGAATCAAATTTAAAACTCCACATTAAGAGTCCGGAACCTATCCTGAAGTTATGCATGAATCTTAAGAGTTGAGAAAGGAGAAAAAAAGAACAAAATACAACTGAGAAAACACAGCATTTCTAAGATTTGGGTGATCAATGTAAAAAACAGATGAGCAGAGAATGCTTGACTGATAATACACCATTTTGTTATCATGGATTGGTTTGATTTTTTATGGAAATGAAGACAATTATTAAACTCGCAATATTATCTTAAAGACAAATGAAATAGTAAAAGAAAGTACTTTGGAAATCTGGCAGGAACATGTGATCAAGTTGTTTTAAAAGAAATTAAGTATTTCTTCACGATGTTTCCTGATACATCACCCCCAAGCTGAGTTGTCCAAGGGAACATTTTCCCCCTTCCTTACTGTCAATATCTAAGACTTGTGTCATCTTAAGATCAGCATATAACATCTGTCTTTAAACTCCTGTTCACCGTAAAGTGAAACACTCAGAATTTAATATAATTATTTAATATAACATTTCCAAATATAGTTTACAAAAAGGGAGTACATTTTGTTCACCAACCTAGGAGATTTTCAGTAGAAAGCATTCCACAGTGCCTGAACTAACAGGTAGCAGAATTTGCCACTGGTATACTTTTCCGCTTTCAGTAACTCTACGTACCCTGATCTAGATTGGAGAAAATGTTCACTTTGGAATGATTTTCCATTAACTAATTGTCCAGACAACAGCACATAGGGATTTCATTCAATTAAAAAAAAAATTTCAGACTTGCATATAGTTCTACTTATGATATTCTAATCATGCAAACATTTTCTTGAGATCTGACATCTTCCTTTTCATGTATTCTGTAATTTAAAGTCCTAGTATCATTCAACGAATAGATGTAATGATTAGTGAAAGAATAATTTATCCATCATCCTTTGATATTTGGAGTCTACCTCCCACTAATATTGACTTCTGACTTGTCCTCTGAATGTGAAAAAGGGTATATACCTTTCTTGACGTTCATAAAGCTCATTTCATCTTCACAGTGCCTTTGAATCGTTCTCATCAATGACATACTGACAACCCTGTTTAAGAGCTTTAAATGTTGTCATCCACAAATGACAGAAGGGTTACAACCCCAACATTAGGAGGACGCAAAGGATAATTTCTCCGTCTTCTTTCTGATAGGTCTCCAACTTTCATATTTACCCAGTAAACACACACATGCATACATATCCCATCTATATAATTTAAAACTCACTGATAAATCACTGGTTTTCTTTTTTCTCCTCTGGATCCTAGGCTGTAAATAGATTTTAGTCAATATTAATTGTGTACATTTAGTCTAATTTATGGTTCTTGCCTGAAAGGGCTGCAGTGAAGATACCGCAAACTTCTTTTTCAAGAGGCTAAATCCTCTTCTACAAGGATTTGCAAAAAAGAAAAGAATGACACAAGTAATGAAGTCTACTCAGACCCTATAAATAGTTGCAATAGCAATCATTCAAAAGTATGTTCTACAATACAGTTTCATTTCCATTTCCTCAGATTGATTAAAATGCCTATTGAGGGCTTCCCTGGTGGCGCAGTAGTGGAGAGTCCGCCTGCCGATGCAGGGGACGCGGGTTCGTGCCCCGGTCCGGGAAGATCCCACGTGCCGCGGAGCGGGTGGGCGCGTGAGCCATGGCCGCCGAGCCTGCGCGTCCGGAGCCTGTGCTCCGCAACGGGAGAGGCCACAACAGTGAGAGGCCCGCGTTCCGCAACAACAAAATGCCTATTGAGAAAATATGCTTTCAAGCTAGGGTTGCACTGAGTGGAAGACAATTCAAAAATGTTTAGCCAGAAAGAGAACGATTCAAAGGAGCGTGTGCCTACTTGGTTTTAAGCCCCACCCTTTTTGCAGAATATTTCTAAAGTACTGTGAAATAAGGGTACATTTTAAGTAAGAGTACACAGGTTCACAATGTTTTCTATTTATACGTCAGTCATTCAAACTATCACTAAGTGCCATGTGAACGGACTTATCTGCAACGTGCTCTCTTCAGGCTGGGTCTGTGAGGTAACAGGGACTTAGATAACAACCACTTCATCTAATTATTTACCCATTCAGAAGTAATGGAATAGTCCATCACCGTGAGCCGTAATGCTGCAGCCAGAATGAATCAGTCAATCAACCTTGGAACAATCTGTATAAATCATGGAGATAATCAAAATGAGGAGAGCCAGGGGAGAAGAAACAGCAGAATGAGAGGGACGCAGGAAAGGAGGGAAGAAGAAAGATGGGCAGAGGGAGACAGATGGAGGGAGGGAGGGAGAGAAACAATGGTGGCAATAACAAGTTTAAGCATCTATGGTTACACATTTTTATATAATGTATCTTTCAAGCTTCTTCCTCCTACATTCCCTGTCTCAGTAATGACTTCATCATCGCTCAGTTTCTTTATAGAAATCTCAACCCCCATAACATAAAAAAAAAAATTACAAGCTGGGCACCATGCCCTACAGACAGAAGATGCTCAACTTTGTCACTTCCCTCACCTTCTGTTTAAGTCCAAATTCTCCCCATCACTGACCTCCCTTCCCTTCCCATCTCACCTGCTGTAGCCTTATCTCATCTCTTGTGAGCATCCTGTTTCCACTTTCTCCAGACTGAGACTCTTGTCTCTCTTCTCTCCAATTCATTCCCTACACCAGAGCCTCTGAGTCAACTGTCTTCCAAATCATGACCCTCCCCAACACCCCGCCCCAGACAGTCTACATATGCAGAATGGAATGGAACTGGGCAGGAACTAAAACAATTACTGAATGCCTTATATGTGAGAGCGCCAAGTGAATCCAAGCTTAAAGAAAAATACAGTGTCTGTGTGTCAGGAGCACACAGCCTAGTAGAAAGCAGGGCCCCTGTTGACAGAATTGAAGCAAGTATTATATTTCCATTTTGTTTTCCTCTACAAGAAGCATAAGGATATTCTATATGAGGAAAAGGGCATGGAAGGCAAGAGAAAGAATTGCTTGTTTGAGAGATCAGGGAAGAATTCATAAAGGCCAGGGTAAATAAATTGGTTCTAAGTACCCTGATCAGAGGTTGCTACAGTGTAACTGTGGGATGTTTTGGGGGCAGATCACACAGATGGCAAATGCTTGAGCAAAGGTACAGGTGAAATACTGATCCTTTTTACTATATACGTCTAGAATAAACACTGGTCCGTGAAACTTAGTATTCTCTGTGGGTGTGATTCACCTTTTTTAAAGAGTGTTTTTTAGAGCAGTTTTAGATTCACAGCAAAATTAAGAGGAAGGTACTGAGATCTCCCACATGCACACTGCCCCACAGGTGCACAGCCACCCCCATTATCAACATGCCCCACCAAAGTGGTACATGTGTTACAGTGGTAAACCTATATTAACACATCATCATCACCAAAGTCCGTAGTCTACATTAGGGTTCACTGTTGGTATTGTACATTTTGAGAGTTTGGACAAATGTGTAATGATAGATGTCCATCATAAGAGTAGCCCAAAGTATCATCACTGCCTTAAAAGTTGTCAGTGTTCTACCTATTCATCCCTCTCCACTTTACCCGGCAACCACTGATCTTTACTGTCACCTTAGTTCTGCCTTTTCCAGGATGTCATAGACTTGGCATCATACAGTATGTAGTCTTTTTAGATTGACTTCTCTCCCATAGTATTAAGCATTTCAGTTTCCTCTGTGTCTTTGGATGGCTTAACAGTACACTTGTTTTTCTTTTTAGGTCTGAATAATATTTCATTGCCTGGATATGCCTCAGTTTATTTATTCTTTTACCAATCAAAGGACATCTTGGTTGCTTCCATGTTTTGGCAATTACGAATAAAGCTGCTATAAACATGTGTGTGCAGGTTTCTGTGTGGACATAGGTTTTCAAATCCTTTGGGTAAATACCAAGGCGCATGATTTCTGAACTGTATGGCAAGAGTATGCTTAGTTTTATAAGATTTTGCCAAAGTGTTTGCCAAACGTGACTACACCATTTTGCATTCCCACCAGCAATGTGTGAGAGAGTCCCTGTTGCTCTACATCCTCACCAGCATTTGGTGATGTCAGTGCTCTGGATTTTGGTCATTCCAACAGGTGTGTAGAAACTTAATATCTGACTTAAAATATCCATATACCTAACATTCTTCCAATCAGGTTGTGCTAATATAACATAAAAGGGTAAAATCAGGCCTCCCTGGTGGCGCGGTGGTTGAGAGTCCGCCTGCCGATGCAGGGGACGCGGGTTCACGCCCCGGTCCGGGAAGATCCCGCATGCCGCAGAGCGGCTGGGCCCGTGAGCCATGGCCGCTGAGCCTGTGCGTCCGGAGCCTGTGCTCCGCAACGGGAGGGGACACAACAGTGAGAGGCCCGTGTACCGCAAAAAAAAAAAAAAGTGTAAAATCATGGAGAGACAAGGATCAAGTGTAGAAGAGAAAAAAATCCTGAAGTGATGTAGTTCATTTGGACGCCAAATTTACAGCCAAATTTACTTGTGACCGAAAAGAAAAAAGGCAATAGAATGAGCTCTACAGTGCTTATTCAGTCAGTCACAAATACGTGTGGAACAATTAGTTAAGCATAGATCATAGACCAGAAATCACTATTTTGCACACTGGAGACAACGTCCTCATGAAAACATCCACAAGTCCTATTTCACAGAGCAGATACTACAAAAATATGTTTATGGCAAAATTCCACATATAAGTGATATGATGTTTGTGTTTCTCTGCCTGACTTACTTCACTTAATACGATAATCTCTAGGTCCATCCATGTTGCTGCAAATGGCATTATTTCATTCTTTTTTATGGCTGAGTAATATTCCATTCTATGCATACGACATCTTTTTTATCCATTCATCTGTGGATGGACATTCAGGTTGTTTCCATGTCTTGGCTATTGTGAATAGTGCTGCTATGAACATAGGGGTGCATGTGTCTTTTTGAATTAGGATATATGCCCAGGAGTGGGACTGCAGGATCATATGGTAACTCTATTTTTAGATGTTTAAGGAACCTCCATAATGTTCTGCATAGTGGCTCCACCAATTTACATTCCTACCAACAGTGAAGGAGGGTATTTATAATAAGTCTTTAAGGAAACCCACAAAAATTTTTAAAAATAATTTTGAGAATCAAATTAAGTACAACATAAATGTTGTGCATTTTTGAAACAAACTAAATCTTTATATCCTTGATGTTAAAGTTTCTAAAATAAACAATGATATAATCACATAGATATAAACACATTCACAAATGTGTGTGTTTGCTCATCTTTCAACATGATGTATCTTATTGGATTAGTAACAAAAAGTCCCTGAGTCATGAGTATCAAGGGGGGAAACTGAAGGCAAATTGGGATGAAAAGGTGACAAGGGAAAGCAGACAGTGAAACAGATTAAAGAGAGACATGAAGATGGATGTTGTGGAAACATCCTTCTTATTTTAGTTAATTAGTACGGATTTTTAATTTAATTTTTTCTCCTGGAGTTGCCCAGGTCATTTCTCACAATATTCTGAAGAATAAGGTGTAGGGATAAACTCGTAACAGATGACTGACTTGCAAAGATATTATCCCTGGACAATGAAGGACACCAAACTCTCAAGGGTGAAACGAGAGAGAAGAGCCAGGAGAGGACTCTGAATCCCGTTTGCACACTGGTCACCACGACTCCTTGGTGCGTGTGGCAAGAGCGTGTCCCAGTCCCAAGGCAGCATCTCTGGGCTGCACTCAATACACAAATTTACATTCCACTAGGAACAAGCTGAACCAGTTTTCTCCGGACTGAGGAGCTGCATGGTTGCAGGACTTCAAGCTAAAATCAGGACAATTTCAGGCAAAACAGGACAGTCGGTCCCAATGTGCATATGTCAATTACTAGAACACTGGACTCAAAATCTAGCTAAAGGAAAGCCCAACTTTCTTCTTCAGACATTCCTGTATAACGTTTCTACAGTGTGCATAAAGCCAGAAGCATAACTTGGACAACATTAATCATTTAAGCTGTTTGAACAACCGAATGGCTATGAATCAGTTACACACTACTGAAAAACGTAAGTTTAAAAACTCACACATGTATCTCCGGCCCCAAACACTTTCTTGCGTTCCACACCTTCACACCCAAGAGCCTGCTGATTACCCCAATGTTTATCACACCACAGGCCTCTCAAACTCAGCCGGACTAAAATAGGATTAACCAAACCCCAGCCCCAATCAGCTTGTCTTTGGACCCTGCTTCAGTAAATGGCATCACCTTTCACCCAGATCACCCAACAAGAACCGCAATTCGTTCCTGCTTCTGCTTGCTCCTACCAGATCCAGCCTATCACCAGATTCTGCCTTAAAACTCCAAGTTCCTTCATTCACTCCCACTGCTGCCACTTCCCGAGGCGCTCAGCACTCCTCACAGCTGGCCAACTCGTCCCAACTTCAGTTGGCATCAAACGTACACTCTCTTCCACATCCTTGCCTTTAGGTGTGCGGCTTCATCTTCCCTTTCTTCTTGTTTATTGAGCACATTCCTCTTGGTTCAAAAAACTCAGCTGAGAACTGACACCTGGGGAACCTTTGGTGGACACTCAGCCCTACCTGGGCCTCCCCCGGCTTGTGTTTGATGGCTTCAGCTTCCCTACTCCCTACAAAACTGCAAGTCCCTTGGAGGCAAGAGCAATGTGTCAGCTGTCCCTAGTCTCCAATGCCGAGCACTGTTGCCCAGAACTGACACAATGCAGGACTGAGTGGGGCTGGTTGAAGGAGGAGAACCCAGGAGGGCAGAGCCGGAGAAGAAACCAGGCAGCTTGCCATCACAGCAAGCCTCCCAGGCCCTGTGACCTGGGCGTTTTTCCTACTTAACGCCTGTTCTACCCCAAACTTGTGGTAAGTGGTTAAGAATACACTTGTTTAAAGGACCTACTGTATAGCACAAGGAACTATACTCAATTATTTTATAATAACCTACAAGGGAAAAAAATCTGAAAAAGAATATACACACACACACACACACACACACGTAACTGAATCACTCTACCTGTACACCTGAAACCAACACACTGTAAATCAACTATGCTTCAATTAAAAAAATAAATAAGTAAAAGAATACACCTGCTTAGAGAAAACAAGTGAAATATCTAGTCATTCTAAATGCTCATCCACAAGTGAAGAGTCTTCAATCACAGGAAGAACAGAACTTTTTGATATTTTGTTCTGAAAGACACTGAATCTGAATGAGTTCAAACAGATGAGACTACAGAAATGTACGTTTCACAGACCCATCTCTAGCCAGATTTACAAATTCATGTAAACCTTGCTTCTACGTGGACCTGGAAAAGAGAGTTTTTTTTTTTTTTTTTTTTTTAAATAAATTTATTTATTTATTTTTGGCTGTGTTGGGTGTTTGTTTCTGTGCGAGGGCTTTCTCTAGTTGCGGCGAGCGGGGGCCACTCTTCATCGCGGTGCGCGGGCCTCTCACTATCGTGGCCTCTCGTTGCAGAGCACAGGCTCCAGACGCGCAGGCTCAGTAGTTGTGGCTCACGGGCCCAGTTGCTCCGTGGCATGTGGGATCTTCCCAGACCAGGGCTCGAACCCGTGTCCCCTGCATTGGCAGGCAGACTCTCAACCACTGCGCCACCGGGGAAGCCCCGAAAAGAGAGTTTTAAAAGCGATCCCATGCCCAACACAGATCTACCTTCTACGAGGAGAAGCGCTATCTTACTGCACCAGGACAGCTTGTCATCACTGTCACCAGCACAATGTCACCACATGTAAGGGAGGAAACCCACTGCTCCATGAGAATGTTTTCTCTAGGTCCGACACATGACAAAGGATAAAATAAATATATATACACACACTAATAGGATGTCTGATATCAAAGAGCATTCGGACAATAGCAAAAAGGAAAACAATACTTCAGAATTAAAGATGCAATAAACTCTTTAATGACCTTTATTTTCTGCTGAAATATTTCAAAAGATTCTTCCACAATACTCTTTGGCTATTTTATCCGGACAATGGCAACTCCACAATGGATTTTTACATAAGTTAGCAACGAAGAGGCTGCCAAATCCATTCGCCAGGCAAATTAGGTGGCAACCTTGGGAGGTGGGAAATTCTGGTCATCAACTTTGGATACATTTTATGCCCAACTCTCAGGTGTGTAGTCAGAGGCACACAATGGAGACACAACACCAGGTACAGGGCCACCTCACACTGTATCACACCTACGAGCAGAGGCGGCTGACCCCCCTTTGTCTCTTCCACTAGGCAACACAAGATGTGACTCATTTTACGAATTATTACCTCCTGCTTGCCACACCATACTGTTGGCCAATAAGTGACAGATTTAACTGGGATCCTTTAAAAACCATCTTCTTTTCTTTTTCAGGAAGAAAACTATAACACGCAATTGATGTAAGGTTTCCGAGGACAAAGAGTACCTTGCTAATCTCCTTACCCTCAACACAATACATTCTCCTCATTAGATTCTACGATACCAGTATTGATTAAAACAACTTTAAAAGTATTAATTACACACTTACAGGAAGGGCATTGTGCTGAGGGCTGAGAGAGCTAGCAGAGCACGGCACCTGTGTTTTGAAAAGAGAATGATCTGTACTTTATGCAAGAGATTTCTGACGCTCGAAGCAATTCGTTCAGAAAATCCACTTTAAAATGCAAGGTTGGCATGCAACAGGCAAGATGTTATTTGGGACCAAAGGCTAAAGGAAATATTGAATAAAGACTACAATACTATCAAGAAATTGTTGGAACTTCAGTTAAAACAACTTATCTGTCACTAATCAAGGACGATATATCGACTCACTGTAAAATTTTTTTTCTTGCAAATAAAGAGTAATAATAATAATTGTCAACAGTTATTGGGCATGAGCCTTGGAAAAGCTGTCGGTTCTTAAAAATGTTAATAATATATATAGATCGGTAGTTACATCACTTTGGATAAAATTAAAAGCAGAGCTATCTTCTCACAAACACTGCTGTACTGAGCAAAGGAGGTATTTAACTTATTTAAAATTCAGTGACAGAGGGACCATGAAACCAAGGAACCCATCTGATGAACACTGGCCCTGGAGGAAAAAAAAAGATCTGGAGCCCCCTGCCGGCCAGCCTTGACTCCACACTCCACGGGGAGCTGGCAGCCTGAGGAGATACATACAAGGGACTCAGGCAGGGGCTATTTCCCACCTGCCATAAAATTAACTTAATACCTTAGGGACTGTGAGGTCTGGACCCACGCTGTGCAGCCGAAGGAATCCCGACTGAGACCAGCATGGACTTGGGCTTCAGACTGAGCAGAGAAGCCTGTATTTGAAGCCGGTTTCCACTACCTGTTCATCCTGAGCAAAGTGATTATTCTCATTTTCAGAAGATCTTGAAGAGCTCTGTAAAAATGAATGTGATAATCCGTGACTCCCAGGCTCACAGGAGGAGTGACCTTCACATCAGAGGTGCCCAGCATAGAGTAAAATTTAAACGGTGGCCACTGTTACTTTTTATTGCTACAAAGGATCCCATAGTTTTTAATATTGCAGTGCGTCTTTCACAGACCTGTAGCTGACATGTGCTATCTAAACCAGTGTGAAGGGGAGTGTGGAACCTGTATTTCTCATTCCCAACAAATAGTTTTATCTATTTGCTCATCTTGCTTACACATCCCCTTTGCATCGGGTCTTATTAAGGCTACTTTAGTGCTTGGGGAGTATTTTAGAATCAAGAAAGGGGCTTGGGGAAGCAAAAGTAGTGATTGGAGCTTCCTAAGACCTAAAATGGGGTGAAGAAACATCAAGGAAGAAACAGCTAAGCAGAAAGGAAAAAAGCACAAGGAATTAAAAAATCTGGCGCAATTTGAAAAGACCATGTAGAGTTTTATAACGAAAGTAAAAGCTAGAGTTTCCTATGGAGTTTAGAAAATTTGAGTTACACACTAGATGTGCCAGTTACATTATTGCCTCTCAGCTTCAAATCCACCCTCCATTACCCGCTCTGTGATAATGAAACTGAACATTGTAAATGTTTCTCTTTAGTTTTAGTAGTTGTAGTTTCAGTGATGATACTTTCATAGATTATAATCCATTTAAAGTTACTATAAAATACTGGCTCTATTCCCCGTGCTGTACCATACATCCTTGTAGCTTATTTAGTTGATACACAGTAGTTAGCACCTCTTAATCCCCTACCCCTATGGTGCCCTTCACTCTGCCTGGTGGTAAGCACTAATTTGTTCTCTGTATCTGTGAGTCTGCTTCTGCTTTTTTATATTCATTTGTTTGTTTCCAGCTATTCCATTCCTGAGTATATACCTGAAGAAAACAAAAACACGAATTCTAGAAGATACGTGTACCCCAATGTTCATAGCAGTATCATTTACAAGAGCCAACATATGAAAGCAATCTAAGTGTCTACCAACAGATAAATGGATCAAGATGTGGTGTACACACAGACACACATACATACACACACACACACAGGAATATTACTTACCAACAAAAAGAATGAAATGTTGCCATTTGCAACAACGTGGATGGACCTGGAGGGTATTACACTTAGTGAAATAAATCAGACATTTTATGCTAGCACTGATATGTGGACACTCCTGAATGTTTTTATATAAATGTTTATATAATGTTTTAATATAAATTAAAATTTCTCTGTTCAAATTAGTCTATGGTTTCTGTATCTTGAGTAGATCCTTCTTGGTCCTCTAGATACCAAAACTGTAACAGTCAACACTGGAAAGTAATCTGGATGCTGAAATAATAAATACAGATAAATGGTTGCAGAATAATATAACAATGAGATACAGTGAGCAATTCCTTTCTTTTGTTTTCTTTTTTTTTTAACATATGAGAGTTGGCATGAAATGTTGCATCAGTTATAATAATGAAATTAGAGAGCTATGAATAGTTATTAACAATTTATATGAGTTAATCATATGATAATGATTCTTATCTGCTGGTCTGTAAAACAACCTGAAGTGAGAGACTAGTATGGTTTCTGTTGCTAAACATGGATATAATTAGAATCACATGATAAAAATTCTGTATAATATGAAGTATAATAAACACATTCTTTTCTTAGTGTTAAAGGCCACTCCCACTTTTTACATGACAATTTTGGGCAAGAGGTAGGAGTGAAAAAAAAATTTTTTTTAAATAAATAAAAGCACCATTACAAGAAATCAAGAAATTTATGCTTTATGTTCTCAAAATTCCTTGTCTGAAACTAAGCACGAATGCAACAAGATAATATTATTTCTTTATTAATGAATATAATGCTCTTCTTTTGATACTTACAAAAGAGACATTACTGAGACAGTATTAGTATATGTATTTTAGAATGATTGGAGATATTTATTTTAATAATTAAAAAATTGAATCCAGAGCTCTACTTCCAGAATGGTGGCAGGAGGGACACCAAGTAAGTGCCCCACAGCAGAATAAACATGATGTGTGTGAAGTGTAAGGAAAAAAAATTAACGTCTCTGGAAATTGCAAGAACATAAAGTAGAAGAAGGAACATTTGATCAAGAAAATCTGGTTTATTTGCAGAAACTCACATAGTGATCCTAAAAGTTATAAAAACAGCCAAAGGATCTAGAAGAACCAAAACAATCTTGAAAAGGAGAAAAAAAAATTAAGGACTCATGCCTCCTTATTTCAATACTTTCCACAAAGTTACAGTAAACACAACTGTATTGTCCTGGCATAAGAATAGACACATTAATAAACAGGATTCAGGACCAAGAGATAGAACCTCACATTTACAGTCAATTTATTTTTGACAAGGGTGCCAAAACAATTCAAGAGTAAAAGAACAGTCTTTTCAACAAATGGCTCTGAGAAAAGTGTGTACCCACAATCAAAAGAATAGAGTGAATCCCTTCCTCACACCATGCAAAAAATTAATTCATAATGAATCATACACCTAAATGTAAGGAGTCAATCTTTGTAACCTTGGGTTAACCAAAATCTTCACAGATATGACATCCAAAACAACAACGACAAAAAACTGGACCTCATCAAAATTAAAAACTTTGCATTTCAAATATCAAAAAAGTGCAAAGATGACCCATAGAATTGGAGAAAACATTTACAAATCATATGCTATGGCAAGGGATTTATATCTAGAATATAGAAGTATCTCTTACAAGTCATCAATAAAGACACATTACTCAACTAAAAACTGGAGAAAAACTGTGAATAGACACTCGTCCAAATAAGACACACATATGGCCAAGAACACATGAAAAGATGCTCAACATCCTTAGCCATCAGCAAAATGAAACCAAACCCAAAATTTGTTCGTATCTACTGGAACAGCTACATTAAAAAAAAAAAAAGAGAGAGAGAGAGAATTAATAAGTGTTGGTGAAGATGTGGAGAGACTGAAGCACTCATGTAGTTGAATGAAATGTAAAATGGTGTAGCCATTTTGGAAAAAATCTACAAGTTCCTCAAAATGTCACCGTATGATCCAGCATATCCCCTCCTAGTTACATAGCCAAGAAAAATAAAAACATTTTTCACACAGAAACTTGCACACAAACGTTTATAGCAGTATTCTGCATAATTGCAAGAAGTGGAAACAACCCAAATATCCGTCAGCCAATAAGTAAATGTGATGTATATCCATAAAATTGAACATTATTCAGAAATACAAAGAAATGAACTACTGATTCATTCATGAATGAACCTTGAAAACATTATGCTAGTAAAAGAAGCTAATCAAAAAAAGACCACACTCTGTATGACTGCATTTAAATGAAATGTTCAGAATAGGCAAATCCATAGAGACAGAAAAGAGATTAGTGTTTGCCTGGGGCTGGAAGGATTGAGGGAAAACCGGTACAGGGTTTCTTTTTGAGTTGATGAAAATGTTCTAAAACTGTGGTAATGGCTGCATAATTCTGGGACTATACTAAAAACCATCGATTGGTACACTTTAAATAGGGGAATTTTATGGTATGAATCATATTTCAAAACAACTATTATTAAAAGGAAAAACAGCTCAGGAGTAGAGAATTGAGGGTAATATAGGATACTGAAATTCAAATTGACTCTAATTCCCACTTGCAAGTTATTTATACCAAAAGACACCTACATTAATTAAGTTTGAGAATAAAAAAAAAAACTGAATGCAAAACACCCACATTAATTCATTTGAGAGAGAATAAAGAACAGTGGCCAAAAGACTTGGTTTCCCAAAGGAAGAATCAGATAGAACTCAGAATCTTCAGACTGGTGAGCTTGTCTCTCTGCCCGGACTCCATTTCTCCCCTAATTCACTTAAAGGATTCTTATTGAGTCTCCCCAAGTCCAGTTCAGATGTTTCCCCATTTTCCTTAACGCTTTCTGAAGCATCGGTCTTCCTGGGCTACTGATTATATATCAGTTTATGTAATTATACATACCGATTTATATATGGATAGAATGATATATGGATGCAATACCATCTTTATTGTTAAAAAACGGTTGGCTAGTATACATACAGCTGATTCACTTCGTTATATAGCAGAAGCTAACACAACATCGTAAAGTAATTATACTCCAATAAAGATGTTAAATAAAAAGAAGAAAGTTGGCTAATCTCATTTTTCTTTCTTTCTTTTTTTTTTGCTTTTTTGTATATCTGTACCCATTGGATCATTGGCATTCATTGCTTAAACGAGAGTCCTTTTGGCGAGAGAATGGATCTAGGCAATAGAAATACCTCATTCAAGGAGGGAGCGTAATTCCCTTCGGCACTATGGGAGTAAAGTGGCTCATAAGCCCAATTCACATCCCCTTCCACTCTCAGATGTGTTCTAACATAAAGCGTCAATTCTAGAGTTACTCACATCTTAATACTGGGTTGGCCACAAAGTTCCTTCAGTTAATGAATACGTTGTTCAATAAAGTTCTTGGTGAAAATGAAAAACGTCTTATTTTTACTTGAAACTGAACTAACTTTTTTGACCAACCCAATACTATGTGCACCAACATGGACTGGCAAGAGCAGGGTAGAGGTCAGACTGTGGAGTTTAGGAAGTGAGAGGGTTTGAGCCAGTGACCCTTGGTTCCCTACCATCTGTATAGAGTGTGAAATACATGGAAACACTCATGTTAGCTTGTGAAACAGCTAACTGTTGGAAAAGAACTTGAAAAATGGAGGACCAATGCATCCCAGGGAACAGGGACCACAAATAGCATCTCCAGTCTGGATGGCCCAAATCCAGCAGCCTGACTGAAGCTCTACTGGGTTAACAGAATCAACAAGAGCCTAGGTAGACTGCCTACTCATCAGAAATAAGTAGCCCGGTTCTATGGAATCTATCATCATTTCTAAAAGAATAGATCGCAGGTCATTTCATCTGTGGACACTATGACCAAGAATGAAAAGAGATAAGCAGGTCCCAAAGATCTAGCAACGTGAGATTTATCTCAAGTGGAGTTCAGCACAGGACAACATCGAACCAGACATACTTCTTCCCACTGTCAGGATGTCCCAGTAGCTTTTCTTTTTGTTTTCTGTGCCCTGATACTATCTTAGGAAAAGAAAAGCAGGGTATAGACGAGAAACCCCAGAATGCTGAGAATTTACTCAAGAGATTGGGTGTGCTTGGAATGTAAGTTTTCACTGGGAGAGACTCACAGTTAATTTCCAGATATAAGTCTAACAATATCTCCCCAGACCACTCCCACTGCATGTCACCAGAGGTAATCGGAGGTTCAAAAAAGGATGGGGCCAGATACAGAAAATAGGTACATTTATGTTGAAGTTTACAATGGTATGTCACTCACGTTTTGTTTCCAGTGCCTAGTCCCAGGTCCACCAAAGACACTAGGGCATACTGGTGAACAAGACAGCCTGTATGCATCTAAAGTTTACCTTTTAAAGGAGTAGAGGGGTAGTCAATAAATGTTTACTGAAGATAAGTAAACAAATATTCTTGGGAAAAGTCTATTTTATTGCAGTAAAGGATCCATGTAAGTTCAATTTTCACACTATTCGACCATGCCATACGACGCTAAAGAAACAAGATGGCGGGAGGTGTTGACTGAGATATGGCTGCCTTCCTCCCAAGAGGCTCCCAATAGTGGGGGGGTGTGAAAGCACACATGATGCCTTCAGCTAGACTAAGCTTTAGGCTGACTAATTCTTGACTCCAGACCCCTGACACCTCCCTTTTCTTTGAGTTTATCTTACCTTAGAAAACCTGCAACTATCAACTTTTTCTCTGCCTCTTTGAGATTTAAATCTTTTCAAAAGCCACTTGTCAGTGTTACAGCAGAGAAACGTCTTTCTCGAGGACCTGGGAGTCATTCCTTTGAAATGCAATCAAAGCAGACACACGTGGCCAGATCAGTTGTGAACTCAGGAATAATTCCACCTGCTGGACCCTTCCATAGAACAACATCCCCTCTGGGGTCCTCCAGCACCCCTCTGCTACTCAGCTACCTCACCTCTGCATTTAAAAACACTCCATCGTTTCTTTCAGCAGAGTTGAGCTAAGTGTTCTGGGCTCTCTCCCCTATTGCAATAGTCTTAAATAAAGTCTTCTTTGCCTGTTTAACTTGGGTGCAATTATTGCTTTGACAGTAGACTGGATCACATAAAACAAAAGAAATAACGTAAACTTATTTCTTCCCTAATGGAATTCAAGAAAATACGTGTTTAGAAGTGTTAACATCATGAATAACTCCTGATTATTATATAAACCTGGACTTCAGAATGAAAAATAGCCTGTTACTACACAATTATCTTTTGCTTTATTGATAGCTGCTCTTACTAAAGTGTGTGAACTATAATGTACCATACTGAAAATAGGCTGAAACTGCTTTCCCAAATTTCACTATTCTTTCGCTTTAAAAGGAATTCAAGCAATTGATTGCATTTCTGCATGTTTGTACTTCTTATCCGTCACAAAAGCTGTGTCTGTTACTACGATTAGCCAAATGGTGATCTATACATACATCACTTCAAAATATGAGGCATAACATTTTGTCAACTACAGATGAGAGAAAAATAACATTGGCAAACAAACATATCAAATATTAAAAATCATGTATCTGATAAGTATTAATTAAAAATAAATGATAAAACAGTATTTTCTAATATATTAGTGCTAATATGACAAATTGCCTTTCCAATGTGATGCTCTGATATGCTTTTAAACATGTTTAAGTTTTTATATGGGATATAACAAATACCTATTTTCCAACAATTATACCATATTTAACATTTGTTAAATTCTATGTGTTAAATTATATGTTAAATTACAGTCATGAAAACACCATCAATTGAAAGAAATAAAAAATATGTAGAAAAATAAGTAGGCATGTAAAATTTAAATCCAAAAAACACATTTTGAAGAGTAGAAATGTTCTCTCAAGATGACTCCAGCCATGAGAACTTCTACTATTTTTTAAATTATAACGGAATTTTACACTGTGTTTTTACACCACTGAATCTCAAATTGCATGCAAAAATGTCCACATTCCCTTAGCTCTAAGGCAATGTTCAGCTGTGAGGTGCCTTCTAAACATCGCTCGACTGGCCTTGGAAAGGCAACAAAAAGTCTGTCTCTTGGCAGAAAAAGAAAAAGAAAAAAAGTGACTAGCTTTGATTTCTTTTCACATTGCTACTTATTCTTGCCCCAGATTCTTTTAGAGTCAGGAAAAAAAAAGGAAAAAGGAATTTTATCAAATCCTTCTATAAACAATGTGGAAAGTCATCCGTCAACAATTTCCTCATGTCTGTACAAAGCTCCCAGAGACTGGTTCCAGCTAATAATCTACTTCAATTCATATTTAATTAAACCAATTCATGGCAAGGAAATAAGGAGTCACTGTACAGATTATTTAATCGACCCATTACTGAATGTGAAATTCTTGCACCTGGATCAATTCAAAATGCTCATTCCCTGCTCATCCCTGCCGTTTTTTTCCTTAGACTTCCCAGCAGTCCTGCTTCTAAACTCTTAATCAGTTGAGGCTGTTTGTATGCATGGAGATCACCCAAAGGATCTGACTGAGTGGAGAGAGATTCCAACTTATGAACAGAAAACTTCTTTCTCTACTTAACGTATCAAACCTGCTGAGAAATTGTAATTTTAGGGACAAAAATCCTTGTCTGCCTTTTCCTCTATAGCAACCAGTTAGTTATGACACTTCTGTTTTCCAAAATATACTGTTACTTTCCATTACTGGTCCCTGTCAACCAAACCAGGTGCAAAGTAAAACATGGTAAACTTGGGCAAACTAATATATATTTTTTTAAAATGTCAAGCCCAGTGGTAAAACTACCAAAATATCTATCTTAGAGAATATTTTATATAATTCTGGGAATCTCCTTTTTATCTTAAGTTAATTTAACAGTCTTTGGAAAAAGGACTACAGAAAAAGTTGGAGAAATCAAGGAAAAGGAGGCCTGAGAAGCAGATCGATGTAGATGATTGAGCACTGGTTTTAGATTCTGTTCCTGAACTAACAAATTAACATGATAACTGAGCAAAGCTTGATCTTGAAACTGTCAGCTGTGGATTTCCAGAGTGATGATTCCATGTCGCACAGGGGTGACTGCAATAGCCTCTGCCTTTCCTGCTGGCTCCTCCACCCTGTGTTCTGAAATCAATTACCCACGCTGCTCTCAGGAAGATCTAAAATGCCAATATTCAAATGTAACTCCTTAGTTTAAAGAAATTCCTACAGGGCTCCAACTTCTGTCCCACAGCTTGCCTGCCAGGCTAAGTTAAGTGAAGTAGCGGGGGATGAGCCTGGAGGCCCGCCCTGGGGAAAGGAAGGGAGAACTCACTGATCACCTGCTTCCATCCAGAGAACCTGAGAAAGTATCATTTGTTATTGGTTGGGTTACAGTTCTTTTTTTAAGGCATTATCGAGTTACAAAAATAAATAAATAAAAACCCATTGAAGGACAAGAGAACATCCAAAGTCTTTAGTGCAGGAGGCAAGACCTACTTTGATGAGGAACTGGCCAAAATTTCAAGCCCTATGCTTTCAGCGCAGGTAATCCTGAAAGATTTACATCCTCTGAACGCATACCGTTCTAGCCCTTCTTCTGGGAATGCATTTACACACTGTTTTCTCCTGGCCGAATCTTGCTTCATTTACTCATTCATGGAGCCACAGATGACTTTAATGTGCAAGCTGAAGAAATTTTTTTAAAAGTCCCATAGCCTTTGAAAGCTAAACGCATGCTTCTCTTACTCCTTTTCTGTATATCTTGTAACAGTTGTGCTCAACTTAGCTTAGAGAACGTTGCTAGGGTGAGTCCTACTCAAGGCTTGCTGCCATGTCTTCATCACCTTAGTGTGTCCTGTGCTTATCACATAATGGAGAATCAATAATTATTGAACTGAATTTAGCCCAAAGGGTAATTGAACGATCAATTGAGCTAATTATAAATTAGAACAGTGTAAGGGATTTTGGAGTGCATTGGCTATTAGGAAGGGAATGCTGGAAGCAATTAGGTGAGCGCTGAAATTCTTTAAAGAGACAAACTTAATGAGCTTGACATACTCTGGGTGTGATTGTCT
Source organism: Neophocaena asiaeorientalis asiaeorientalis (assembly GCF_003031525.2). Taxonomy (NCBI): domain Eukaryota; kingdom Metazoa; phylum Chordata; class Mammalia; order Artiodactyla; family Phocoenidae; genus Neophocaena; species Neophocaena asiaeorientalis. The sequence goes on from NW_020175446.1 coordinate 2,231,747, forward strand.
TGGCAGCAACGCTACAAGACAAGAAAGCTCAAAAGACAGTGTCAGGCTCTAACCGAAATTCTACTGCTAAAAATCACAACTGTTTCCTACAAAGAAGCAAAAGAAGACCTGTTTGAGCAGATTGGTGTAGCCTCACCGGAGGTCTCTTGATGAGCTCAGACTATAGGAACACAAGAGAGAAGGTGGGAAGGGCCACCCCTACTGAGAGGCAAATGCAGAGGAAATGCAGGGACCTATAAACCCGCTTCCCAGAGGTCTACATCCTAGGAGCAGTGCTCTTGGAAGGGGCTGGGACCGGAGGGTGAGGCAAAGCCATTTCCTGATTATCAGTCAGTGGGATTAAAAGAAGCATGCATACCTTGCTTGGGGCTACAGGATATAATTCCAAGAGAGAAAGCAAAATGCCATGTTATCAGATTAGGAGTATGATCTAGGGCTAAAAGTTGTAGAACAGAAGACACAAAGCGAGCAAAGTCAGATGAAGACAGGTGAGCAGATGTTAGAACCAGATCTAACCCCCTCGTCAGCCCAACTCAGTTCTCCCAGCAGCCAGTGCAGAAACCTCCAAGCCCAACCTTTCCAATGCACCCAATCACGTGCTCTCCACCACCTTCTACTGGAGGGAAACCCAAGTCCTTATCACCACGCACGAAGCCATGACACTCTGGCCCTTGCTTTTCCAGAGCCCCCTGTCCTCTGGCCCCTGTGGTATTTTCAGCACAGCCAGGCATTCCGTCCTTCAGGAACACTCCTCTCTCCATGGCCCGTTCCTCTGGGCTTGCAGATGACTTGCCCCTCACCTCCTTCAACCCTTATTTAGTGCCAGTTTCTCCAACATGGCTTTACCCAACTATCATATTTCAAGGTCACCTTCCCCAAGGTGTTTTCTCTCTTTTCCCTCTTTTATTTCTCTCTGTAGAATCATGACCTGAAGATAATTCCTTCGCAAGATTAGATGGGGCACGTGTAGGATACCAAAGGCTCATAGCAGGCACTCCATAAATACTTAGCAAAATAATGAATGGATGAATGGAATTAATGAACTGCATTAAATGGAATTAAGGCTATCTAGACAAAAATTACATTTGAAAGAACTAAAAGTATATGTAGAACCAGATATTAATATAAAAATCTAACACTGGTCTACAGATAAGAGCTCATAAACTACTTTCCTATAAGTTACCTATCTTCATGATGACATTAGTGAACTTCTATTCGTGATCTTTGTGCAATTGTAGGGAAGGACAGAAAATAGAAGAGTGAGAACAAAAACAACAAAAGGTAAAAAAGTTAGAAAAAAAAATGTGAATGACTTTCAAGTGGACCCAGATTACTTAAGACAACCTTCCGTGCCTGTCTAAACACACACTGCTGCTTTGTCTAAATCTACGCTGTCTCCATGCTAAATCCTTTTATAATTTTAAGCAATTTTAATCTCTATAAATTGTAGATAACTCATAGCAATGTCAGTGCTTCTACTCCACAAACACGGAAAGGAATGTTTTTCAAGATTTCCTTCTTCCTCTCACAATAAGCCAGTTTTGTACATACGTGTAATTTATTTCAGCATTACATCCTGCTTACACGTGGGTGGTTTTCGAACTGTCTTTTGAATGATTTGTGACATCTTATTAATTTCCTTATTAATCAGTTAAATTTTTTGACACATTCATTTTATACTTGTATGAAGTATAGGATTATATCATTTTAAAATGATCATTTAACAGAATTGAACCCTTATCACATGCCAGACCTTATCTAACTTAACCCCAACGTGAACTACAGTGAAACAGAGCCTTGGAAATAGTCTTGCGTTCCTCAAGTTCACAGAAGTGGCGTCCTTCTTAAGACAATCAAGAAAAACACATTTTACAAAAAAGTCAAGCATATTAATAAAAGCTTGAAAAAGAAATAATCATCAGTACAATGAAGTATGTTTCTTAAAAACATTCAGATAAGCCTTTAATTTACTATTTGGGAAAGGTTACTAGACAGGCTGACCATGAGAGTACGACGGAGGTTGTCAGCAAGTGGCAGAACTGTTCAGAAGATGCACGCATACAAGGTGGGAAATACGGCTGAATGACTGAATGGATGGTTATGTGGTTGCAGTTACTCAAGAATGAGAACCACCTGGGACCTCCCTGGTGGTCCAGGGGTTAAGAGTCTGCACTCCCAATGCAGGGGCACGGGTTCACTCTCCGGTCGGGGAACTAAGATCTCACATATGGCACAGTGCGGCCAAAAAAAAAAAGAAAAAGAAATTAAATTAAAAAACAAAAAAGAGAACCACTAAATGGTTTCATGATGATGCCCATTAGAAAGAGGTCACTGTCATGGTCCATGGAGGGATCGATCCAAATTAGCTGAAGGAACTAGCAATATTCTTCCTGGTACCTGGAGGAGGACTGGGGAACTTGAGGAAACATCATCTGGGTTCAAATAAACGTGTAGCTATTGTGTGGAGGGAGAGGTTTTGTAATCAGCAGGTGCTGTAAGGGGAGGACCCCGTAGCAGGGAAGCTGGGGCTTTCCATTAAGTCGCTGGCCACGTTGGGATTAGCCTGGGGAAGATGGGGCTGAGAAAAACTGAAGATCTCAAGAAACTGGGGTGGCAGGTGATACGGACAGATGTCCCCAATCTCTCTAGGCCTCTAATTGGTGTCCATCCTTGCCAGGTATGTATGTACCTCCCAGTTTAGCAAAAATCCTGTCGAGATGGATTAACCAGCAACCTCAAGCCCTGACATTTCCTCTTAATAATTTTCTACCCACTAAGTCCCCACGGCTTGGCTATAAACTCCCCCTTGCCCACTCTGTGTTCAGAGTGAGTCCTGTGCTATGCTGAGGTCTCTTTTCTCCGACTGCAATAGTTCCTAAATAAAATTCACTTTTAACACTTCAACCACTGTCAAGCTGTGGCTCTCTTTAACTGATATTAGTTTTCAAATGTTTATTAGTAGCAACCATAATTGAAATGTAACATTATGTGAATAACCTGGAACTTCCATGAGAGATCTATGACAAACATTTGAAACTGCATCCCCTTTTACATTGTGAAATGTAAAGTTCCTGTTTAAAGTGATTTCTGTGCTCAGAAAGGGATTGTGGGAGGTTCCCAGCAGCAGGAGAGACACTGAGGTGTGTCTCCCAAGGGTATAATGAAACAACCCTTATCTAACTACAGATTTATCTAAAACAGCATCCTTGTCCTAAATTGTTACTCACTAGAGTTCTGTACTTTATGTGAGAAGTTTTAAGGTGTGATATTTCATTAACATACATTGTATTATATTTTTTGGCCAAACACTATTTCAAGGGGCCAATTTAACTGTCACATGATAGAAATGAAATGTAAATGCTATGGCTGAAATGTCTGTGTCCCCTCAAAATTCATATCTTGAAAGCCTAAACCTCCACAGTGTGATGGTGTTAGGAGGTGGGGCCTTTGGGAGGTTACTAGGTCATAAGGGTGGAGCCCTCATGAATGGAATTACTGTCCCTAGAAAAGAAACCCCACAGAGCTCCCTCCCCCATCTGCCATAAAACCTACTCACAAGGGTGTTCATATTCACAAGCCTAGTGCCTATAAATCCACCATAGGTGGAAAATCTACCTTCTTTCTTTTTATATTTTTCCACTCACCAAAAAAAGTCACTTAATTTTAATACTTAGAAGTGCTTATTTCCTGATTTCCTCCTAAAGTTAAAAACAGTAAAAAGCAACTCAAGTCAACATGTATTGCCTCCCCATCACATTATATTTTTACATTTTCTAAGCTGTGAGAAACAGTAAGATTTGAAACACAAGTACAAAATACTGAAACACATTGTAAAGGCAGATAATATACGCTAAGTCAATGAGTTACAAATTCCTCTAGATGAAAAACTGAGTCAATATTTCCTGCATTAGTTTTTCCTTCAAAAGATCTAAAAAGCAAAAGATCTAAAAAGCAAAGAAAAAATTCGACGGACTGCCTTCTGTTTTATTTACCAATATTGATGACAGAAAATAGCTTTATCAATGAAGCAGAAAACTATAATTGGCAGAGACTAATATGCTGCCAAAGAGCGAACTGCTTCACTTTCTAAAGAAGTTAATTTTATGTGGTCATTAAGCATGGAAAGGCACGACTCGGAAAGCTGATTCTACCACAAAACGCACCAGCTACGAGAAAGGCACAATATGTAGGATACAACAAATGTTAATGCCACTGAAAACAATGAAATACTATTTGGTGAATATGTCAATACATTTTGTACACTTCGACATCATATACAGTCTTGAAATCATGGCTGGACTTAAAGGCAGGGCAAATGAAAATCTAATTTAATCTCCGACAGTTAGGAACTGCTCAACGTTAACTGATTCACTAATTTTCCTCATCCTCAGTTTTTTCAGAGCCCAAGTAGGGACAATGACTCCTATTCTACAGCACTGTCATGATGCTTAGAAAAGTGAGTATACATCAAAGCACACGGAATACGGCAGACATGCAATGCTATCTGATTTTTTGAAATGTCTAAGGAAATAAAAAGGATGCAGTAAAACTCTACTGGTCTGGCCTATGGAAAGTACAGATTTCTGTAACTTCTTGAGATTTTGCAGATTTATTAAGTAATGCAGAGAGCATTAAGACACAGAGTTTGCAGGCCTGAGAAGATGCCCTTGGAGTTAAAGGTTAGCATGACCAATGCACTGCCTTGCTAAGAAATCAGCGTTTGTCTGCTTGTGTGATTTCCTCTTGGTAAATACAAAAAAGGAATTTACTGCCATTGAACAACTGTACTTTCCCACCTACATCCAGTTACAAAATTGAGTAGCTCTAGCATTCTTTTTTTTTTTTAATTTTTTTTAACATCTTTATTGGAGTATAATTGCTTTACAATGTTGTGTTAGTTTCTGCTGTATAACAAAGTGAATCAGCCATACGTATACATATATCCCCATTTCCCCTCCCTCTTGTGTCTTCCTCCCACCGTCCCTCCCTATCCCACCCCTCTAGGTGGTCACAAAGCACCGAGCTGCTCTCCTTGTGCTATGCGGCTGCTTCCCACTAGCTATCTATTTTACATTTGGTAGTGTGTATATGTCCATGCCACTCTCTCACTTTGTCCCAGCTTACCCTTCCCCCTCCCCATGTCCTCAAGTCCATTCTCTACATCTGTGTCTTTATTCCTGTCCTGCCCCTAGGTTCATCAGGGCCATTTTTTTTTTTTTTTTTAGATTCCATATATGTGCATTAGCATACGGTATTTGTTTCTCTCTTTCTGACTTACTTCAGTCTAGGTCCATCCGTTTCACTACAAATAACTCAATTTCGTTTCTTTTTGTGGCTGAATAATATTCCATTGTACATATGTGCCACATCTTCTCAATCTATTCATCTGCTGATGGACACTTAGGTTGTTTCCATCTCCAGGCTATTGTAAATAGAGCTGCAATGAACATTTTGGTACATGACTCTTTGAATTATGGTTTTCTCAGGGTATATGCCCAGTAGTGGGATTGCTGGGTCGTATGGTAGTTCTATTTTTAGCTTTTTAAGGAACCTCCATACTGTTCTCCATAGTGGTTGTATCAATTCACATTCCCACCAACAGTGCAAGAGTGTTCCCTTTTCTCCACACCCTCTCCAGCATTTATTGTTTCTAGATTTTTTGATGATGGCCATGTTGACAGGTGTGAGGTGATACCTCATTGTAGTTTTGATTTGCATTTCTCTAATGATTAGTGACATTGAGCATTCTTTCATGTGTTTGTTGGCAATCTGTATTATCTTCTTTGGAGAAATGTCTATTTAGGTCTTCTGCCCTTTTTTGGATTGGGTTGTTTGTTTTTTTGATATTGAGTTGTATGAGCTGCTTGTATATTTTGGGGATTAATCCTTTGTCCGTTGATTCGTTTGCAAATATTTTCTCCCATTCTGAGGGCTGTCTTTTTGTCTTGTTTATGGTTTCCTTTGCTGTGCAAAAGCCTTTAAGTTTCATTAGGTCCCATTTGCTTATTTTTGTTTTTATTTCCATTTCTCTAGGAGGTAGGTCATAAAGGATCTTGCTGTGATTTATGTCGGAGTGTTCTGCCTATGTTTTTCTCTAGGAGTTTTATAGTGTCTGGCCTTACAGTTAGGTCTTTAATCCATGTGGAGTTTATTTTTGTGTATGGTGTTAGGGAGTGTTCTAATTTCATTCTTTTACATGTAGCTGTCCAGTTTTCCCAGCACCACTTATTGAAGAGGCTGTCTTTTCTCTATTGTATATTAGCTCTAGCATGCTTAACCATCACTTTAGTAACTAGATATTGAAACCGTTAAAAACAATACAAAACCAGTATATTTAGTGGACGTTTGCATACAATCAAAATGAACAGCTTCATGGATTCCCCAAACCTTCCTATGTACCTTCTCTTCTTATTGACTTTTATCACACTTTTCACTTCCACATCTTTCTTTTTCCTAAAAATTTTGGCTAGCTGCTTTCAACATGATTTTCCAAACTCCAGTGTGGTAGCTCTCAACTCCCAGTTGTTAAAAGTCTCTCTTTTTAAATATAAATGTGTTTATCTTCTGTCAAGAAATTACAATTTATTTCAGCTTAAAAAATTTTTTTTGCATATATACAAAACGTCAAACACTCATCTAGAATTTTCATAGAAATGTGATGCTTTATTTAGGCCTGACCATCTTGTGAACTTGGCAGTATCATACACGTGACAAAGAGGACAGGCTACTGAGACTGGATGGATGCTCTGTCCAAGGTGCTGTTGTAAAGCGGCAGAGCGCCAGGGGTGCAGATGCCTCCCGAGGGCGCCTGTGTGTCATCGTTCCAGGGAAGCAACCTTCTCATGTTTCACAAGTGATTTCTCACCTTCTGTTACATGAAATACTTTCTTTGGGAGATGTCAGTGATATCCAATATTAACAAGGAACATTTAAAAATGTATTTAGAATTTGTGTTTATGATGAGGCTTAGTTTGCTCTTCACCTTGCAACCTTGAAAAGGAAAAACCTACTGTGACAATACGAAACTCCTAATTTTGGAAACGTCAACAGAATTCAGTAAGTCACAGTAAAAGCATCTCACAAATAGTAACAACAAGTGATAACAAACATCTGTAATTTATCCCAAGCATCTTTTTTAAAGAGTGAGTAGAATAAAAAAGTGAAAAATGGTTAAAGGTAACATGACATACACCCCCATTCTACCTGGAAGATGCTTCCATCATTCAATTCGAGAGAGTAAAAAGTGGCTGAACACTGACCGTGTAAAAGGCATCACGATACACGCTGTTTCACTGTGCATCTATGTTTTCCACTCTTTGCCTAATACTCTGACAGTGTATTGTTATCTCATAAAAAACGCAAGAAGGAAATTACTTTCTAAGAAAAAGCAGGACTTACAGTCTATTGTGGCTGCTCCACTGATCCCCAGAATGAATTTGCACAAATCACTTAACCTCTGTGTTTCTGCCCTTTAGCTAGACTGGTTCACATGTGCTCTGAGAAAATTACATTCCTCACTAGAACCGTTGAGTCTTAATTGAAGTTTGTAAAGCACTCTGACATCCTTATCTCAAGGATATTGCGAGCATCACCTGGACTCCAATAAGGAAGCAGGGGCCTCGTGTAGGTTTATGAAACACCGAGGCACTTAGCCTGGGTGAAACCCTGTCTCCTTCACTTTGCCTGATGCTTGTAACACAAGCCCCAGGGTCCCACGGGACGAGGTTCTGCTTTGCATTGTAAATTCCAGGGCGCTACCCACCCAGACAAATGTCTGTGTGCTTTTCCAGCACAGGCTTGTTCTTCCCGCCTGTGGCTCCATGAATACTACGTATCCACCTATTTCCTGGGACAACCTGACAGAGCCTCAACTTTCTTTTGAGATTTCAAAATACACTATGTGATACGTTGAAGAAAAGGGCCTGACAACCTTTAATACTAAAATTAATCGGTGTTTCTTAAGGCCGATTGAAACTTTTAGGTTTGTTCACACCCTTACTGCTACCGTGTGCGTCACTTGTTAAATGACTAAGGGCCAAGCCCTGGTTCCTGAGTCAGGGTCTTCTGAGGGACTAGACCCAGAAATCTGCATTTTAACTGCCTTTTCGCGTGATTCTTTCTTGCACTGACTTCTGAAAACTTTTAGAATAAAACATTTTTCTATTTCTCCTTTAATCCAAGTAGTAACTATACACACACACACACACACACACACACACACATGTGGACTGAATATTTGTGTCCCCCCCCAAATTCATCTGTTGAAAGTTTTAGGAGGTGAAGCCTTTGGGAGGTTATTAGGTCATGAGGATGGAACCCTCACAAATGGGATTAGTGCCCAGATAAAAGGGAACTCCCTCATCCCTTCTACCCTGTGAGGACACAGTTATAAGACACCCATCTAGGGGCTTCCCTGGTGGCGCAGTGGTTGAGAGTCCGCCTGCCGATGCAAGGGACATGGGTTCGTGCCCAGGTCCGGGAAGATCCCACATGCCGCGGAGCAGCTGGGACCGTGAGCCATGGCCGCTGAGCCTGCGTGTCCAGAGCCTGTGCTCCGCAACGGGAGAGGCCACAACAGTGAGGGGCCCACGTACTGCAAAAAAAACCGAAAAGGACACCCATCTATAAGCCAGAAAGCTGTCACCAGATACCGAATCTGCCCACACCTTGATCCTACAATCCCCAGCCTCCATAGCTGTGATAAATAAATTTTTGTCGTTTATAAACCACCCAGTTGATGGTAATTTGCTACAGTAGCACCAATGGACTAAGAATATATATCTCCTAAAAAAAAAACAACACTGCTATTTCCACCTCAACCTTATTTATAATGTTATAGTGAGGGTCTCAAAGCTTCACACACACACACACACACACACACACACACACACACACACACACGAGTCAGTATGTGCATCAAATACAGATTAGAGTCAGTTGTGCACCTAGTCTTACATTTTTTTTTTTGGTCTATAGAGTTAGGGATTTAGAAACAACCAAGTTCACATTTTGATTTATACATGGCCATACACATTTCCTCACCCTGCCAGCCCAGTGCAATGACAAGTCTATGTCTCAATTCGTCTAAAGAGTTATTTCAATAAATAAAAATAACAAATCTCAATGATAACAAAACATTGGGTCATAATTTAATTGGCAATGTTTTTTCTTTCTTAGTCGGTGATAAAAATGATGTATTAAGACTGAAGTCATCTTAGCTTTGATCAAATTTCTCACCATGTGCTGTTTTAAAGAGAGAAGGAATTAGCCTGTTTATACCTGGCAAAGGATTATACTAAATCTTTTCAGATGTTATCTAATACTTATAAATAAACTTTTAACAAATGAGGAAATAAAAGCACAGAGAGGTTAAATATGTTAAGACCATAGGACTTGTAAATGTTGTAATTCAAGACCTAGTAGATCTATTTGGTTTCACCTCATATATGAGATTATCTCCTTTGGCTGAAAAATGTATACATCAGATACCATGCCCACTTTATGCCAAGCACTGTTCTAAACATCGAACAGGATTAACTAAATTACCTTTTAATAATCCTTACTATTCCTATTTTAGAAGTGAGGAAATTATGGCACAAAATTTTGCGCAATGTGGTGCATGCTTTGGAAGTGCTGAAGCACAGAGTGGCTGGTTCTAGAATCCATACACTACAATGCTACCTTTATAAATACCGGTTTTGCCAGAATTTCACAAATTACCTTGGATGATCACTCAGTGGGCAGATTTATTACTATAAATAGTAATAGTTTGTATAAAGCTAGCAATAATATAACTCGATCTTCTACCTTTTTTAGTTTTCATAAAACAGTGAATATATCAAGCACGCACTTGAAATTTTCCATATATAGTAATTTTTAGTGAATTTGAATAGCATAATACTGGTATAAAAATATAATAAATCATAGCAAAAATGACAGTTAAGTCATAAAACATTTTTCAGTAAATAAATTATTTCAATTAATTGTGCTATATTTTCTAAAGTTAAGGATATATGAAGGTAAAAATAATTACATTAGAAACTAGTTCTTTAATATAAGAAATATCTAGTCGATAAAACACTAACGCAAGGGATATGACCATAAAAATAGATGTAAGAAGGGTAGCAAAACTCCTTTTTCTCATGAATATTGAAATCATAATGTTGATTCATTTTCAAAAGAAGCAAAGGTGGAGACTAATTTAAAACAATGAAATATGATTGATGGGCTAAAGGACACATTTAATACATGTTTATAGAAAACAAACTGACTTTGGTTGTCATGAAGAAAAAGTTCAAACAGTTTCAAAAGATAATCTTGAAAAAAGAAAATAAGTATAATTGCTTTATCATTTAACTTTTCAATAATATGATTGCATGGTTTGTAAGAGTTTCCAAAAACCTTAGAGCATGTCAAAAATACTGTCCGGGCATTTGTCATAATGAGAGTAAAGAGAAAATAAGCTGAAACGATCTGCTTATTCAAGTAAAGAATTGTGGTGCATGTCATCTGATACATTTGTGTCTCAACTTAAAAGTACTTCTGTTGGAGGGGGGGGGCCATATTTTTGGCTGCCATACACCCTCATCCCCTCTCTCCTTTTAAAAACCTACCTTTTTTTTTTTTTTTTTTTTTTTTTAGCGGCCATGGCTCACGGGCCTAGCCGCTCCACGGCATGTGGGATCTTCCCGGACTGGGACATGAACTCGTGTCCCCTGCGTCGGCAGGCGGACTCTCAACCAGTACACCACCAGGGAAGCCCAAACCTACCATTTTTTGTACAGCTCCTTAAAGCTCCTGTTTGCTAGATACAATGCTGCCCAATTCATGAATCATTTAATAAAGTCAGTTAGATCTTCAAAATTTACTAAGTTGAATTTTTTTTTTTTTTTAAACACTTCAAACGTGTTTCCTGGCTGGGCTAAAATCCTGGTTCATCAATTCCTAATCTTAATATCAATCAGTTAATAGAACGTTAATAATCTTATAGTCAGATTACTCTTGTACTTGCTTCCCCTCTCCTTGGATGTTTAAACTGGAAAAGTTGTAATCTCCTATACTGCCAGGATTGATTTCCTACACTACAGTACAGCACAGGTTAATGAGGTTGATGAAAATCCGGGTATTAGTATGTTAGCGATTAAAAGAATTAAGACATAGTCCCAATCCTGAGACGTTCAATGGCTTTATTTTTCCAAACCCTGGAGATACTCACACACATATACACACACACTCACACGTCTACTAGCAATAAAAGAAGAAACAAATTCTGAAATGTGGCCAGATATAGACAGAGGTCAAAACCGTCTCATCATGGTGATATTTCTCTCTGACCAGAGAATAAGAAATTGACTTCCTGCCTGCCAGAAACTTCTGTTACTAAGGCTGTTGCCCCAGGATCATACCTCTGCCCCTCCCTCGAATGGAAACCAATCGCTCTTAAATAAGCTTCAGTAGGAAGCTGCAAGGAGGAAAAAATAAAAAACAAGAACTGGTCAGAACCAAGTAGGCCCAAGATGACAGAGGATTCGACTTCCAGTAGACCTTGAGTCTCATTATATGCTCATTGTAATACATTAGGTAAATGGCACACCCACCAGCTCCAAGACAGTTGACAGTTGCCATAACAACCACTAGGAAAAGCCCATACAAGGACTGAAAAGGAGCACTGCATCAGTTTCAGGTCCAAACCACACCCTATTCTCAGATAACTCATGACGATTCCTCCCACTCTTTCCAAATCCCTCCTTTTACTTCGACCCTCCTATATATTTAGTGTCTCCACCAGAATCGGGTTGAGAAGTTGATCTGCAAACTAGGTTCCTGCTTCTCCATTCTTTGGCCACTGAATAAAGCTTGTGCTGTTTAGTCACAGCATCCATGTCATTACTGGCTGCACAAATCCAATCAGAAAAAGAACGTCCCTGGCGGACACAAGGGGTCTTGGACTGGGCTAGGACCCAGGTGTGGGCCCACTCAACCAATTCGGTAACGCTTTTTTCCAAGTTTTTTTTTTGTTTTTGTTGTTTGTTTTGTTTTGCAGTCACAAAGTTCATCGTTCTGGTATTGACAGATATCGGAAGATGTGCTTCTGAATTACTTCTTGGGATATAGCAATTCTCTGTTTCTAGCAACGCTGATTTGGCCAAGTAATAATATATACATATTAAAATTAAATTATTCTTTTTCTCTCATACACATTTACATACAGAAATACGGGTGATGGATTTTTCTTCTTCCGCAATTGAAAAGATTGAGAATTTGCTGTGGTTCTTCTAGGTTGCATCTCAGGTCTATATAAATCCCCTTCTCACTTTAATTTTCAGAAATCATAAAAAAAAAATTACACTCTATTATGGCAATAATTATATCTTACCATATATTTTAAACTTTTCTTCTTTCATATTGATTTTAGATTCAACAAAACCTATGGTTTTACATTTCTTATATGTGCTCAATATTAAAATTTTTTTCTTGAAATAAGCATAATAAAAGCTTGCCAACACATAAATAAAAGTCATTCTTTCCAGAATTTTATTAGTATAAATACAACTCAGTGTTCTAAACTTTGTGAAGTAATTCTAGATTTGGAAACTGTAGCTTAGACCCTATGATATTAAGAGAAAATGAAATACAAAGCAAGAAGTACAAAGAAAACTGCACTTATGGAAGAAAGCAAGCCCCTTGGTACAAAGAAACTAAGGGATGGATGACACTGAAAACTTCCTCTGCTCTCATGAAAAGGTTTAAGCAAAAGTTTCACCTGGTTATTGTTACTAATTACACATCAAGCTTATAAAATTGCATTCAACATAAAACTGGTAAAGAAGAGGGAATTATAATTTAATTGAAGCTCATCAAGTGGGGAGAGTCCTAAACAATAACTCATAGAGATGCCCACAGCTGATGGCTCCCCGGTCTTTAGTTTAAAATACCTTCTCCATAGGGGTGTTGAGGGTACAGGAAACTCCACTGATGGAAATTTTAATGTATTTTCCCTTTCTAATTAATTTGGAGACTTTTTTGTGTGTCCTGTTAGCCTCAAGGAAGATCACATAAGGGACTGTTTTAAGTAAATATGTAATAAAGCTGAATGTTTCCAAATTAAGGTAGAAATAAGGCAAAATGCTGATTTTGTTTTGATCCTTTTTTAGTAATTCCATTTTTTAAAATTGTCCTAAAGTACCTGTTCGGAGGATATAAAAATTACTATACTCAGTCTAACTGCCTTAATTATCACGTCCTCAATATACTTATAAAAAATTAACTAATTTATGCAAGACAGAGAGAGCACAGCCAGCATACCTTTATTTTCATTTATCTGTAAAGTCAGACCTTTAATGCTGGCAAGTCCAAAATGGAAACAAAATAAAATGAGAAATAGGAAGCCCTGCGGACTGAAATTCCTTGTTGAAGACCTTTACTTATTACCACCATAAAAGTAGTTAACGTGGGTACAATGCTTCAAATATGCTAAGTACTGTCTAAACCCTTTAAAAGTAGCAACACATTTAATCTTCACAGTAATCCTTTGAGGGAGGGGTAACACTGTCCCCCCATTTTAAGGAAGGCAGATGTTAAGCAACTTGCCCAAATTCACACAAAAATTATGTGGTGGAGTCAGAAATCGAACTCGATTTATCTGCAGATTTGATGCTTTTAATGACTAAGCCACAACACATGCCAACCTGTAGCGAAATGCTTCCTTCTGTCCTCTCAAAAGGGAAACCAAAGTACTACAGAATCACACTTGGGTGTAAAGGGTTCGTACGTGGGCCTTTATTAGTGTCCCAACTATAAGGGGAACTCAGACTCTGCCCTTGCACCAACGTGGATGAACCTGGAGGATATTATGCTAAATGAAATAAGCCAGACACAGAAAGACAAATACTGCATGAACTCACTTTGAGGTGGAATCTAAAATAGCTAGACTCATAGAAGCAGAGCATAGAACAGTGGTTGCCAGGGACTCAGAGGTGGGAGGAAATGAGAAGATGTTGGTCAAAGGGTGTACATTTCAGTTATAAGTTCTGTAGAACTAATATAGAACATGGTGACTATAGTTACTAAGACTGTATTGTGTACTACAAATTCGCTAAGGCAGCTAATTCTAGGTGTTCCCACCACAGAACAGAGATAACTATGTAAGGTGATGGATTTATTAATTGATTATGGTAATCATTTCCAAACGTATACACATTTCAAAACACTATGTTGTATACCTTAAATATATAAAATTTTTATTTGTCAAGTACACTTCAGAGAAATCAGGGAAAAAATTTTTTAAATGGGACCTCAGAAGTCATCAATAGTCTGCCTCTTGCACACCCAGCAAGGATAAATTACATTTACAATACTCCCTCTCTGCAGCCTCCTTACGTGCAAAGGAATCCCAGATCCCTCATCCCTATGACAAAATAACACAAATAATTCACGTAGAATTTACATGCCTTCAATAATTACTTAATTAAACACTTAAAATTTTTCTACTGAAGCAGCCCTCTTGGTTTAAAAGAATAAGAATGTAACTATAAGATTTTGGGGAAAATATTCCAAAAATTCAATTTATAAAAGAAAACTTATTTGATTTTTTTTTTTGTTGCTGTTGCTATTGGTATTTGCTTAAACATATGTAGGTATAATTGGCATTCATCCCCATCAAAATGGTTTATCATTCTCCAAAATGATGCACGAAGCTTTCATTCACTGGAAAATCATAAAACAGAGGCACCATATACATACCCTAATGGCAAATGAGAGGATTATGGGCCAATTATCTTAAAAATTATTCTCAGTGATTGTGTGGACAGACTATCAAGGTGACACCCTTCCTGGACGTATCTCCTGGGGTTTGTGTCCTTCCCCCTTCACTATGGGCATAACTGTGACTTGCTCTTAATTACCAGCACACAACAAAGGTGAAGGATGTGTGTGATCACCTTCACTCTGGCCACCATGTTGGGCTCCAGAGACCAACATGCTGTGACCCCCAGTCATCAGGACCTGACAGCCCATGAGGACATGAAGCCCCCAGACCTACCACTGAAAGGAACTGAATTCTGCCGATACGAGCTGATTCTTCTTTGGTTGAACCTCACAAGAGACCCTGACTGCAGCCTTGAGAGACCCTAAGCAGAAGACCCAGCTAAGCTGGGTCCACACTCCTAACCCACAGAGATCATGAGATGATAAATGTGTGATATTTTAAGCCACCACATTTGTAGTAAATTAAGTTGCACCAGTAAACTAACGCAGACTGTTTTGGCCTCAAGATTCTAAAGCCTTTCTTCCGTCAGTGGTCCCCTGGTGGTGCCATCCTCATGTACCCATGGCCACTGCTTAATGTTCTCTAGCTTGGATTCTAAGGAATAAAATACGTATTTCAAATCAGTCCAAATTCTTACTGGTTGGAATTTTTCTTCATTCTATTTTTTTGTATTATAAACTAGTAATTCCTTTTCATTTTAGGTTATGTATCAATTCACCACAGTTTTAAATACCATGTCCTATGAACTGTAATAGACAGTAAGGACATGAGATGCATAATTCTGCTCCTAATTCTTCTCTTAAAGGAGATCACAGATAAGGGAAGGAAATAATAAATCAAATCAAGGGGGAAAAATGCCTCTTTGACGCATGCACAGAATACTACGGATACACAGGAGGGGGAAACAGAAGAAACTCAACCAGCTGCAACGGGGAATGATGAGCGAGAACTCTGACTCTGGGGGCAGGATTACCTTCGGGTCAAACACTGAATCGATCACTAACCAGCTGAATGGCGTTGGACATGTTAGTTCAGTGTTCTGTGCCTCTGTTTCCTCAAAAATGAAATTGGAAAAACATGATCCAATCTCTATCAGTGTCACAGCAAATGATTTAATAGAAGGCACTTGAAATGGTTGCCATGAGTGTAACTTATCACAGGAGTGGTTAAAGAAGATTTCCAGAGGAGGAAACACATGGGCTGGTTTGTGAATAACAGCGACTAGTTTGCTGACTCAGGGTGTGCTGACGCTCGGAGCCTGAGGAACCTATAACAGCTCTGCACAGTGGCAGGGAGGCTGCCTACCAGAGTGGCAAGAAATGGATGTGGAGAGGTGGTCAAGGGAAGGTTCGAGAAGCCACAGCTGATGAGTGTGGCTTTATCTGCAACGCGACAAGCCTGGATGCACCTGTCCAGGCTTTCCTCGGCAACACTTATTTTTACAACTTTCAGCCTTAAACTTACAACATAATTATTCTTGGGTCCTATCTGTGATAAGATCAACAAAACTGCCTGTGAAGGACACGTCAATCTGCACAGAAATATTTATAGCATCTTTATTCATAATTGTCAAAACTTGGAAGCAACAAAGATATTCTTTAATAGGCGAACGGATGAATAAACCACTGTACATCCATACAGTGGAATGTTGTTCAGCAAAAACAAGAAATGAGCTAGCAAGCCACAAAAAGACATGGGAGTAACTTAAACGCATTTTTTAAGTGAAAGAAGCCAGCATGTTTAATTCCAACTATATGACATCCTGAAAAAGGCAAAACTACAGGAAGATGAGTTCAAATTTTATTCTACATCCTAAGTGAACATATGCTTAGATTCCTCAGGATATATCAAGTCGATATCCTTTCTTTTATCCTTTTTTTGATTGAGATATAATTCACATGTAACATTACTTAAGTTTAAGGTGTACAACATGTTGCCTTGATATATTTACATATTGTAATATGATGATGTCTTTTTTTAAACCCAATCTGATAATTATAATATTGACCATCCCTACAGTGATTTCTCACAAAATTTACTTCCGCGTTCTTTTTAGAAGAGGAAAAAACAATCATTTTTAATGGAAGGATTGAGTATTTTCATTTCATTATACCCACCAAGCACTGTGTTAGCTTTGGAGTTATTTTTAACCAAGAGCAAAACACAATCGAAAAGTAACATGATTTTTTGAGAATAAGACACCATAGGGAGACGCACAATAACGGACAATAGACGTATGTGTCATTTGTGTACATGTATGTTATCTGAAACTCTTTCTCCATAGACTTCTTAGTCCTTATTCAGAGCAGTGATTTGGTCCAATTCCTGCCGCTAATGCATGCTTTGTTATTGAGAACATGCTTGAAAAATACATTTTTCATTTAACATGGGCCTATGCTATCAATTAAATAGAAGAAACTATCACAGACCGTGAGGATTCTTATTAAAAATTAATTTTAGTCTAGTTAAGGCTCAACACACAACTCCAATCTGAAGATCGAAGTTGTGTTGGAATAAAGACCAAAAGGAAAAGAGATCAATATCAAATATTTCAGTTCTGAGGTTAACATATTTGCTTAGAGAACACACTGACCACCTGTATTAAGGAAAAAGCTACTTTGGTAGCTTAAGAAGATGCTAGATATTTTTTTAAAGGCAATGACAGTATTTCATGGCTCAAGGCAGTAATAATTACATACCTACATTTGATGTGCAAAGATATAATGGATAAAGAGAGTTTAAAATTGCTGTAACAAATAATAGTAAATGTAGAAATTCTGAGAGAGAGAGAGAGAGAGAGTGTGTGTGTGCGTGTGTGTGTGTGTGTGTTCACCACTATTCACCTAAAGGGCAGTTGTCAGCCTGCTAGTGCGATACACCTTCCAAAGTCAGTGATTATATTCTTAAATATAACAGAAACAGAATTCACTCTGTCACAAAGATGGTGTTTACTGAGCTTGTGTGGATTCACTAAACAACATCTCAGAATAGAGCGAGTTTTATATTTACTTCCTGCCAGGTCTCATCTCATATAAAGGGACAATGACCAAGAAATGCAAATGACAGACATTCTTAACTGAATTTTAAAGAATTACTTTGGTTAAGAAAAAAATTAAAAAGTCAACTTGATTCTACTCATCCCCGTCAAGCGAGTGTATCCGTGCCCTAAGCATGTTCAGATAAAAGAGAAGATCTCAGAGCCTATGGGGATAGGATGTGAGTCCCTGGGACCTGTTCCATCAAGTCAAGATTCCAGATGGAAGTTCAGGAAAATGGAAAGGCAGAGAGAGTAAACAAAGTTGGAGAAGTGCAACCCCGGAGGAGAAATCATACTTGTTTCTAAAACCAGTATTCTCACCAGCAACATAAAGGTTAAGGAACCAACTGTAACTTCCTAACCAAGTACAGATTTCGATGCAAATTTAACAAACAAAAAGGGAAAATATAATTTCTAATAACTTTTGTATACACAAACATGTAGGTTAATAGTTATTTTCATGCCCATTATAAATTGCCCAATGAAATGTAAGACAGAAAAATGGCTTATATTTTAATATCCACAAGCCAGTATCCCTAAAACTATAGCATATGCTATGTTAAAACATGACTACTACTTTCATTTGAAGACAGTCCTATCCAAATTTTATCAAAATAAATAATACCTGTCTACCAAACATTATTGAAGACTGATCTGGGCTATGGTTTTAAAATATCAAAAGTCCGTAAAACTTCACAAATGGTATTTAAACACAGTTTTAAAAGAAAGTTACTTTATCCACATTTCATTATGTGGAATCTTCATCACTATTCTTACTATGTAGAAAAGTACATTTGTTGCATCCTAATCAGTTGGGTAAAGTATGCAAAAATGGCTGCCTACATTGTCCTGTTGATTACCTGTTCTCTATTGTGAATGTATCTTTGTCTAATTTCAAGGAAAACAGCCTATGGAACAGAGTGAATCCAGGAAAGAGAGTAGGTAGCAATTATGCTTGAAGTAAAGATAGAAAAGCTCAAAATTCTCGTTGTTAAGTGTGAGCTGAAAGGAAAAAAAATAAACAAATGCAGGTATATATGTGATTAAGATTGAGAGACAACAGAACAAAATGGAGAAAATAAAGGGTGAAGACAGAAAAGAGAAGTAAAATGAGAAAGAAATCACAGTGTGACAGAAAAGCTTTGGGGACAAGTAGACAAACTCGATTTGCTATTATCCATGCTTCTAAACCATACAAACAATATCAATACATTAACTAAGAACTGGTATTTCTGTTATATATAGCACTACCCAAAATTCCATGAGAATTCTCTGGGAATTCCAATAAAAGAAAAATAGTTCAAAAATCATTACTAGATGTCATAAAAATTAGACGAAGTGATTTCTCCTTGATAACTAGAGAAAACAGGAAATAGAATAAAACATACATAAAACATATCAACTGCATTGCCCTGAGTTTGCATCGTGACTCTGAATGACACCAGCCATGTGCTTAGAACAAACTCCTTACCAGCTTGTGGGTCCACCTGCTACCCCTCGTCTGACCCACTGTAAAGTGGTGCTCCCCAAGTATTCTCTCTATCCTGGCACTGTGATGATTCCCTTCATTCTATTTTTTATAATGAATTACGCATTTATATATGTATTGTGTGTGTGTTTATTCACGTATGTATGTTTGCACATATGCACAATGTAGGTTGAAATCTCTCTCCCAAAAAAGGTATGTGGACGTCCGAACCGCCAGTACTTCACAGGTGACCTTATGTGGAAACAGGGTCATTGCAGATGTAGTTAAAATGAGGTCATGCTCAAATAGGATGGGCCTTAACCCAGTAACTGGTATTCTTGGAAGAAGAGAAAAACTAAGGACACAGAGACACACACAGCGAACAAAGACATGAAGATGGAGACAGAGATTGGAGTGGTGTGTCCACAAGCCAAGGGATTCCAAGGACAGCCGGCCATTGCCAGAAACTGGGACCCACAAGAAAGACCCTCCTCTAGGCGTCAGGGACGGTGACGCCCTGCTGACGCCATGACCTCAGACTTCCGGCCTCCAGACTGGGAGGGAATACATTTCTATCGTTTTAGGCCACCCAGTTTGTACTTTGTCATGGCAGCCCGGTGAAATCAATGCTATTTATTTGTTTGTTTACTCATTCGTTCACTTAGTTATTGCAAGAGGCACATGAAATTAAGAACACATGGATGGGGCCAGGCCCTCTAGCACCGTGTAAAACACGTAATAGGACCTCAATGGATACTTGTTCAGTGAATGATGTTCTAAGATGCAGGTATTAAAATGTCAGACGGGAACTTGGGGAGGAAAAAAAAAGATAAAAATGTAAATGAAACGCTAGCAAGTTATTCAACCCCCAAAATGTCAGTTCCTTTCCTTGGAAGAGAGATACCCCTATTGTTTACTTATTAGCTCTCCACCAAATACGTTTTAACTTTCAAATACATTTTCTTAAAAAAACAATTCTAGCTGTTTTTTGTACTGCACTATTCTCTACTTTATCTGAACTCCATCTTTTCTGTTCAGGAATATTCTTCCTTATGTTACACAGAGAAAGCAACACGCAGTGGTAAATTTACACTGACGGAAGCTGACTTTCATCTCCTTTTCCTCCCTTTCCTGTTCCATCTCTTCCTTCCCACCCCAGGTGCCCATGAGTTCTACGCTGCAAAAGGTAAGAACAGTTCAAAGTATCCCAGCGTGCAAATTAGCAAGCCTTACACAGATGAGTTACACACAATCCGGAAAGATATTTAATACAAACTGAATTGGCATATGGTTATTTTTTCCCACTTAAACAAGGACAATCACATTTTGGCATACTTGACTCAAGCGAGAGAAAAATAAGAATGGCCAGTTGTGTGGACCTGCAGCGTCTCTGAAGCTACAACATGAAGCGCGAACTTAAAATTCTATGCTCATCCTGCCCACTTCCATTTTTGCGAAGAAAAAAAGGACACCCTTGGTTTAACTCTCTGTGCCTAACAGCAGTCCGTGGCCAGAAAAAGATGGATTGAAGTGTAAGGAACGGATAAAGATCAGATGCCCTATTCCTTCTGTTCTGCTCCCACCTTCTAAAGCACCAGCCACGTGAGGGCTACCCAGATGGGAGTCTGAAAAGGCTGGTCCATGTACCATCTCAGAAAGAAAAAGAAAACAACACAACGAAACCAGGATGTCCTATGGAAGCCAAGCCCCCAAAATGCGGGATCTCATTTTTGTGGAACTTTTCAGCTGATCTATTCAGGTTAAAAATCCCACGAGGCTCCCTACTCCGAACTTGCTTTGCCCATGACTTCTCTGCCCCTGGGCCGTTTTTCCTCCCTCTGGCAGTCCTGGACTGTCCCCAGCCCCTCCCCTGGTCCCTCTGACAAAGTGAACACAGCACTCGCCTTCCATCACCAGCTGGTAAGAAGCAATGGAGCTACTTGCTTCGAACAAAGCTGGGAGTCATTTTGAAAGCATTTCCTTCCGAGCTGAGCCGTGGACTTTTGATGGGGAATCAAGGTTTACAAAAACGAGTTCACACAAGGTTTATAATATCTGGACAGATCTTTTCCAGGCTTGTTTTGTGAATCAAAGAGTAGGGACCTAGAAGCTGGAGGAAGCTTAACAGAAGCTTACAAAGCAACAATGCGAGAGGGAAGTAAGGAAGCTTAAAAGGAAGAACTCACGCTTTTATTTAAAAAATGAAAACATCACTTTCCTCTCTTTTTCTCAAACACTTCTACAAGAGCCGCTAGACAGATGTCAACACCTCAGCTGACTGAGCAACACATATCTTGTCTCTTACCCTTGATTCAATCTCGTATGAGTTTTATTCCTTTTAATTTATTCATTTATTTATTTTTGTTTTTTTCATTTATTTACTTAACTTTTTAAAAATTATTATGATTACAGAAAATTCCAGAGCTCACACTGCATCACCATTGCCTGAGCTCTATCTAGCCCACACCACCCATGGATTCCCTTCCTCCAAACTCCATTTCACCTCGACCTTGAATGCCACAACTTCTTTGAAACCCAAAGCCAGGAATTTTGAAACTTGTTTTCTACAACTTGACTGAGTCATTCTATTCATATAGCTACTGCCTTGGTGTTACAAGAAGAAAGGTTCTTAAATGCTGTTGATAACATTTGGGGGGAAACATTAAGTGCTTTTCAATTTATGCATAACCTTTTTCAGGCCCAAATGTATTGAAGGGCGTTCTAAGCTGTCATAGCTCTTCCTTCTCCTTTCCCTATTTATATCGGTGCATCCAGCTTATTCTGCATATAGTCACTCTACTGAGGACCGGGGATGAGAGATGGATGGTGGCGTCTACAGAGCTGGTGGCTGCAGCCTTTATGTACACAGGCACCGAAGCAAAAGATGAAGCTAACTCGTGCCGGAGTGAGGCAATCACCAAACCCCAATTAAATGGAAGGCAGAAAATAAAGCAGGTGAAAGCTAAAAATACAAAACCCTTTTCGGCACAAAGCTCCTAGAGACGGTTATGCAGAAAGTATGCTTAAGGTCTGAGGCTTGGCAGGAAGATGGGTGGCAGGCCCAGCTCTCCAAAATCAACAGCAGAAAAATCATTTCTTTTTCCTGGGTGCCAATTTTAGACGTGTGCGGGCGTCCCGCTGCCATTTGAATGCACTGTGCCTCAAGCACTCTCTCGCATGCACACACACCTGGAACGGCATTTTGGATTTCTTAGAGAAACGACAGAAGCAAGGTGCGCGCCAAAGGCTTGGCAGCCAGCTCGTGTAACAGAACAATGACAGCAGAAGCGTTGCCAGCCCAGGCTTTAGTGTCACTTGCTAGAAGTGGTCCTCTGCGTTTGCACAGCACCCTGGATACACATCTACTCCAGCATTCCAAAATGGAAATGATCTATTTATTTCCTCCTTGGGAATGCGGTGAGCTAATACAGGAGGGCCTATGTCTTCACACTGGTATATGCCTGACCCGACCCAGGGGTTATCACAGTAAGAGTTTGCTCTTGTTTGGAATCAGCAAGTAAAAAGTACTTGTTTTTCAAGGTTATTTGTGGGTAAGGCTGATTGATTTCTATTTTATTTACATATATTTGTGTATATATATATTTACTAACATATGTTTGTAAAATTTTACATATTATAAATACATATCTATATATTCTACAGTTTATATAAGTTTAAGTTATTAATACATATTTCATTTGTGTAGGAAGGAATATGGAGAAATATTCAAACACTACTGCCATAGAAAGATGGTTCAAATTTAAAATAGTACATTCAAAATATGAAGTACTGTCACAGTAAAATAGTTGCCTTTTCTTGAACTCTATCTGGATAAAGAAAACTAATGTTTATTGAGTTCCTATTTACTGTTCCAGGCACTTGGCTAAGCCCTCTGAGTGCGACAAATCTAACCCTCCAAAGAATCCTAGAGGCAGATTCAACCGTCATTTTGTGGACGAGGAAACTGACCAAACTAATACTCTGGTCTCAGATTTTTCAGTGTCGACTCCAATGGAAATCCCGGTACTCATGCAGAAATTTTATAGCTAAGGGTGTCGTCTGTCTTCCATTTCTGTGCTTAATTCAACCCCAGAAATCAGAATAATACACTTATATTAGAGGGCTTAGCATTACATAGAGACTCTAGAGCTATATTTTCTTAGGTTGAAAAAAGGGGAAAAAAAACCTTGAATTTTTTCCCCACCTTAATCACTCAATCACAGAAACATCTAATAACAATTTTCGAAGGACATGGCATTAATGAAGGTGCTGAAAGAGATGCAAATGGAATAAAAAAGGGAAGCATTTCTGTTTAGGAATTTAAACCAAGTTAAAGAAACAAATATTGTGATACCCTCAAAGGAAGGGTCAAAATAGTAAATTAAAGAGCATGAAAAAGCCTTCACAGAGATACTGAGCGCTGAATGAATCCTGGGATTCTGGATATGCACCCAGAGGACGCAGGTAGCCTAGGTGACAGAAACGTCATGAAAAAGGCTTGGGGTTAAGAACGAGAAGAGGTGTATATGTGAGGAACGGTGGGCTCCACCCGGTAATGAGTAAGTAGGTGAGTCTACATAGAGGTGGTCCAGGCCTCTTGCTGCTTTGCTAAGGCGCGTACAAATCTGGTACAGGAAACTGCTGTTTTATGAGGAGAAATTCTTCAGGTCTGTGTTTGATGAACTTCAAATGAGCAGACTTTCAAAGAGCTATGCTACAAAGGTTTTTCAACAAGGCAGGCATTAGAGAAAATATAAGATGCCATAATGAATCCAAACTACCTGCTCCATAAATGATGGAGTGTAGACAATGCTACTGCTTCATTGTATCTTGTCCATCACCTCCTAGCCGAGGGTGTGTTATAGTGTATCTTGTCCGTGATCACCTCCTAGCAGAGGGTGTGTTACAGGTATCAGATTTAAGTGAATACTTTTCATAAATGAATTTGAAGCAGGGAAAAATAAAACAATTTTCTTTTTTCAGTTCCTAGGAGGTGTCATTTTGAGCATCTCTCTGATGCCGCTTAAACACCGTTCATTAGCAAACATTTATTTTTCATCAGCAGTATGTCTGGCTTTGCTAGACGCTCTGGGGTAAAATAAAGATGAACATAATACAGTGTTTTGCCTTCAAGGGAGCTAAAGGTTGTGTAAGATGGAACTTCCAGTTAGTTCAAATACCAGTGATAATGATTTTGATATAAAATTAAACACCATCTTTTGTTACGCTCCACAGTCAAAAGAATCCAATTAAATGCCAATAAAATTTTTATTCTAGAATTTAATTCAGTGATATTTTCTTTTTTTAACAAAATCATCTAAGCCCTATAAATTTGGAAGCTGGATTCTACCATATATAAAAGATCAAGGAAAATGAGTGACACACTACCTTTTCTTTTATAAATAAATGAATCAGAGGGTTGGGAGATGTCCTCCCTCCCCATCCCCCAAAGACTCATCCTTATTCACACGACAGGTGGTACAGGGTCTGGAACAGTTTTTAGCTGCTTCAAAGAGGTATCAGATGTATTTAAATGTAAAGATGTAAAACACTCAAATTATTTCAGTGTGATGTCAAAACAGTGAGTCACGGTATGTCAACTATTTAAAAATATTAACTTTTACTTTCTTTAAAAAAAAAAATTGCAAAGCTTTCTGGAAGCTTTCAGTGGCAGCTCTGTCTCGAAGAAACTACGTAAACAGCATGAGGCACCCCAGAGGGTAAATCCCACAGGACAGTCTAAAGGTCAAATGTGGGGCGAGTCTTTGAGTTTCACTGTGGCTTTGCTGGGGCCGAGTGAGACCCATATAGATAAGCGTGGGTCTTCTCCGTGGTTTTCCCTCCTCTTGGTTCCTGATAAACCAGCTACACAGGAAAAGCAACGGCCCTTCCCATTCTGCAGCGAGCTAGCAAGAGGAAAGATGCCAGGCAGTGTAGTACACCTGCACCTTGGTGTCATCAGGGTGTGAAGTCTGATCCCAGAGGTGCGAAAAGAGTGAGCTCAGCGACAGAGGAGGGCAGTGAGAACTAAGGCGGAGGAAAAGGAGAAAATATCATAACTGAAAAGAGAAGTGGAGCAGGATACACAGCAGATTGTCTAGGAGAATTAAAGTGAGAGAAGAAATTAAATGATAGCCTAGAGAGTTGCACCAAACCTAAGCCGATGGGATTCTTACCAGACAGTGTGAGGTCTGCCACCTCCCCCAACTGAGAGAGACTCGCGCAGAATGGGAAGGATGGTGATCAGTAGAGCCAGTATCAAGGAGGAAAGCAGACACGCCCCAGTCTGGCCATCCTGGCTGGACACATAATCAAGCCCTCTGTCGGGGGACCGTGCAAGTCCTTGTTTGAGTAGTGTTGTAAGACATCTAGAACATCGCATAACATTGGACTTTTAGAAGTGTGTCCATCTATGACTCTGCCTTTAGTCTCTCCTGACTGTGTAGATACCGAAGACATGAATTTTGAGGACCCTTTCGTTCCTGGACTGGCTCAATCTGGAACCACTGCCCACTCAGTGAATAAAAATCATCGTAGTAATACTAGTAATGGCCAACACTTCTGAAGGCTCTCTAAGCACTAGCCCAAGCTTTTCACATCTAATATTTAACTTAATTATCATAAAAATTATCATTAAACTCCTTATTACAGATATAAAGCCTAAGAAAGTCCCAAAACACACAGATGGCCCTTGGTCAGACAATGAACCATTAGCACAGGGGACTATATTCAATATCCTGTAATAAACCATAATAGAAAAGAATATGAAAAAATGTATATATGTGTATAACTGAATCACTTTGCTGTATAAGTAGAAATTAACACGGCATTGTAAGTCATCTATACTTCAATAAAATAAACTAGAAAAAAAAATAGAAAAAGTGGCAAACGTCAAAGCTACTGCAGAGCTGCTAATTTAAACACAAATCCCCTAATATCACCTGTGAAGTTTTCATTGTACTTATGATCACCTTTAAAAACTATGTTAATAAATAGACCTTGAGCCTTCCAGACCCAGGGGAAGCACGAAATATTTGAACTAGAACATTGGTCTTTGGCTTCCAGAGGAACTCTTCTTTTCTGAAAGCATCTAAAGAATCACATCAGGTCCATACATTGTTTAAGTACATTAGTGGTCAATGGAGACATAAAAGAAATAAACCAAGAAGAGGAAAAGTAAAGGAAAAGGAAGAGATATTTATAGCCATACTGTGTAACCATACAGTTGCAGAGCATACAGTTTTGTTTTCTTGGGCACAATTTAAAAAAAAAGCAACCTTGCTACACTGGTAAAAATATATACATTTTGATTTAAAAATACTTATTTTTCTTAACTTCAGATGGAGAATGTTGGTTAAGCATTGTTTTCCTATGATGGCCTGCTCTCAAACCATTCAATTTTTATTCAGTAGGTCTGATTCTTATGATCATTCAAGTTTGGGAAATTCTGACACCTGTGGTTCCCATGCATTGCTGACACTGGAAGTCTGAGCTCAAGAATTTCTTAAACTTGAGTGACCATGACAATCATCTGGGACCCTTGTTAGGGCTGGAAAACCTTCTCCTGTGTATTAGTCAGCTCAGGCTGCCACAGTAAGATACATACACTGGGGGCTTAAACAACAAATTTAATTTCTCACAGTGCTGGAATCAGCAAAGTCTAAGATCGGTGGTGACAGAGCTCATGCCAGGTGAAGGCTCTCTTCTTGTTCTGCAGACAACCACCTGCCTTCTCCCTGGGTCCTCCACAGCCCTTCCTCTGTGCACACACGCACGAACGCACAGACACAGACACACACACACACACACACACACACACACACAGTGGGAGAGCTCTTTGGTGGATCCTCTTATAAGGACACATCCTACCGGATCAGAGCCCCAGCCTTATGACCTTATTTAACCTTAATTACTTCCGTACAGGCCCCGTCTCCAAAGACAGCTATGCTGGAGTGTCAGCATATGGGTTTTAGACATGTAGTCCTTAACCATCCAATAGGACGGATCCAAAACACGGAAGAGAAGGCTGGTGCATGTCTAACAAGCACCCCAGAGGACTGTCAAGGTCAGGCACATACAGGTATTACTAAAGAGGGGAAAGTAGGAGTCAAGTCTGAAAAATGGATGCAAAGTCCAACTCAACAGTTACCTGATGAGACCACTTGACTCAATCAACCTTTATAAATCTTGGTTTTCTTAGTTTTTAAATAGTAAAAATAGTATATGCCCTGTTTGATAAAAAGGGAAACCTCAACTGCCCAAATCCAGTATCTGGTACTTAATAAATATAAAGAAATTAGCAGCTTCTGCAAATATGATTGTGGAAACTAAGGGACTAACTAGGAGACACTTTGGTGATCGTACAACTCATATGTCAGTATTAACTGTTGCTCTTATTTTTCAACTTAGACAAGTATAAAAAGTCTACCCCCTCCCCCAAGAAATAGCCAGACCAAAAAAAAGCTAGCTCTAAAAAAAGTAATAAGAACGCTGACCCATTCATTGCAAACCTCACCCAATAAGCTGATGTTGGGTCTTTGAAGGAAACCTCAGTAGAAATAATTTACATTTCATTTTCATGGTAGTTTTCCATTCTTAAAAATAAGCAGTCTCAAGCACTACTCTCCCTACTCAGGAGGCAAACGATATTTTGTGTTCCATTCTTTTCTGTAAGAGTTACAACAAAATCTCGGGAAAGAAATGTACTTGTCAGTGGAGATTCCATGACTGTGTCTCAGTTGGGGAACCTCTTCTTCACTCTATTCATTCAATAGCTCAGTAATATTTAATATGTACCTATTATGCATTAGGTTATCTGCTAGGAGATGGAATTATATGCAGAGACCACAGTTCCTGACTGGACGTAACGCATAGGTTCAGGGAAGTACACATGTAAATAAACAATGGTTGTGGTACCACATGGCAGGTGCCGTGGCATAGTCCAGGAAGATGTGGAAGACTCTGAGACCACTGAAGAAACTGAGTATTCACTCTGCCTGAGAAAGTCAGGGAAAGTTTCAGAGCAGCATTAATATCTGAGCCAGATGTAAAGGAATACCTAGAAATATGAGTTTAATGAAATACATACTTTTATTAAAAATTTCATACAGTAATTCAGAACTGAGTAAGGGTAATCCCAGTTAAATTCAAGTCTGGATGGACTTGCCTTCAACAAGACGTCTGAAGTGGGTATTGGAGAAGCATGATGGAGAAGGTGTTTCATTAATAAGCAGCAACAGTAATAGAGAACCAGTTCTTTTTGGGGTGCCTGACTTGGAGTGTAAGCAAGAAGTGCGAGTCCTACAGAGCTAGGGGTCAGACATGCCCTACACCCCTCTGTCACATGCATGAGCAAAGATGGCCTCCACACTGGCCCAGAGGTTCTTTATTTCTTCATGGCAAGAAACAAACTGTTAGCTCAAAAGCCCACTGGCACCGAACAATTTTTTACCCATTCAATTATTTTAAAAATAGCCCAAACTAGCACATATTTAGCCATTTAGAGCCTGCTCGCTTTGCATCGTCTGCAAATATTCACCCAACAGCTGTTATCCACTGATAAGATAGGGCCTTGCAGTTGTAAGACCCTCTTATGGGCCGAGCTGTGTCCCTCTAAAATTAAAGGATGCACAGCTTCCATGACTACATTAGTCTAAAATTGTTATAACGTATTATTTCATAATAGCCCTATCCCTGAGTACCTCACAATGTGAGCGCATTGGGTGACAGGCTCTCTAAAGAAGTTATACAGTTAAAATTTTTTAACTTTAAGACCACATCCAATCCTGTAAGAACTGGGGTCCCTAGAAGAAGAGATTGGTACCCAGACACACAGAGAGGAAAGGTCCTGTAAGGACACAGCGAGAAGAGGACCATCTACCAGCCGAGATGCCAACACCTTGATCTTAGATTTCCAGCCTCCAAAACTTTGAGACAATGCATTTCTGTTGTTTAAGCCCCTAGTCTGGGGTGCTGGGTTATGGCCACCCTAGCCGACTTATACGGACGCCAAGCCACGCCTGCCCTTGGGAGTCCTCTGGCCCAGAGACTCCTTATTCTCCTGTTATGACATCACCTGGACACATAAGCCCCTCTCCCATTCTCCTCTCCCCCATGAACCCCCTTGACCTCCTCCCTTGCTGTGCGTGGTCCTCTAGCCACTGCTGGAAGTCTCTGGAAGCTCCCATGCTCCTAACATCCCTCTAACGCAACTTAGATTGAGCACAACCTATAAAACCTGTGGCATGTCACGGCCTCTCATGGTTACACCTTTTTCTCTGATCAGCCCCCAATCCCTCAGACTCCCCCCACACTGGAGTCTTTGCAAATCTGCATCTTGCTACCAGCAAAATACCTTTGCATTTGGAGAAATTCATGCAGATTTGTTGTTCATCAACCCAGGAAATATTAAATACATTTATTTTGGCTATTTTCAGCAAGATATAACAAAATTCCTTCCTTTTCAGTAGCTCTAGGCTGACTACAAATGTAACATTTTCAAACAAACATGAATTTCATGACTCCAAGTTATTAATTCAGCATGCTATTGCTTTTCACTATGAAAAATGAAAACCTCAGTGAAATGCAGTATATCAGATATAGTCCAAGATTGGGAAGACTAATTATTCAGATCTCTTTTTCTACATTTCATTCGGAATGCAGAAATTCACATTATGCTTTGGGCTTTTCCATGTAGAAGACTGTTTAAATGAAATAAAGAAAAAAACAAATGACTACAAGTTTCCATTACATGCAATAATTCATATGGGAAAAGATCTAGTTTGTGAGATATAATGATATAACATTACATTCAGTTTCTATGGATGAATTATGAAATAATATGTTATAACAATTTTAGTCTCATGTAGTCATGGAAGCTGTACATCCCTGAAGTATTAAGCAAGACCTGGTTTGGATACTGCTTTCATCAGTTACTAACTTCCTATCAGTACAATCATGGGCTAAAGAGTTAATCCTCCAGAGCACTAGTTTCCTCACCCATAACATAATAGAATATACTCTTTCAGAGAGTTGTGACAATTCAGGTGGATACACAGCTAATTCTCCTTAAACAATAACTGTGGCATAGTAAGTGCTTAATAAATATTGATTTCTAACTCCCTTTCCTCCTTTATTCTGAAGCATTTTCATTTTACGGAGAGCTGATGCCCAATGTTTATAGTGTACTTAATGTGCGCCAATATTTTATTCAAACTAGGTAAACGGGTATGAATACATTTTAAGAATAAAACATATTCAATACACAAATACCTATCCTTAAAGAACTGCTTTACAGAACACAAAGGGCCTCTCAATCCTTCAAGGAATCCTTATCAAAGCCAAACTTAAATGTACACGGTAAAAACTCTAGTTCTAAAGTGTTTACGGAAAATCTATATTCAATAGCTGTTAAATTAAAAAAAAACACGTTGCATAGTTCATACAATTTGCATTGAGTAGGTGGCTTATTTGCATCCTAAGAGTATATACGACGCTTGCGTGTTTTGATGGATTTCAAGTAGCTACTGTAAAATTCCAACCTTGTTCCATGAAGTACTGATTTACATTAAATTGATATATAAGCTGTTTAAGAAAGAAAAACACTGCATAGCTCACTGCAAGCTATATTAGGATTTTTAAACGTCTAAAAGCATACAAAAAATCTAGTGAAAACCTTCTAAATTACAGTATTATGTTTGCACTGGAAATATAACTTGCCACAAGACAAGAAGACAGAGTACAACACTAATGGATTCACGTGGGTTGGCTCCATGTATCATGTGGTCATAAACGTGGCATTTCATTTCTCACTCTCACAGGCAGAAAATAGCAGCATCCCATGCCTGTAACAGCAGTGAATAGTGGTGGTAAAAAGCATTAAAGCTTAGGGGCTTCCCTGGTGGTGCAGTGGTTGAGAATCCGCCTGCCAATGCAGGGGACACGGGTTTGAGCCCTGGTCCGGGAAGACCTCACATGCCGCGGAGCAACTAAGCCCGTGTGCCACAACTACTGGGCTTGCGCTGTAGAGCCTGCGAGCCACAACTACCGAAGCCCACGTGACACAACTACTGAGCCTGTGCACCTAGAGTCCGTGCTCCACAACAAGAGAAGCCACCACAGTAAAAAGCCACGCACCGCAGCGAAGAGTAGCCCCTGCTCGCCACAACTAGAGAAAGCCCGCGCACAGCAAAGACCCAACACAGCCAAAAATAAATGGAAAAAAAAAAAAAGCATTAAAGCTTAAATCTTCAGAACAAAAGATACTCTTCATAAGGCAGTTTGGGATTCTCTAAAAATATGAGGACTGCATAAAAAACTACATAGCCTCCTAAGTCTTTCAATGTGTGAGGGAAGCAAATAAAAGATAAATTTGATGTTTTTTCCTGAGATAAAAACATACCCCTAATATTTTAATATATCAAAATCAAATCTAAGTAAGTTACAGAAGTTTATTCGGCATGGTCAAAAGGTAAAGCTGTTACTCTTCAGGTAAATATTCCTATGATCCAGTAATGAAGGAGTTAAAGAATTTATCAACCTAACAGTCACATTATTCATGCCTTTATTAGCAAAAACTCCCCCACTTTCTCTCTTGCCCCACTATCATCCTCTTTTCCGTAAGCATTCCCTAAGGCTAGTTTTTTTCCCACCTTTTTGAAGAGTCCATCTAGACCAATTTATCTAAGCAGATTCCCCTCATCCTGTTTTTCCCTATCACAGCACCCCTTACTCAAAACCTGAAAGATGGTTGATATTTTGTAATATTAATGGATTAAATCACTTACCTCCTGACAATCAGGGTTCCCTAATAATTACTTCCTTGAAGACCAGAAATGAGTTTTTTCACCACTCAATGTATACACAACCTCAAACACATATACAAAATTAATAAATGTTAATACATTTTTAAAAGTTGATATAATGTGCTACTTGACCACAGGAGAGGGAACGGCTCCTTGCTTTTTGGAGCCAAGGACAGTTCCACAGTATAAGATACAGTTGAGGTGGACCTTACAGGTGAGAGTTCTCTAGATTTCAATCAGCAGGAAGAGATTCCAGGCAGTAGTGTGTTCTATTACACTCTATGTGCTGTTTTTGTTTTGTTTCCTTTGGTCTGTACATTTTCATTACACCAAAGGTTATCAGAGAACTGACAAAGAGAATGCTTACAAGAAAGTTACATTATATTCTATACTTGTTCAACTCTCAAAATTCTTCATAGGTAAGTTAAAAAAAAATCACACTCATGACATTCTGGGTTTTATTTTCATATTCAACTGAAAAAGTAAAAATGGTAGAGCTAAAATTGTTTAGCTCATCTGTTTCCATATTCCTGAAAACACAATTATGGTTACAGAGACCTAACTGTCCTCTTTCCTGTTTTCCCCAGGCTTCTGGGATTTCTCAAGAGAGTCACTGAAAACAGTACTTCTGAAATTTAAGTTCCAAACATTACCTTAGAGCATTTGCTACAGATAATTTTAAATGAATTTGATATTTCATTTCACAACCTAGAGAAAGATAATTCCTCATATAACTTTGACTAGACAGCGGTGAAGTCAAGCCTTCAGTGGATCTCCATTTGCAGTGGATCGGAAATTTGGATTTTAGTAAGTCATGCAAAGATAAAAGAGGGCACAATCACTAACCCAGATGGAGGCATCTAGTAAGGAATCCTATAACTTGATAGGTGGAGGATGTCTTAGAGGTCACTCAGCCCCTTCATTTTATAGCAGATCATCATCAGAATGGTTATGCACTGGAGGCAAAGACACTGCTGAAACTCAGGAGAATGCTGGTTTAGATAAGTGATTTCCCTGTACTTACAACTATATGCCAGGTGTAGACTTGACCGGTATGTGTGACTTAGAATCCTGGAGATATTTTGACCACTGTCTCCAATAGTTCCACCGTTACTGAAGATTTCCTCCAGGTAATATTGTCAGAGGCTAGAATGGATAAGCCACAACATGACTTAAGGCAGGGAGGCCTTAGAAACTCCCCCATAATCTTCCACATCTTTCTCCGAGCCACAATGAATGAAAGTAACATCTAATTAAGTACGGTGGGCTCTCCAAATCTGTGGGTTCTGCATCTACACGTTCAACCTACTATGGATTGTGCACTGATTACGATCTGAGGTTAGTTGAACCCCTGGATGTGGAAGCCACAGATACAGAGGGCAGACTTTAGGACTTGAGCATCCCTGGACTTTGCTATGCATGGAAGGTCCTGCAACTAAACCCTGGGGACACCTAGGGACAGTGTTACAGCAAGCATGAAGCAGCTGAGCCTTCCATGCAAGTACTATAGCATTTTCCCCCTATCTCCCAACCTCAGTTTTCAGCCCTGAACCTGACCTATGAGATTCTATCGCTGCCCCTGCAAAGAGTAAAAGCTCATGTATAAAGCTTCAGGTCTACTGAAACTGTTTGATGTTCACAAAAGACTCAGCCAATTCCCACGTTTGTTCTTGAGAAAAGGCATGAAAGAACAAACGAAACCTTATTCAGAGAAGCTGCAGTTTTTACATTTTTGACTTCTCCAAAGCATTAGTCTCTTCTTTTCCTTAAGGGGTGGACCTTAAGACAAGCACTGTGAGTGGAAATTATTGGCAGCAGATTTGACAGAACATAAGAAATATCTTCCTCAGAGTTAACAATATCTGAAAATGGAATGAACTATCTGGTAAAGTACTGCCATGGTGGATGTTCAGAGGTTCCTCAATTATTTATCAGAGGATTTTTTTTTTAAGAGGTATTGGCTTAGCTAGAGTTAATATAGCATCTTTTAGTCAATTTTCCATAAGAAATTAATTGTTCCCATCCTGACCTCCATTGGCACCTCATACCCACATGGAGCATTATTTCTGATAACTTCCAGCCAATTGCGTCTACTTTCATGATGGATTCTGCTCCCCTGATTCTTGACGTTTCCTTCTCTCCTGTTCTGACATTTACTTTGAAATATAGCACGCACTGATCACATTCAGGGCATTATTCATGAATTAACTGCAGTCTCTTGGGTGCTTCTGGAAAGTCACCACACTGTTTCCTGCACCATTTCTCGTGGAGATGCCAAGAGATACTTACTCTGCCCCAACTCCTCCCACTCTAGATCCTGCCATTTGGTCTCCCCAGCTCCTCCTCCCATAACCTGTCTCTCATTCCTCTCAGAGGAAATTCCATTCAGTCAATCAAAAGCTGTGACTTTGATATCCATGGCCAGAAACTGGGCTGCTTTGCCTCAAGATGCTACTATTTGCCCTGTTTAGTTTAGCATTTCCAGACGCCCCTGGGGAACAGAGGAGTCGAGGGAGAGGAAATGATGGTCCCTGTTTCCGAAGTTTACAACCAAGAGACTAACTGGCGGGAGTGAGGGTGGGGTGAACAAAGATGGAGATTCACAAGTGCAGTCATAGTGTATATGCTAGATCTCTCTTTCCTTCCGCACTGTGCTTTAAGTGTCAGTAAGAGATTAAGCTGGTCTTTCCTCCTTTCTCAATCTTCTAGCCACATGTGACCATGAGACACTTGGCTACTGTGCCTAAAAGATTGAATTTTCAATTTTATTTAATTTTAATTGATTTATATGCAAAATTTAGAACTGACAGTAGATTTTCTTCTTAGTAAACTCTGCAAAGGTAGGTTTGGAAGAACACGAGTACGTGCATCAAATCTTTCAAGTCTAATTTTTTATGAATTCTAAGTACAGATCAAGTATTTCCAATGAAAATTTAAAACCGAATTGAAATGTGCTGTTAAGTATAAAATACACACCAGATTTTGACAAGTTCTTTGAAAAGAGAGAATGCAAAATATCTATGTTGAAATACTAAAGATTAACATATACACACTACTATATATAAAATTGATAATCAACAAGGACCTACTGTATAGCACAGGAAACTCTACTCAATATTCTGTAATAACCTCCTAAAAACGAATGGATATATGTACATGTATAACTGAATCATTTTGCTGTATACCTGAAACTAAGACAACATTGTAAATCAACTACACTTCAATATAAAATAAAAATTAAACTTAAAAAAAAGAAAAATAGAGAAATTAGTCTTATCTTTTTCTTTGTTTTTAATGTGGCTAATCATTTTTTAACTTGAATTGTATTCTATTTCTGTTGTACTGTGTTGCTTTAGCTATTCCACACGGAATTATTTATAATCACAAGATTATAGATATTAATTTGCTTCCAGAGGAATAAAGAGATGGTAGTGGGAAGATGAGGTTGGATGACTGAACGAACAAGAAATGGTGCTGAAATAGTGAGAGAGAAAAAAGATTGGAAGTAACATGTATTATTCGTATTTTTATAAGAATGATGTATCTACTAAATTCTAAGAGTATTCTTAAATAATCTGCATGTCTATAAAAGATTTAACTGATGAATATTTCCTCTTTGTCTACTATAACAGTAGTAAATGATATAAATAAATATGATAAATATTTTTCATTTCATTATCTAATAGATGCAAACACAGTAGAACCACAACATCTGCGAAGGAAAGGTTCCAGGACCCACTGTGAATACCAAAAATCCATGGATACTCAAGTCCCACAATTGGACCTCCATATCTGCAGATTCCACATCCATAGATTCAACTGCAGATACGGAACCAGAACCCAGGGATACAGAGGACCAACTGTATTTATTGGAAAAAAAGCCATATGTAAGTGGACTTGTGTAGTTCAAACCCATGCTATTCAAGGGTCAACTGTAAACACACAATGATAACAATTGCAAGATAACTTTATTTGGGGGGAAAAAAATGTGACCCTCAGTTTCTACTGTGAAGAAAAATTGTCCATTTAATTGCCCTTGTCTGGTGCAGACCAAATATTTTGATAGGCACAGTTCATAGGAATGAGGAAAATATAAAGTAGCAACTTGGTATTTGAGTATGAAAGGAAGGCAAGCGCAAACTCGAATGACCCACTGTGTAGTTTCTCGTATGTTGCCTGCAGCCAAATTCAACGCCTCACCCACTGAAGACACAGTTGCGTCCAATCTTGGGCCATGACAAGCACATGATAAGAGGGTTTATTTATCTTAAGCAATCTTTCCTAAAGCCCTGAAATGTCCTGTTCCTTTGTAGCCTAGTTTTTATTAAATTTTGAACCTGGAGTTAACTTGGAAGAACAATGACTCTAGAAGCATCACCCACAACCAGGTAACAAGGTCCAAACTGGGCTAATCAAGAATATTAGAGTCACCCTTTTTAAGTGAATTCTTCAAGTTCACAGGACTGATGATTCTGAAGCAATAACTTACAAATTCCCTCTTTTGATAAGAAAATAGAATGTAGCATGTTAAAGCTGACACTTCCTGAGCAGGGGTTCTGTGTTAGTTTCCCTGTTCTTAGCCCCTCACTTGGTCTGTGACCTCAATTATCAATTTATCTGACTCAGTCAGCCCTCACTCCCACTGCAGCCTCACGTGGCTGTGGAATTAACCCTACCTTTTAGAGAAAGTAGTAGTAGCAACGGTGTGATGGTAAAAACCCCGAGGAGGGGAGGAAGAGATGGGGAGGCCCAAACACTAATTGCTCCATTACAAGGCACAAGGATGAGTACGGGAAAGTTAAGAACTTCTCCGAAAGCCACACAACTACTAAACAGTAGGGCCTGTTTTCATTACATAACATGCAGTTTTTCATCAACTCTACAGAGCCTTGAAACTCTGACTGCAGATTCTCAGGTGCAAGGGAGTGGGCCAATACACTTCTCATTATACACCCTCTTACTTTTGATAATGGTAATGATCCCTTATTCATTTACTAATTCCAAGTATGAAATGCCTGTCATATTTATCACCTCCTGTGGGCACTGTAGATTTAAAGACAAAGGCGCCAGCAGTGCTTATATACAACATCTGGTTTTTACGTATCCTTGCTGTTTTTCTTTAAAGAAAAGAAACAAAAAACAGACTTCACATGCCCTGCTCCCTCAACAAAGTGAGTTTTGTTGTAGATGTTTCTTTATTCTAGATGACATTCCCCACTTTTACATATGTTTACTGCTTCCCAAGGCATATAAACTTATAAAAAATTATTTTAAACTGTCTATTTTAAGGGGAGTGAGGGCTGACATTGGCTAGTATTCATTTTCACACGCACACATGCACGTGTACACACACACACACCCCAAGGATGTGTAAAATGAGTTTCTGAAAAAAACAGAACAGTGTTTTGCAAGAAATGATGCAATCAGAAACCCTAGATTCCAGCCCCGTCGTTGAAGGTGGCTGCCTGACGGCGGTCTCCTAAAGATTGGCTCAGAAAATGAGCTGAAGGTACATCTTTTCCTATCTCAGGGGTTCTTGTGAAGACTAAATAATGCAAATTAAAATGGTATAATTATACACAGGGCAGTACTTTAAGAACGCGACATTGACATGAAAGCCTCAATTATGTTTGCAGAGCCAACCTCACCTCCAGCTCCACTCTCTCTCTTTGGTCTTTAAAATGAGGTTTTTCTGAAAACCAATGTCAGTGTCAATTTAAACTTCAGGTCTGCCCTCAGGGCTCCACAGAGGTCCTGGCATTTCCCCAGTGAGCACTGCTAACTCCCTTCACAAGCGGCATATGATTTTGGATCCCCAGCACAAAACGTAGTTTCTGGTGTGGCAAATTCCCCTACACATGTTTTTAGGATGTATGAAATGAACAAACAGATTCTGGAATACCCCCAATAAATAACTCCCAAAGCATTTAACTGAAAAAGAACCCAGGCCTACGTATCAATCTTTCATTGTGTAAAGCAGCCAACGGGTAGAGCAAAAGGAAACTAAAAAAGAAACACATACGGAAATACACACATTAAAGAAGGAATTAAGACAACACTCAGACCAAAATAAAATACACCATTCAGTCCACAAATGTGCTGACTACCTGCTAGACAGAAGATACTATTCTACTCTGCTAACAGCTGGACGATAAAAGGAAGACGTATCCCAGGTTTTCAAAGAATAGCAGAAAATGCGGACTAGTGTTCAAGCAATGATTTCTGTGCAGATAACAGATGATGCTTGTGACTCGAAATCACCGGGAAAGCCCACAGAACCTACGACGGGACAATACAGATGACAGCACAGTCTGTGAACTTTCCCTTTTTATGACCATGCTTGTTAGTTTGCTTTTTTTCTTCTCAACGCCACATAGCAAAATATTTGTCGTATAGCAAAATAAAACCCTGTGCTGCTCAAACACAAATGCCTATCTCATAAGGCAACAGACGCACCATTTTATAAATCAAAGCTGATGTGTAACCCTAAAACACCTCCAAACTCAAATATTACACATCATTCCATTGATAATTTACTTCAAAACTATCCAGCAAATAATGGAGTCAAAATGTGTTGTTTTTTATAATGTGACAGTAGTCAATTGTTACATAATAATGGTTCATTTAATAAATAGCAAAACAAGTAACATTTTATATATTATATACATTTACTGTTATTTATTATATAACAGAAAAGCTGACTATTCTTTTGGTGCTATTTTGTATTCTAAGTATTCACAGAAGTAAAACTTCAGTGTCACCATGTTTTAAATCATGCTGTCAGGGAAGGACCAAGCTATACCTAATATGCACCTTATTGTTTAATATCAGAAATACTACTGCAAAATAACTGAGTATTAAATAGACTCCTACCATTAAGAGTGTGATCTTCTCACGAATGGTATCTTACTTCCGTATGCCTGATGCCAAATGTCTAAAACTTAATAATCACACAAAAAATGCTTGATGACTTTTTACATCAAGTAATTTTTGTACAAACAAGAATACACACTGATGAAAAAGGCAGGAAAATGAGCAAAATAATTGAAATATTTTGCATTCTTTTGCAAAAGCAATTGGCGCAAACATTGATGGGCATCCATCGTGTCTATTATACCAACCTGTCCTCACTCTTTCTTTTTTTTTTCCTGACATCACTCTTGAGGATAAAAATGAAAACCTCTAAGCCTTATCTAGCAAGGATATTCTAGAAGAACAGAAAAACCGAAAAGAATAGGTTTATTATAACTGCTAAAATTTGCTATCAAATTTGAGAAATAACATGTTCCAAGGGGTTACATAACTTTTCCATCAAAGTACTGTGACCCTGGGGAATAAATTTGATATATATATATTTTTTCTTGCTCAAGGAGACACAGGACAATTAGATCTGATTCCAGAAGATGACTGCAATTGATCAAACAAAACTTAGTCAAGTTTAGACATTGCTGGTTTTTAAAATTTATTTTATTTACTTATCTATTTATTTATTTTGGCTGCATTGGGTCTTTGTTGCTGCGTGCGGGCTTTCTCTAGTTGCGGCGCGCGGGGGCTACTCTTCGTTGTGGTGCGTGGGCTTCTCATCGCGGTGGCTTCTCTTGTTGCGGAGCACAGGCTCTAGGCACACGGGCTTCAGTAGTTGTGGCGCACGAGCTTAGTTGCTCTGTGGCATCTTCCCGGACCAGGGCTTGAACCCATGTGCCCTGCATTGGCAGGCAGATTCTTAACCACTGTGTCACCAAGGAAGCCCACAAGCCTCGTTTTGAGAGAATGGGCTCTAGTCCAACTGTAGACATTGTCTATCCGCTTCCTCTTGCCTACAGTCTTCCTTGAGCCTCTGAGCTGCAGAATCTCACATCTGTCTTTGTCTTCCCTTGTGAGTCTAGATCCAAGCCACACATTTTCCAGAAAAAAATCGAACCTGATTTCACTTGAAATCTTTTTCAAGAAAGCTATCTGATGACTTAAACACATACATAATTCTTACTAGATGCTTCTCAAATCATTGGTCATTTTAGCCATCTCAGTTCCTACAATTTTACTAAATATACAGTGTTACAATTCTTTTGCTTAGCATTAGCGATCAGAATGAATTCTACAGCTATTTATTTTGTCACATAAGTCTTCCCCTACCATTTTATCCAAAACAATAAAATCTGACTGAAACTACTCTTTCCTTTAATATTGTCAGAGTATGCCTTTTCTCTTCACTTACTTTCAGGCCATGCAATAACCTCTAACTATCCTTCTGGCAGATTTTGTTTGCATGATTGGTGAGTTATTAGTGTCAAGATATAAAGAATAGATATCAATTTTCCAAAACCCAGATTATCTGTACTAGCAGGTGTTTATAAAGATAAGTTTCCCTTTGTACAAAGATACATCTTTTGCTTAAGGGTCCCCTGTTGCAGCAATAGATCCCAGAAGTACAGATAAGATTTTAATACTCAAAGGACATAGCAGAATGTGGAAACATAAAATCTACTAGGTGCACTGATAATAAAGTTTATCATATTAATAACTTTGGACACACCTAGATCGTGGCTGTTCTTCCTGCAGGTGAGTCCTGCACAGTCAAATACAGAAGGTGAAAAGAGTGATTTGTTGCCCCCATCTGTATCTTATTGGATCCTATGAGCTCTTAGTTCTATCAAAGCAGATCCAGCAGGGAGATAAGGCAACCTAGAGTGAGTGCTTGCTTTCTGACTGCATGGTGGATGTGGTCATGTCAGTATGTGTTACCCTAATCTTCTTTAGTCTCCATTGCTCTCACGTAGGATCCTGATGTGTGACTGAAACCAAGCAGAACAGTGTGGGGCTCCTGGGCATGGAAGCCTTTCCATGTCTCTCATTTGTTGTTTGTAGAGAATAGATTCCAGCCTCCATGACCTTCCTTGAGTTTCAAAGCGCAGATTCGAACAGTTGCTACTCAGGGAAGGGAGGGAATGCAGAGACAAGGGAGGAGCAGCCTAGAAACAGCAGTGTAGCCTTGGGGCAGGGTCCTGGCTCTGCCTCGAGGGATACACTTAGCTATATCTTCGAGCACTTCACAGAACTGAAACCCCCAACAAATGGAACATGTCAGCATTCCTCATTCCAGAAAAGACCACCTGAGACCAAACTAAAGGAACCAGTGAAGCTCATTAGGAGACTATGTGAGACAAGATTAAAGGAGTGCAGACCCTGCGTACACCCTAGTCCTTATCAGCAACCCTGCCCTTGTACCACTGCAATAAAACTCCTCACCAAATCCTCCCAGGTTGGGACACACAGTTTTTTTGTTTTTGTTTTGCGGTACACGGGCCTCTCACTGTTGTGGTCTCTCCTGTTGTGGAGCACAGGCTCCGGACGCGCAGGCTCAGCGGCCATGGCTCACGGGCCCAGCCGCTCCGCAGCATGTGGGATCCTCCCAGACTGGGGCACAAACCCGTGTCCCCTGCATCGGCAGGTGGACTCTCAACCACTGCGCCACCAGAGAAGTCCCGGGACACACAGTTTTGAGAGCTAAGAGCTGTGGCCCCCTCTGCCTGGCAAAGCAATAAAGCTATTCTTTTCTACTTCACCCAAAACTCTGTCTCTGAGATTCGATTCAACACTGGTGCACAGAGGCCGAGTTTCCAGAATCATGATAATTTAAATATTTTAGAGAACATGCACATAAGCCTATTTTTTCCCACTACACTTGGTAGCACGTGTTCAAACTGTTGAACATTTTACATCCTGGTTCTGACTTTCACCCCTTGAAGATGATTTATAAACCATCTCAAATATACCTACTACAGACACTGGGCGGTGTCACTCTGTTTGACTTTTCCCACCTTGGTTCATGGATCTTGCCTCCAATTTTAAATTACACATTCAGTGATAAGACAAACTGTAGATATCTGAAGCTTATCAAGTCCACTGAATCTCTACCTTTCCGGAGAAAAGCTCATGAATAACAAAAGCAAACATGTATAAGAACAAAAAAGGTGTGATCAAGGCAGAAGGATATCCATATTCCAAGAATCTTGTCTATTCCACAAAGCAAGTGGAATATAAAGAACTGGGACGGTTAGCTTTATCTATCACAGATCTAAAAACGCCTTATAAAATGAGGATACTGTATTTCCAGGGAACACACACATACACAGACACACACAGAATAAAAAATTCTACCTTCTAAGAAGGGCTCTAAGAAAACGTGTACTTCAGGGTAGGGACCTTCAAGATGGAAGAGGAGTAAGACGTGGAGATCACCTTCCTCCCCACAAATACATCAGAAATACATCTACACGTGGAACAACTCCTACAGAACACCTACTGAACGATGGCAGAAGACCTCAGACCTCCCAAAAGGCAAGAAACTCCCCACATACCTGGGTAGGGCAAAGAAAAAGGAATAAACAGAGACAAAAGGATAGGGACGGGACATGCACCAGTGGGAGGGAGCTGTGAAGGAGGAAAGGTTTCCACACACTAGAAGCCCCTTCGCGGGTGGAGACTGCAGGTGGCAGAGGGGGGAAGCTTTGGAGCTACGGAGGAGAGCACAGCCACAGGGGTGCGGAGGGCAAAGTGGAGAGATTGCCATACACTGGATTGGGGCAAACCAGCACTCACCAGCGTGAGACGCTTGTCTGCTCACCCGCCAGGGCAGGCAGGGGCTGGGAGCTGAGGCTCCGGCTTCAGAGGTCAGACCCCAGGGAGAGGACTGGGGTTGGCTGCGTGAACACAGCCTGAAGGGGGCTAGTGTGCCACAGCTAGCTGAGAGGGAGTCCGGGAAAAAGTGTGGACCTAAGAGGCAAGAGACCATTGTTTCAGGGTGCGTGAGGAGAGGGGATTCCTTCCCTGTCTGTCCACAGAACGCAGAGCACTGCCTAAACGAGCTCCAGAGATGGGCGTGAGCTGCAGCTATCAGCTCCGACACCAGAGACGGGCATGAAACACTAACGCTGCTGCTGCAGCCACCAAGAATCCTGTGTGCAAGCAGAGGTCACTATCCATCCCACTCCCTGGGAGGCTGTGAAGCCCAACACTGCCAGGGTCCCATGATCCAGCGACAACTTCCCCAGGAGAACACACTGCGTGCCTCAGGCTGCTGCAACACCATGCCAGCCTCTGCTGCTGCAGGCTTGCCCCGCATTCCAATTATCACGGCTGAACCCCTCCATCCCCCAGGCCTCAGTGAGCCAGAGCCCCTAATCAGCCGCTGCTTTAACCCCCTCATGTCTGAGATGGGAACAGATGCCTGAGGGCGACCTACATGCAGAGGCGGGGCCAAGCCCAAAGCTGAGCCCCGGGAGCTGTGCGAACAAAGAAGAGAAAGGGAAATCTTTCCCAGCAGCCTCAGGAGCAGCGGATTAAATCTCAACAATCAACTTGATGTACCTGCATCTGTGGAATACCTGAATAGACAACGACTCATCCCAAAATTGAAGTGGTGGACTTTCAGAACAACTGTAGACTTCGGG
Organism: Neophocaena asiaeorientalis asiaeorientalis; assembly: GCF_003031525.2. NCBI lineage: Eukaryota > Metazoa > Chordata > Mammalia > Artiodactyla > Phocoenidae > Neophocaena > Neophocaena asiaeorientalis. The sequence goes on from NW_020175446.1 coordinate 2,275,272, forward strand.
TTTGCTGTCTGCAACTGACTTGGTTCTGATTTTTATATTTCTCTTAGTATAGTTTTTAGTGCTTGTTATCATTGGTGGATGTGTTTATTGGTTTGGATGCTCTCTTATTTTTTAAAAATTTTTTATTATTCCTACTTCTCATTTTTATATTAATAATTATTTTTTATTTTAATAATATTATTAAAATTTATTTCTTTATTTGTTTTTTCTTTTTTTCTCCCTTTTCTTCTGAGCCATGTGGCTGACAGAGTCTTGGTGCTCTGGCCTGGTGTCAGGCCTGAGCCTCTAAAGTGGGACAGCCGAGTTAGGACATTGGACCACAAGAGGCCTCCCAGCCCCACGTAATATCAATCGGTGAGGGGTCTCCCAGAGATCTCTGTCTCAATGCTAAGACGGAGCTCCACCCAACGGCCAGCAAGCTCTAGTGCAAGACACCCCATGCCAAACAACTAGCAAGACAGGAACACAATCCCACCCATTAGCAGAGAGGCTGCCTAAAATCATACTAAGTACACAGATACCCCAAAACACATCACCGGACATGGCCCTGCCCACCAGAAAGACAAGATCCAGCCCCACCCATCAGAACACAGGCACTAGTCCCCTCCACCAGGAAGCCTACACAACCCACTGAACCAACTTTAGCTACTGGGGACAGACACCAAAAACAACGGGAACTACGAACCTGCAGCCTGCAAAACGGAGACACCAAACACAGTAAGATAAGCAAAATGAGAAGACAGAAAAACACACTGCAGATGAAGGAGCAAGATAAAAACCCACCAAACAAATTAAGAGGAAATAGAAAAAAAAAAAAAAGAGGAAATAGGAAGTCTACGTTAAAAAGAATTCAGAGTGATGACAATAAAGATGATGCAAAATCTTGGAAACAGAATGGAGAAAATACAAGAACGTTTAACAAGGACCTAGAAGAACTAAAGAGCAAGCAAACAATGATGAACAACAAAATAAATGAAATTAAAAATTCTCTAGAAGGAATCAACAGCAGAATAACTGAGGCAGAAGAACGGATAAGTGACTTGGAGGATAAAATAGTGGAAATAACTACCACAGAGCAGAATAAAGAAAAAAGAATGAAAAGAATTGAGGACAGTCTCAGAGACCTCTGGGACAACATTAAATGCACCAACATTCAAATTATAGGGGTCTGAGAAGAAGAGAAAAAGAAAGGTTCTGAGAAAATATCTGAAGAGACTGTAGTTGAAAACGTACCTAATATGGGAAGGGAAGTAATTAATCAATTCCAGGAAGTGCAGAGAGTTCCATACAGGATAAATCCAAGGAGAAACACACAAAGACACATATTAATCAAACTATCAAAAATTAAATACAGAGAAAAAGTATTAAAAGCAGCAAGGGAAAAACAACAATAAACATACAAGGGAATGTCCATAAGGTTAACAGCTGATCTTTTAGCAAAAACTCTGCAAGCCAGAAGGGAGTGGCAGGACATATTTAAAGTGATGAAAGGGAAAAACCTACAACCAAGATTACTCTACCCAGCAAGCATCTCATTCAGATTTGGCAGAGAAATTAACACCTTTACAGACAAGCAAAAGTTAAGATAATTCAGCACCACCAAACCAACTTTACAGTAAATGCTAAAGGAACTTCTCTAGGCAGGAAACACAAGAGAAGGAAAAGACCCACAAAAACAAACACAAAACAATTAAGAAAATGGTAACAGGAACATACATATTGATAATTACCTTAAATATAAATGGATTAAATGCTCCAACCAAAAGAACAAGCAACTATATGCCAATAAAATGGACAACCTGGAAGAAATGGACAGATTCTTAGTAAAGCACAAGTTTCCTAGACTGAACCAGGAAGAAACAGAAAATATAAGCAGACCAATCAAAAGCACTGAAATTGAGACTGAGATTAAAAACCTTCCAACAAGCAAACGTCCAGGACCAGATGGCTTCTCAGGTGAATTCTATCAGACATTTAGAGAAAAGCAAACAGCTATCTTTCTCAAACTCTTCCAAAATATAGCAGAGGAAGGAACACTCCCAAGCACATTCTATGAGGCCACCATCACCCTGATAGCAAAACCAAAGATGTCACAAAGAAAGAAAACTATAGGCCAATATCACTGATGAACATAGATGCAAAAATCCTCAACAAAATACTAGCAAACAGAATCCAACAGCACATTAAAAGGATCATACACCATGATCAACTGGGGTTTATCCCAGAAATGCAAGGATTCTTCAATATACACAAATCAATCAATGTGATACACCAATATTAGTTGAAAAATAAAAACCACATCTTCTCAATAGATGCAGAAAAAGCTTTTGACAAAATTCAACACCCATTTATGATAAAAACTCTCCAGAAAGTAGGCATACAGGGAACCTACCTGAACATAGTAAAGGCCATATATGACAAACCCACAGCCAACATCATTCTCAAGGGTGAAAAATTGAAAGCATTTCCTCTAAGATCAGGAACAAGACAAGGTTGCCCACTGTCACCATTATTATTCAACATAGTTTTGGAAGATTTAGCACAGCAATCAGAGAAGAAAAATAAATAAAAGGAATCCAAATCGGAAAAGAAGAAGTAAAACTGTCACTGTTTGCAGATGACAAGCTACTATACCTAGAGAATCCTAAAGATGCCACCCAAAAACTACTAGATCTAATCAATGAAATTGGTAAAGTAGCAGGATACAAAATTAATGCACAGAAATCTCTGGCATTCCTATACAGTAATGTCAAAAAATCTGAAAGAGAAATTAAGGAAACACTCCATTTACCATTGCAACAAAAAGAATAAATTACCTAGGAATACACCTACCTAAGGAGACAAAAGACCTGTATGCAGAATACTATAAGACACTGATGAAAGAATTTAAAGATGATACAAACAGATGGAGAGATATACCATGTTCTTGGATTAGAAGAATCAACACTGTGAAAAGCACTATACTACCCAAAGCAAACTACAGATTCAATGCAATCCCTATCAATCTACCAATGGCATTCTTCACAGAACTAGAACAAAAAATTTCACAGTTTGTATGGAAACACAAAAGACCCCGAATAACCAAAGCAATCCTGAGAAAGAAAAACGGAGCTGGAGGAATCAGACTCCTGGACTACACACTATACTACAAAGCTACAGTAATCAAGACAGTATGGTACTGGCACAAAAACAGAAATATAGATCAGTGGAACAGGATAGAAAGGCCCAGAGATAAACCCACACATATGTGGTCACCTTATCTTTGATAAAGGAGGAAAGAATATACAACGGAGAAAAGATAGCCTCTTTAATAAGTGGTGCTGGGAAACTGGACAGCTACATGTAAAAGAATGAAATCAGAACACTGTCTAACACCATACACAAAAATAAACTCAAAATGGATTAAAGATCTAAATGTAAGGCCAGACACCATGAAACTCTTAGAGGAGAACATAGTAAGAACACTCTTTGACATAAATCACAGCAAGATCCTTTTTGACCCACCTCCTAGAGAAATGGAAATAAAAATAAACAAATGGGACCTAATGAAACTTAAAAACTTTTGCACAGCAAAGGAAGCCATAAAGAAAATGAGAAAACAGTCCACAGAATGGGAGAAAATATTTGTAAATGAAGCAACTGACAAAGGATTAACCTCTAAAATTTACAAGCAGCTCATGCAGCTCAATATCAAAAAACCAAAGAACCCAATAAAAAAATGGGAAGACCTAAACAGACATTTCTCCAAAGAAGATAGCGGGAATGTAAATTGATACAGCCACTATGGAGAACAGTATGGAGGTGCTCAAAAAACTAAAAATAGAATTACCATATGACCCTGAAATCCCACTACTGGGCATATACCCCAAGAAAACCATAATTCAAAAAGAAGCATGTACCACAATGTTCACTGCAGCTCTATTTACAATAGCCAGGACATGGAAGCAACCTAAGTGTCCATCAACAGATGAATGGATAAAGAAGACAGGGTACATATACATAATGGAATATTACGCAGCCATAAAAAAAATGAAATTGAGTTATTTGTAGTGAGGTGGATGGACCTAGAGTCTGTCATACAGAGTGAAGTTAAGTCAGAAAGAGAAAAACAAATACCACATGCTAACACATATATATGGAATCTAAAAAAAAAAATTGTCTTGATGAAACTAGGGTCAGGATAGGAATAAAGACACAGACGTAGAGAATGTACTTGGGGACATGGGGAGGGGGAAGGGTAAGCTGGGATGAAGTGAGAGAGTGGCATGGACATATATACACTACCAAATGTAAAATAGATAGCTAGTGGGAAGCAGCCGCATAGCACAGGGAGATCAGCTCAGTGCCGTGTGACCACTTAGAGGGGTGGGATAGGGAGGGTGGGAGGGAGACGCAAGAGGGAGGGGATATGGGGATACATGTATACGTATAGCTGATTCACTATATGTACTCACTGTATGTATTTCATTATACAGCAGAAACTAACACAACACAGTAAAGCAATTATACTCCAATAAAGATGTTAAATTAAACAAAAAAGAGGGGCTGCCCTGGTGGCACAGTGGTTGAGAATCTGCCTGCTAATGCAGGGGACACGGGTTCGAGCTCTGGTCTGGGAGGATCCCACTAGCTGCAGAGCAACTATGCCCATGAGCCACAACTACTGAGCCTGCGCGCCTGGAGCCTGTGCTCCACAACAAGAGAGGCCGCGATAGTGAGAGGCCCGCGCACCGTGATGAAGAGTGGCCCCCACTTGCCACAACTAGAGAAAGCCCTCACACAGAAACGAAAACGCAACACAGCAAAAATAAATTAATTTATAAACTCCTACCCCCAACATCTTCTTAAAAAAAAAAAAAAGAAAATGTGTAGTTTTAAAACGTTATGGACTTTGCATGTTTGGGACAGAAAATTAACTTGAGTTCAATAAGTCATTTTATAAAATATCCCAGAGAACATACTTTATTTCCCTCGGGTCATTATAAGATTGATTAATGACTGATATTTTTTGTAATATCATTATAGTTGTGATAGTAGATGTGAGAAGGTATACTAAAAAAATAAATAAATGGAAAAGTTTCAGAGAATCAATGGCTCTCTAACATGAACAAAACCTTAAAGCTACAGAATAGTGATTCTTCAGAATGTGTCTGTGTACCCCAGGGGAACCTGAGACACAGTCTGTGAATTCGCAACTGTTATCACAATGTTAAAGTGTTATTTGTCCCTTCCTCATTCTCTCATCAGCACACAAGGGAGTTTTCCAAAAGCTACACGATGTACAACGTTATAGGTGAACGCAAAAGATGTTACGAGAATCTAGATATTGTCTATTAAATTAGGCATTTAGAATTTTGCCCAAATGTAAATCAATACCACCCCTTAATTGTGTTTGTTTTGGAAAAAGGAGTTATTTTCTTTAAAATATGTAATTAATATCAATATGCTATTAATATTAACATTCATTGGACTTATTACTATTATTTTTAAAATAATGAATCAATAGTTCAGAATGCTTAGTCGTCATTTTTGACATGGTCCATTTAACTTACATAGCAAAAGCTCTTTGGGGCAGTGTTGTCAGATTTTTTTTAAAAAGCAGATAAAACAAAGCAGCATGTCCAGTTATCTTTGAAATCCAAATAAACAACAAATAATACTGAGTATAAGTATGTCCCATGAAATACTTACCGATCCTAATTTAGGGGTCTTACACATTTTTCACAGTGTGAAGTCCTCCTAGCACCAAAGGTTTGGGAACTGGTGCCATAGAAAATGTTTAGGTGCAGATTGTAAATGCAAATCAAAGCCCACATGTAGGTTATACATTTGTAGCAAGGTCGCTGCTACCGTTACTGTGTGTCATACTCTGGTGATACATCACCCAGATTCAAATGAAAAAATAGTGTTGATAACTTACTAGACTTCCAGTGCTCTCTCATCCTTAGTTCCTCTTGGCATCCTGTGAAGCACAGTTCACTCAATCCCATTGTACTGAAATTGTGGCTGAACCAAGTAAGAAATGCACCAGAAAAGATAGTCCCAGAATTAAACCACGTTTTCTGACTTCAAGAAGTGAGATCCAGGGCTTCCCTGGTGGCACAGTGGTTGACAGTCTGCCTGCCGATGCAGGGGACGCAGTTTTGTGCCCGGGTCCAGGAAAATACTACATGCCGCGGAGTGGCTGAGCCTGTGCGTCTGGAGCCTGTGCTCCGCAATGGGAGAGGCCGCAACAGTGAGAGGCCCGCGTACCGCAAAAAAAAAAAAAAGAAGTGAGATCCAGTTGACTGCTGCCCGTTGTTCTCTGCTTCTGTTGTTCGAGACATACTGAGACATGAAACTTTTTTTTTTTTTTTTAATTGTTCACTACAGAACTGATGGGGAAAAGCTGGCAGAATCATCGCATGTAGGAGAGATAGTACCACTAGACTTAGTGAGGTGGAAATCTTTGCAGGATCTGTGCCCAAACTTATACAGAGTCAAATCATGTGTTGCTACAGTTGATTTTCCACTTTTAGCCCCATTGATAGATGATCCCCTTATAGGCTGCATGACAATCCATTAATTAAAACAACAAAAATAACTAAACCAGATGTGCTGTGGAATCTATTCAGGTCATTTCCTCATAAGCTGCAACAGTCAGGATCTGTAACTTTTATCTTGTCGACTGGAAAGAGCAGTATTCCCGTAATAAGATTTGTGGTTTGGTCTTTACTCTATCAGTTGCTTTGAGTCTGTCCTTCAGCAACTCCCAGTATCCACGTGGGCTATATTTCCCCTTTCTATGTCAGAAGGGTAACATCAGAGGCCCCCATACCCCAGAAGGTTGGAATGAGGACATAATGTAATGGAAAAGGGTTTTGTCAGATGTGAAGTTCTACATAAATAAAAGATAGGCTTTTATCTCACCTTATACCAAAGCTGAGGGTGCCTTGTCGTTCTTCTTTCAGTTAGACATAACCCATTTCTGTTATGGATATACTGGCCTGCAATTTGTTTCCTAAGTTTCACTGTTCATTTTTTTAAAGGTTTTATTTTTAGAGCAATTTTGGGTTCACAGAAAAAAACTGAGTGGAAGGTGCAGAGAGAGCCTATATACCCCTGACCTTACACACAGCTTCCCCCATTATCAACACCCTCACCAGAGGGTCCATTTGCTACAGCTGATGAATCTCCATGGACACAGCATCATCCCCAGAGTCCACAGTTTACACTTGGGTTCACTCTTGGTGTTGTACCTCCTACGGGTTTGGACAAATGGCCAATGACCTGTAACCACCATTGTGGTATCATAAAGAGTAGTTTCACTGCCTTATAATTTGTCTGCACTCTGCCTATAGTCCCACTGTTTTTTTTTGTTTGTTTTTTTTTTTTGCGGTACGCGGGCCTCTCACTGTTGCGGCCTCTCCCGTTGCAGAGCACAGGCTCCGGACACGCAGGCTCAGCGGCCATGGCTCACGGGCCCAGCCGCTCCGCGGCATGTGGGATCTTCCCGGACTGGGGCACGAACCCATGTCCCCTGCATCGGCAGGCGGACTCTCAACCACTGCGCCACCAGGGAAGCCCAGTCCCATTGTTTTTAACATAAAATATCTTTAAGTCACCGAGATCCCAAACACACCTGTAATGTGCTCTTTACGTGGAAGACACGGAATCATTACTGTGAAATTGAATACCCTCATGCTTGTAATATATTTTGTCCGTCACCACTTTTTTGTCAGAAATCAATGACTCTTATATAATTTTGTAGTGTATTGGGTTGGCCAAAAAGTTCGTTTGATTAATGAATATATTGTTCAATAAAGTTCTTGGTGAAAATGAAAAAAAAAATGTCTCTTCTTACTTAAAACCAAACGAACTTTTTGGCCACCCAATACTTCAGAATCCACTGTATCCTGATGCCCTTATGGTGCCAGCAGCCCTGCAATGTCTGTGTGTCATTATCTAGTTTTCACAGTTAGCTCATCTTTTAGACATTTAACAGTTTTATTGAGATAATTCCCATACCATAAAATTCTCCCTCTTAAAGGGTATCATTTGCTAATTTTCAACGCATGCACATAGTTTTACAGCCATTGCCACAATCTCTCTTCAGAAATGTTCATCACCCCCAAAATAAATCCTGTCCCCATTAGCAGTCATTCTCCATTTGCTGCTCCCCCCAGACCCTGGCAAACACACTCTACTTTCTGTCTCTAGGGATTTGCCAGTTCTGGACAGGTGAGTGGAACCAAATAGTACGTGGCATTTTGCGACTGGCTTCTTTCACTTAGAGTAACATTTTCAAGGTTTATTCCTGTTTTAGCGTCTATCAGGACTTCATTCCACTTTCCTAAACATGTAAAGAGTTCAGCAGATTCCACATTCCGCTGAACTCTTTACATGTTTAAAATAGGAAAATGGTACAAATGAACCTATTTACAAAACAGAAATAGAGTCACAGATGTAGAAAACAAACTTATGGTTACCAGCGGGGGAAGCGGGGAGGGATAAATTGGGAGATTGGGATTGACGCGTACACACTGCTATATTCAAAATGGATAACCAACAAGGACCTACTGTAGAGCACAGGGAACTCTGCTCAATACTCCAATAACCTAAATGGGAAAAGAATTTGAAAAAGAATTGATGCATGTATATGTATAACTGATTCACTTTGCTGTCCACCTGAAAGTAACACAACATTGCAAACTAACTATACTCCAATTTTAAAAAAAAAAAAGAGTTCAGCAGTGCCCCAAGAAGAGCTCCTAGCTGAGATTATCACTTGGTCCAAAATACCATATTTCAGAAGGCAGGCTGTCATTACCTAAAGCCAAGTATTATACATTGCTCAGAGTTAAATCATTTGGAAAGACTTTTTGTCGTCATGGAGCTTTGAGATGCATATGCTTGGGATGGTGAGACAAAAGAGGTCACTTTTCTGGCAAGATCCACATGAGCCCTAATGTGCAGGTGGCATGCTTGATTATGCTAACATTCCCATTCCTGGAGAACACAGCTGGAGATTTTATAAGACAATATTCTTTGGGATTTTTCACAGTTTACCTAAAATGAAGAGCAAATCTGAAAAGGGGCTGTAAATGCTCAAAAAATAGAAGACATCTAAGTGTTTACAAATTATTTGCAGATGACAATCGAAGAACAATGGAATTAGCAATAATATTATACTTGGGTATTTTAACAAAAGTGCACTGTGATTTCTCTGGGTTTCAAATATATATATCTGTACACCTATGTCTATATTTATATCTATATCCCTCTTAATTTGTCAGTTAACAAACCCTAAATTTGGGCAGATTTTTCAGTTTGAATGCATGAAATGTGTAGATGAATGAACCCATCTCCCACTTTATAGACACGTAAATTTGAGGGATATGTAAGGACATAATTCTCTCAATAGATGGATGGATGGACAGACAGACTGCTTTTATCATCTATATAGTAAGCCTAAATCATCACTGAGCTATCTTAAGGGCACATGTCAGAACATGGAAGCTGAAATAAGACAGAAGAGAACAGGAATTCACCAGGAAACACTAACTGGTCACACCTACTATCTCAAAATGAAGTGTTATCTTCTACATGGGCCATCTCCAGGGACAGACAGGTTAGGTGTCTGATTTATAGAACTTTCTTTTTTCCACCGTCACGCTTACTTGAAACAGTTATATGTGTATATATATATATTTTTTACTGTGAATGTCTGCCTTTGCATGAATGGTTTATCAGTTGAAACTTAACTTATTTTTAAGTGCTGGCTTTTATTCTCTTGCCAGAGCATCTACAATTTACTTCTCCATTTTTCCTTTCGTACAGGACTAGGACATAACAATTTTAAAACATTCGTCCTTATGGGACAACTATGAAAACTATACGATGCAGTAAAATCTATGTAAGATATGTAAAAAACTGCTTGAAATAGCATTTTTTAAAATAACTACATTTTATTTTTTAACAGGTTTCTTTATCATTTTTATTGCTATATACTTATTTGTGGAAAAATTAAGCTTGCATTAATGCGTTCTATATCTGTACTCATATTGGAAATCCATCACAAAAGAGAAACAAGATAATTCTTCAAAAGACCCCAACTTTGTAGTTTTTAATTCAAATAAGATAGGAAATCCAACAGAACAACCAAAATTCATGGGGAAAGAATAATTTATTTGGTGATCCTGAAAAACAGTACCTATGTATGAAAAAATTTATTTTCATTTATTTACTGCTGTTTTTAGAATAATGAGTTAGTTCACTAAGCTCTTCTAAGTATGACCAAGAGAATTTATTTGCTTAACTTGTTTTTAGTGTTATTATGAATTTGATTTTGATGTATTAAATGTGTTTTAACCACTGTCACTGGTGTTCTTTAGATGCTCAAACTGTTTTATTTTGGTGCAGAGCTCTAAAAGGTCCCATCGAGTTCACCCTCAGTCACCCACAGTAACTGTGCTTCATGAAATAATATGTGCTTGTTCTTTTTTTTCCCAAAGCCCTGGATCAGCCATTGTCCAAGGAGCCCTGATCCCTTTACTTAGAAAAGGGTATTTAGAGACAATAATCTGGGTGCTAGGAGTCCTCATTGTTAATGGGTTAATGTTTGTAGGGCTTTCCAGTAGAGCTGTAAAGATACATTCTTTCTTAAAGAAACAACATCATGAGTCCATCCTTACACTTCCAATTCAAATGTGGGATTACTAAGTTTTACTTCTTTAGTTGGATAGTTCTATATCTGCTTATACTAAAAACCAATAGACTTGGATTTTAACAATATTAATGTCATTGTTTTATCTTTAAATTACATAAATAGTAGTCTCAGGATACTAATTTTATTAACAATATTTCAAGAAGAGCTTAAAACTGTGAAGTATTTTATGTGGGCAGATATGCCCCAGTAAGAGTATCTATGTGCTATACAGTTGACCCTTGAACAAGACAGGGGTTATAGGGGTGCTGGCTCCTCTTCCCCTCAGACAGTCAGAAAGCTCCGTACCATCATCCCTTGGTATTCCTGGGGGACTGGTTCCAGGGCCCGCCTTGGATATCTCCAAATCACAGATGCTAAAGACCCAGTTCAGTAATATTTATTTTGTTTTTATTTATCCTTTCAACTTTAAAATTAACCAGATATAGATATCCCCTTAACATACATAGATGCGTGGTTTCATCCCATATACATTATTCCCATCTTGTCTTTTTTCACTTAACAAATCTTGAATATCACAATTTGGTATTCTGGGATATTTCACCTTTGTTTCTACAGCAGCATACTATAAAAAGTGGTCCTTTATGAAACTACAGTCCACCCACAATGAAGTACTATAAAAAGGAAGTTCTTTTGACTATACAAAAGTAGTGCTTTTTATACTTCATTGTGGATGTAACGTGAATATTTAGAATATGTACAGGTTATTTATTTATGTTTTGCTACCACAATTAGTGCTGGAATGAAAAGCCTTGCATATGTATCTCTTTTGCTTTCACCAGTATATATTTTGGGATAGATTCCTAGAACTTAGTTTGCTCTGTAGACCATTATGACTACGTAATTTTACTAGACGTTGCCAAATTTCCTTTCACAGAGGGTGTAGCATTTATCATTCTCAACAACAAAGTGTGAGTGTGCCAGCTTTTCTAAAATCTCATCAGTGGAGTATGTTGTCAAACTGTGTATTTCTGCCAGTTAGATAAATGAGAAATGACATGTCATCATTTTATTTTGTATTTCTTTTAATATAGCATACAAATTTTGATAAGGTCTTGGTTTTAAATACCATGAGTGAGTTACTTAAACAGGACTAGGTGGTCAAAGAAAGTTCAATAAAAATGAAGAAATATGACTTATTTTAAACCGTGAATTTATTCATAGGTACCATTTTATTATACTTGGGGTCCTATTGTACTTTTCAAAAATAAAACTGTTATTTAAGCATCATAATTCACAGGAAAGTGTGATTTATTCAAAGATATTTGACATAGAAGTTACCATGAATGCAACTGCTATTAAAAAAAAATAAAGTACCCTAAACAGTACCTTGCTTAAACCTTCGCAAATGCTGTTGTTGTCATAACACACAATCATTTTTTTAAAGAATATTTTGTTAGGAAATTCTGTCCTATTTCTGGAAGACAATGTACTATTGCTTATACTTTTTCTTTGTTTGGGGATTACTGCCATTATTGTTATTACTGACGATATTCTTATTATTTAGTATGTGGCTAATATTTGTATGTTCCAGAATCCGTGTGTCTGATCCCAGAACAGTTTTTAATTTACTTTGATTTAAAAAACCAGTTTTCAGATTCTGCTGAAGATTTTGCAGTCTGGGCTTTTCTTGGACCATTATCTTCCACTATTCTATGAGCATCTCAAGCTCTGTATTGATTTGCATTACTTTCATTCTTGCTTGAGGATTCAGTCAGATTGTGTTCAGACAGAAGTATTGATCCATGAAAAAGCCATGAAAAAACTGGAAAGAAGAGCTGTCTGGGCTAGAAGAGCTATCTGGACTTGAAGAGCTATCTGGGCCAGTGCTTTCAAAGCCATATCCACCCAAAAGAGTTGTGAATGATTCCAAGAGCAGTGCTTTTGCACAGTGCTGACATATCACATAGGATTTGGATGTTTATTTTCTCATTATTCTCTTTGTGAGAAAAGCCTTAAGTTCACTAACTTGCTTTGACAGACTAATTTGCTTTTAACATCTGTGCTCTTAGCCAGATACCATGCTCAACCGTCATGGTTTTTCATTTGAATCACATCACTGAATATAAATGTAACTGTCAATTGCCTCATTTTTCCAATAATACTGAAGAAGGTTTTTGCTATGTATCAATCAATCTTATATAAAATGGCCAAGAGCCTGTAATGAAGTCATTTGGTACAGGTATCTGATGGCTCTGCTGTCACCTTTTAGAGATGGTTCCATTTTCAGGTCTTTTCCTTGTATTTGGTATCTTGATTTTCTCAGTGTTCTTATACTTCTCCAGTCCCTCTTTTGCTGAGTTCAATCCCTAATCCTACCACCATAACAGGACACACATTACAGCCTCTCTAGCCTTCTGGTTTTCTCTGCACATCTAAATGAAGACAAATACCAAACATTCCCCAAAGCCTGACCCTCGGCTAGACACTAAACACAGTCCTATCATTTTTCCAGTAGTTGAGAAAAGTGATTATTTTCATTCCCATTTTACAGATAAGGAACTAGAAGCTCAAAGAAATTATTTGCCTCGGGTTACTTCGCTAGAAGATATACTATATGTATATACAATATAGAGTATTTAAATGAGAGTGTATAAATGATTTCCAGACGCACATCCGTGAGTTCCAAATTTCCTCTTCATTTTTAAGTAGTATTTTCATCTAAAAATTCATATTGACTATAGAAAGCTTTACTTGTTCAGCCAAAAAAAAAAAAAAAAACACACCCAATTCTGGCTTTGTAATTCTAAACTCAGCTAAAATAAATAAAACAAACTGCTCCCTTTTCTGGTATCACTTTCCTTTATCACCAATGACAGGTGCCAGAAAAAGGTTTGGCATTTTTATTTTCATTTAAGAAATGTTATATGACGACCTTTAGCTTAATGTATTTTTCAGAAGAAGCCAAAAACGGATTTTCTGTGAATTAGCATGCGATTTGAATTATTTTGCAGTGCTTCCGTGCCCGAAGTTTGCCAGGGCCATAAGTCACCTGACATTAAATACTGCATTACACTTTCACATGCGATATTTCTGGGAGGTAGTATCCATATGTGGGATGTAAAATATATCTTTTGAGACATTTTTAGACTACATGGACTTCCAAATTTCTTTCACTAAGCCCATGGATCAACAGTAATGTTTCTGAAGTATGCTTTATATAGATCATTTCATTTATGAGATTTCACTTTTTATGAGCTTCCAAACAAGTCATCTTAATCGTGCGAAAGAAAGTATTAGGAAATAGCTTCCCCCCACCCTCCAGGCCCCCCACAAATCTCTATGAATGAAATCTCTATTTCATTAATTGTGTGAAATGAGTTAACATGGTATTCAGCAAACTTCACATGTTTTTTTTAACATGGCACTGCCTTCTAGAGTTAAGAGAAAGAGGAAAAGGTGAGTTGATAAACCATAAGTACACAATAAAATGATTAAATCACTGAGAATGTTGCTTAATAAAACTGTTAACAGGGAAAAACAACCTCTCTCTTTCCCTGAATTATTGAGACGTTAGAGGAAAAAGGTTTTGCCTTTAGTCATTTAATCTACAACATTTTAGGATGTTTTCATTCTGGTTTCCTCCACGTAAGGGTTTAAAGTTCTACTTATCAAAATTGAAACGGCCATGATTCTAAAATAGAGAACGGAGTATTTTTCTCCCACTCTCTTTTCTAGGTCAACTTCTGCCTCAGGACATGGGCTACAAAGACAGGATACAGATGCCAAAAATCTCAGTGCTACTTTCTAGTTTCTTCTCCCCATCCTAACTGCTACCATCACTCAGGTGTTGCCTACAGACACTGCAGGGCTCTGTGATAACATCTGTCACAACTCTCCTCCTGGTTTGCCAAGTGGGAAGTTGAACTTCTCTTTGGCTTCTTTCTTCCTCTCTCTCAACCTCCAAATCCATTTAGCAGATACCATAATTGCTGCCAACAGTTTCCCAACTTTTACCTCACGCTACCCATTTACTTGGTCATTAACCCTGGTCAAGCTTCAGTTAACACAGTGACAAGTATTTAGGTCAACCAGGGCCTCACGCTTCCTCGGCTATCTGGTGCATCTCCTATCTATTCTATACCCAAGTTCCTAAACTCTAACTGTTGAACCGACATCAATTTTCTTCCCAAGAGTCTTCAATAACTTCACATTGTCTACCAAGTACCACGCACACTCCTTCCCCTTAGAACCAAAGTCATCCGCCATCTGGGCCCATTGGGAATTTTCAGTTTTATCTCTTCGCCAACTCTCTTTAGCCAAATTAAACTACACACTCTTCATTCTCTGCAAATGTCTTCTTGGTTTTAATTTCTTCCGTATATTTCTTACTTTTATTCCATCATGTTTTTTTTTTTACTTAAAACACATGTTTACATATTACTATCCATTAAGACCCAAATTAAATTGTGCTTTTTCTATAGTCTCCATCCCCACCTCGAAGGAACAACTCTTTCCTCTTCCTGCAATCCCAGTTTGTCTGTGGTCACATGTGGCACATATACAAAATATTTTGTATCTATAATTGTTCACGTTCTAGCATCTACCTGGCTGGAAGAAGATAGATGAGGGTGAGGACCTAGTACTTACCTATCTTTACATCTTCTTCAGTCACTGAAATATAGTCTCTTAGTAAAAAATTTTGAATATAGCTGTAGAAACCTGAACAAAAAAACTACTAAAACCCCCAAACGTCCTAGCTTCTTGTATAAAGTATTATTTTCTGTTATTCTAAAACTAACATGAAAAGTTTAGTTCTATTTAGAAAACTCTGAGCTGAATTGTGTCCCCCTACAATTCAAATGTTGAAGCTTTAATGACCAGAATCTCAGCATGTGACTGTATTTGGAGACGGGGCCCTTAAGTTAAAAGGAGGCCCTCAGGGAGCCTCCTAACCCAGTCTGACAGATGTCTTTACAAGAGGAGGAAATTTGGACACACACATGACACCACAGATGTTTGCACACAGAAGAAAGGCCAGATGAGGATACAGAGAAGGCAGACGTCTGCAAGCCAAGGAGAGAGGCCTCAGGAGAAACCCACCTGGCTACCACCTTGATCTTGGAATTCCAACCTCCAGAACTCTGAGATAATAAGTTTCTATATTTTGAGCCACCCTGTTTGAGCTACTTTGCTATGGTAGTCCTAATAAGTGAATACATTCTACATCTGTCATCCCAATGATAAGAAAAAAGAAATACTAATTCAAACTTGGGGAGCAGATCTTTAAAATACTAAACTTTGTCATATCATCAACTGTGTTTTACTAGATGGCATTTATCCAAATCTTGTCCAGGAATATCATCTACAGTTTGATAGCTCAGTGATCCCAAACATTTCTGAAAAATACATGAACCTTTCAACCAGACAGGAAGCAGAGCCTGAAAGCATTTTCCTTTCCCAGAAAGAAGGAAGCTTTTCATTCCTGCCCCTCTCAGTCTCAGTATCGGTTTTAAAAAATGAAATGCTGACAGTGAACAGAGGCAAAGTCACTACATCGTAGGTGTCATTCTGTAGAAAGGACAGGTAAATGGCTTCTTCTTTCAGAGATGTTAAAACTTGTTGGGGGGGGGTGTGGAGAAATACTCGAAAACTTCTGGTTTCCTTTTCCAGAATTATTCCCATGTTTTACTGTCTTTGTACCATATAAGAGAGACATGAATACATAAAAATTGGAAGTGGTGGGGGTGGAAGGTGAGGCCCTAGAGACACCACTCAAGTTAGGGGTAAAGAATTCAAAAGGAAGTAACTGGTTTGGAACTTCTACTACATTGCCACACAACATGATGGACTCCGGTGATAGAATAAGATATGTTCTCTAACCACAAAAGACACAAAACTGAATGCGATGGGGCAGAAATGGAAACAGATTGTTTTAATGATAATAAGTAGGGACTTCCCTGGTGGCACAGTGGTTAAGAATACACCTGCTAATGCAGGGGACACAGGTTCGAGCCGGGGTCCAGGAAGATCCCACATGCCGCGGAGCAACTAAGTCCCGTGCGCCACAACTACTGAGTCCTCTTGCCCCAACTACTGAAGCCCAGGTGCCTAGAGCCCATGCTCTGCAACAAGAGAAGCGCCCGCAAGGAGAAGACCCTGCTCGCTGCAACTAGAGAAAGGCCACGCCTTTCAATGAAGACCCAACACAGCCAAAAATAAATAAATTACTTAATTAAAAAAATAAAGATAACAAGTGGTATAATAAAGGTGAAAATAAAAATTTAAGGGGGGGCAAGGAAAGGGAGCAAATAACAGTATCAAAAGATCGGGAAAGGCTTCACCAAATTCTCAGATAATTATGAGCTCATTGTAACTGCTGTCCTTTATCAAGCATTTAACATATGACAAGAACTAAGTGCTGTGTAGTCACCTCATTTAATCTGCCAGCCCAGTAAGGTAGCTATTACTATTATCATTATCCCCATTCTACAGATGGTAAAACTGAGGCAAACACAGGGAAGGGCCTGCCTAAAATGCAGTGACACAGGTAGTCTGGTTCTTAATTGCTCTGCTCCTCTGCCTTTAATTTTATGAGACTCTAGTCCAAAATACAGATGTAGTTCTGTATCACCTGGCATCAGTGGTAAAGGGTCTTGGTGAGTCTAACGGATGAAAAGCTAAAACTCTGAATGCTTTCTATTCCTTCACAAAATGTTCCACAAATTTGACTGTTACCAACCCTAAGACCATTTCTGTGTTACCAAAAAATACTAGTATCTGAGGAGCTGAGAATTATGTAAAATGATTTTCAACCATTTAATGAACCATTAAGATGATTTTCAACCATTAATACTGGTGTCTGGGCTCAATTTCATGAAATGAAGTACTTTCAGCTGCTCATCTAGGGACCCAGAGGTCAGGTCCCAGCTCGGCCACTAACCAGTGTGTGATGTGCAACACATCAGTCCGTCTTGCTCACCCTCAGTTTCTAAATCTGAAGCGAGGGGATGCTGACGACGACTAGTTTGTGCAGTTTTATGACCAGGACATTGGTACTGCTGTGGACATGTATTTTCAATGAGACAACTGTACAGTGTTTTATTTACTAATTGTGTACGTTTTGCCTGTACTTCCATACTTGTAAGTGGGCTTCACTGGGACCAAAGTGTCACGTGTCATAAGAAATCACTTTATCATCACCTGGTCTGACAAATATTAGCAGAATTCTCAATAAATCCTGAAAAGCATAGCACTAGCAAAGTAACATGCTGAGGGAGGAAGGAGACACTTCACGTGTAGTTTTACCCCATCCATTTGCGTAGGATCCATACTGGCCGACCTGGCGTAACAAGGTCAGGACTAACTGATTGGAGGTCGAAGAAAGGCAGGGCCATGTGAAGGAAACGTGGCCAACGGGGACTTTCTTGTTTCTTAGCCAGTGAATTGAATGCTCTTCTCTGAATAATGAACTCAACAGTTTGGGCCAAGAAATGCCATCCAGAACACAAATCCTTACAACATTTAGCTCTAAATCTTTCACAAACTGTGTTTTTCAATAAAAATACACCACAACATGATTCATGGAAAAGATATTCAAATTCAAATACTTTGGGGGGAAGGTACTGGATATATAGTATTAAGTAAAGCCATTACTCTATTAATATAAATGATCATTCTCCAAAAGACAATAAGTGTTTCTTGAATTCATTTTTAATGTTTTGTTTTTATCTTCCAGAAGAATTACCATTAAAAAACTCAGCTGAGGGACTTCCCTGGTGGCACAGTAGTTAAGAATCCGTCTGCCAATGCAGGGGACACGGGTTTGATCCCCGTCCGGGAAGATCCCACATGCCGCAGAGCCACTAAGCCCCTGTGCCACAACTGCTGAGCCTGTGCTCTAGAGCCCGAGACACAACTACTGAGCCCACGTGCCACAACTACTGAAGCCTGCACACCTAGAGCCCATGCTCTGCAACAAGAGAAGTCACCGCAGTGAGAAGCCCGTGAACCACAACCGGAGAAAGCCCGCGCGCAGCAACAAAAGCCCAACGCAGCCAAAAATAAAAAACAAACAAACTCAGTTTAGGGAACAAGGAACAGAAAATGTCCCCACGATGTTCATATGACAGAGCAGGAAAACTAGGATTTGAATAGATTGCCAAGTCAATTCTTCAAAACTCCCTCTGAAAGATAATTCTTGAAGACTCCTCTAAAAATGGCTTTCCAAAGTAGAGATAAAAGGATGGTGTCATTTTTGCCCTACGTTTTATGTGTATTATTGATGCTATTTGTTCAGTGAAACTTCTTCACTCTGCTCCAAGGCAAGATGAGGGGGGGTGCCTATAAGTCATTATATATCAGCAGTATTTAACATGGTAGAAGATAGTTGGGATCTATAAGAAATAAGCATTCATTGAATAATTTCTAGTAGATAATGGATGCTCACAAGAAAAATAAAGCAAATGGTAAACATTCTGTAGCTATATTTTAAAAATTAAATATATCATGACCATATTATTAAATATTAGCAAATTAAGGAAAGACAAAGTCATGCATATATCTATACCCTGACAGCAGCATATTAGCTTGTTTGTATATTTCTCTAGCCCTTTTCCAGTGCACCTGCCTCCATACACTTGTATTCATAGTATATTTGCAATTTCTAACCCACTTTTTAAAACTGAGTACACTATTCTTAGAGGAGATTTAGGTTTACAGAAGAACTGAGTGAAAAGTACAACAACGTTCCACATAAATCCTCGCCCCCTCCACACAGTTTCCCCTATTATTAATATACTGCATTAGAGTGGTACATTTGTTACAATTGATAAACCAACACTGGTACATTATTATTAACTAAAATCCATAGTTTAGAGTAGGGTTAAGTCTTTGTGTTCTACTGTTCTGTAGGTTTTGACAAATGACAAATGTCATGTATCCACCATGACAGTATCATATACAATAATTTCACTAGCCGAAACATCCCGTGTCCACCTATTCATCTCTCCCTCCCTCCCCAAACCCCTGGCAACCACTGATTTTTATTTTACTGTCTCCATAGTTTCCTCTTTTCAGAATGTGATATAGTTGGAATCATATACCATGGAGACTTTTCAGATTGGCTTCTTGGTTTTAATATGTATTTAAAGGTTTTCAATGTCTTTTCATGATAGTTCACTTCTTTTTATTGCTGATAAATATTCCATTGCCTGGATGTACGGTAGTTTGTTGGTCCATTCACTTACTGAAGGGCATCTTGGTTGCTTCAAATTTTGGCAATTATGAATAAAGCTGCTATAAATATTCATGTGTAGAGCTCACTGTATCCATAAGTTTTCAACTCATTTGGATAAATACCTACAATTGCAGGATTATATGGTAAGACGGTGTTTAGCTCTGTGAAAAACTGTCAAACTGTTTTCCAAAGTGGCTTTATCATTTTGCATTTCCACCAGCAAGGAACGAGAGTCCCTGTTGTTACACATCCTCACCAGCATTTGTTGTTGTCAGTAGTTTGGATTTTAGCCATTCTAATAGGGATGCAGTGATACCTCACTGTTGTTTTAATTTGCAGTGCCCTAATGATACATGACGTGGAGCATCTTAGTTGCCATGCATGTTAGTTGCCATCTATTATTTTCTTTGATGAGGTGTCTGTTCAGATATTTTGCCCAATTATTAATCAGGTTATTTTCCCATTTTTGCATTTTAAGAGTTATTTGTCTATCTTCTACACAGGTATTTATAAGAAATGTGTTTTGCAAATATTTATCCCAGGCTGTGGCTCATCTTCTCACTGTCTTAACATTGTCTTTCACAGAAATGAACTTTTAGTCAGAATGAAGTTCGATTTATCAATGTTTTATTTCATGGATCACACCTTTGGTATTTTATCTAAAAAGTCATTGACAAACACAAGTTCACCTAGATTTTCTCTTATGCTCTAGATGTTTAACAGTTTTACATTTTATATTTAGATCTATGATCCATTTTATCCATTTTGAGTTAATTTTGTAAAAGATGTAATGTCATTGTTTAGATTTTTTTTTGCATGTGAGACATCCAGTTGTTACTGAATCAATATTTTTAAAAACACCTTTAGTCCTAATAGTTCAAAATACTCTAATAGTTGTGTTCATTTAATTTGTCCTTGCAATCTAACATAAAAAGTGTCTTTAATTGTTACTAATACATTGTGATGAAATTACATTGTGATCAATTGATAGAAGAAAAGCGCATATGTCAATCCAAGAAAAAGCAAATACACAAATCTCCATACAGTAATAAGAGACTTCGGTTATACTTAGAAAGATGTATTTATGAATTATATGTCCAACTTAAAATCAGAATGTATACCATGAATCTATTTAAACTCATTCTTGGGCACAGGTTTATCTTACAGCATGAGGGTAAATCCCTTTTTTAGAAATATCACATCAGTCTTTAAGTTTTCACTTATTGAAATTCAGAAAAAAAATTTGAAAAGTTTAAAGTTATAATTTGTCTTTCAATACTTAAAGTCCTATGTGTAATGTATTTTACTCAATGTTTATTATATACAGAGGTATCTGAATGCATATACACATTTAAACCATATGTGTGTGGTATGTGTAATATGTGTATAAAATTACGTTATAAGGGAATGTCGTATCGGTTTGAAAGTCAAATAGACTTTTGCTTGAATCATATCTGCAAATAATAGCTGTTTGAACCTGGACAATGGAGTCTGAGTTTATTAGCTATAAAATGAGAGGTGATTTACAGTCACTTCACAATGCTATTGTCAATATGAAATGCAATACTTGGTACGATCTGACTCAGCAGCTTCTAACACCAAGAAAGCCCTTAATATATGTATTCTTCAGTCATTTCATTCTCCCCCCATTTCATTTCAATACATAACATGTATTCTTCAGTCATTTCATTCTCCCCCCATTCTTGAATTTTCAGTCATTGAAATTTGATTTCATGCACTGATTAAACAGAGCACTACATATTAGGAGAGCTTTGAAAACAGGAGGAAAGTGACTTAGCACCTATCTTTCAGGAGATTTTTTTTCAAAGTGAGTAGGTAGGTAGCCCATATGAAAACAAGGAACAACCAACATATACAGAAATCTAACACAGATGAAAGACTCTTTGGGTCCTAGTGATACTAGTAACAGACTTTCTGGGGACGAGTGAAGTGGGTATGAGGTCCAAGGGTAGCAGGACATCTTCGGGATTCTTAACTATGTCATCAGATATATGCTCTATCTTCTCCATTAAAATTGATATCAGATAGGAAATTCCTCAGCTTTGCAGTCATTCACTGAAAAATATATCTGTCCCTGGGACCATCCACCATATTCAAACCCATTTCAGGGCAGCCATGTTCTCCCTCCACTTAGCAAATCTTTCATTATTGTCTGCATCACACAGTGTGTAGTTCTTCAGATATTCATTTCATCAGCTATCCCCCCTACTTTTATTTATAATTCTCCCTCTCTTTTCCCAATCATCTAATACACTCACATCTATGCCTCCTCAAAAAGAAAATGCCACCTGTGCAGCCCACGTCCCCATCTTCTGACGGCCACCTCACCTGCTTCCTTCTCTTCACAGATGAGCCCATGGAGGCATCTCTGCTCGCCACTCCCACTTCCTCACCGTTGGCTCACTGGCATCGGTCTCCTCCATCTGTTTCTACTGACACTTTCCAAAGCTCGTTCAAGGCTTCCCGGAAGTGAAATTCAACGAATGCGCTGAAGTCCTTAACTTCTTTATATCCTGTACCTGCAAGATGGTCTCATCTACACCCATGAAGTAGGCGTCCATTGCTCGCCCCACATCTTTATTTAGATTTTACATGAGACGTCTTTCGTGAGATCCAAATTCATATCCAATTTCCCTTGCGGCGTGGCCACTGGTACATTTTACAGCCGCTAAAATCTCAGCACACAAATCCCCCTTCACCAGTTTCAAAACGACACCATCAAAGCTGCCACCTCCTTGTGTCCCACCCCAACCTGTGTAGTTGCCACGCAAGACACCAGTCTACCAGCAAGCCCTTCACTCTGCCTCAGCAGCTCCACCCGCACGGCTGCTCCCTGAGTCCAGGGTGTCATTACTTTTCACACGATTAAGGACCAAAGCCTCACGGCACGCCTTTCTCTGACCCATTTTCCACACCACCACAGCCATGGACCTCGTAAAACAGATACCTAAAAATATGACTCTCCTGTTTAAATCTGTAAATCGCTTCCAGAATGAAACACAATTATGTAGCATAACATAAGACATCCCTTCGTTACACGTACTAGCCCACATCTCTGGTCTCATTGTTCAGCAGCCCTGTACACACGTTCTGCTCTAGTTGTTATGGAATGGTTTTTAGGTCCTTGAATAGACTATGCTCTCTCAAATAATGCTAGTTTCATTCCTTACTGTTTCTCCAGGGTTTCAAAAAAAAGCTTGGACCTACTATCAGCAATGTGTGTTTGCAAAATGAATGACTGAGTTCTGTATAAGAAACAGCAAAAGAAATCAGTGTCTTACCTAGAGTGGAAGCACTAAGCAGGTGATTCAGATAAAAGTGATTTTGAAAGCAGTTAAATCCTCAATTTAATCTTCTAGAAAATAGCTAACATGGCAGAGGAGAAACTGAAATGATTATGTTCTGTTGTTGCTGCTGAGTGGGGATTGGATGGGATACTGGAGTAGAAATCTGAGACAGTAATTCATTTATGACAAAACAAAGGCCTAGAAAATGACTCTGTTTTAGGTCTGGAAAAGAAAGGAAACGTAATTACATTTATTTACAAGTGTAGGCCGTGCACTCCCAAGCAATCCACTACGCCCTATAGAAAACACGATGGATTACAGCCAAGCCTTGCCACTTCTTCAATAAAAGGCACAGGGTATAGAAAGAATTGGAACTATTCTTAGTTCATTTGCATTGATGAAAATGGTGCTCTATTTCCAGGATCGTAGATTCCTACAAAAGCCTGTGTTGGGCCCAACGCAGTTCCATCAGAAAGATATTTAATACGTACTGTATGCTGAACATGACAATGAATGATTACTTCCATGAAAACCACTGAGACACTTTTGCATTTACTCCTGTGTAGGCTTTATTTGTACCTTCATAACATCACCCTAAGAAACAAACTATCACTGTTCATTGAATATTTACGTTGCTCATTTAAGATAAAGAGTCAAGTACTTTGTTAGGCTATAATATTTCCAACTTTCACATAAATATAAAATCAATCCAATGGCGTTCATACAAAGAGATAAGCCCTCAGAATGGAAATGTCGTGCGCACACATGCGTGAACACACACACACACACACAATCAATGCCTTTCCTTTCACATCAAATTCAAAGCACAAGCTTTTTTTTTTAAATATATGATTTGATTAGTAATTGATGCAAATGGCTTTTTTCCCCCACTGAATAATTTTTTAAATCGTTGCAATTACCTATGTGAGTTTCCATCTACCTGTTTACAAAGCACGTCTCATTTTTAACTGATTCCCAGCTGTCAGGGTAATTGCGGACGTGTTGAGAGCAGCTGCACCCACAGGTGCAGGATTCCTGTTAGATCCCATGAAATCGTGCACCAACCCCATACACTGAACATACACCTTACTGGTCCTCAAGGGTTATGTGATGTGGAAACGAGGTCAAGTATTTCATGGCCCCTTAAAAAAAAAAAAAATCCTGTGACTTGGGAAATTTGTTTTAACCCAAATTTGACCCCTGTGAGTTAACTGTGCATGAAGCTGTAAGACAATTTTACTTTGTATTTTCAAGTTTATCAGATTGTAAGTGATTCATTTTTCTTTTTCACTTTTTTAGTTTCATCAAACTCTCAAAAACTCATATAACTCTGAGATTTAAATTTTAAAATGTGCGATAAAAATGTATCATGTCCCAAATATCTTCACATCGACTGAGTCTATGTGAACTTACATCCCAATGAAGAGAGAGATATTAACTAAAGATTCATACGAGTTATGTAGGATATGTTTCATTTTTTCAAGCATTTTTAGAAGTAAGAGAGCCGGAAAGCAGGTGATTTTATCTAAGTGATAGAACCAGAGATGTCTGGATTTAAAAACAGCTCTAGTGGATTATCTAGTCCGGGATGGCAAATATATAGTACTCTTTCCCTCTCACTTTCTCCGTTATCCTGCCCATGGTGTCAGATACTTAAAATAAATCCTGACAAGTTTCCCTTCGAGCCTCAAGGCAGCTTTCTCACCACAGTGCTTCATGCAGCCTCCACGGATTGACTGCAGTCAGCACAGAAACTGAAAACCATCTGGTCTCCCTGAAAGAGTTTGATCCTGTCATTTTCCATAAGAGGAAGTGGAGACCAGGAGTTCAGCCCAGGTTAGTTTCTTGAGTTTCTGAATATGAAGATATCAAGCATTTCATCATAAAAGAGAAACAGACCAAAGTCCATGTGAATTAACAGCTGGATCTATAACATTCTGACTTTTGAATTAACTCATGATAAACTCTCAATACTGGATTCGCTTTACGGAATGTTCTTAAAATGTGGTTACAACTGCCTAAAGAAGCATCTGGCTGGATCTGGCAACATGTATGTGGAGATCTTCTTTATCAGGAATCCACACATACAGCTCGGGAATCTACACACCTCCACCACTGAAAATCGGACAACACAGAAGCCATTATGTCTTTTTACTTCTAAAGTTAAGTTGGCTCAAGACCTATTCACATCCTTTGTAAAATCCCATATCTCCTACCTTCCCACAGTTTTCCTCTGGCTCTAAGAGCTGATTGGTGCTGGGCTTATATACCATCTTGGTTCACACCCCCTGGCGTTCTCGTCCACTAAGCCCCGAGTGGTCTATAGCCCTTTCCTTCATCTCCTCTCAGATCCTCATACATGTTTCCTTTTCCTGGGTTTTATTTTTTTGAATATTTTTGAGATATGATTGACATTTAACATTATATTAGTTTCAGGCATACAACATAATGGCTTAGATATTTGCATATACTGAAAATTATCACCACAGTTAAGTCTAGCTAGCATCCATCACAATACATAGCACAATTTTTTTGTTTCTTGTGATGAGGACTTCTAAGATTTCCTCATAATTTTCAGATCCTGTCATACCTTCCAAAAGGGTATGACCTAATGGTGATATTTTAGTTTGCAGAGAAACAAACACTTTGAAATGGTTACTGGCCACCCCAGATGCCGACAGACTCGCAATCTCACTGTCCCTAGGGATTTCCCACGGGCTGATGCCCCCTCACACCCTCCCTCATGATATAACCCCTTACCTCTAGGCCACTTGATTTAACACCCAGGGCAAGGCTGATCACAATGTTTTTACAGGTCACATCCTCCAAAATCCTGGAAGACTTGGAAGAAACTTAATAGCTCAATTTAAAAACCACTGTCCCTGTAGTGGCATGAAAGAGCCAAGTGGTGTATCTTCTCACTGATATTGGATGCTGCAACTTAGAAGGCAGAGGATATAATACCTAATGTTTTAAACATTATTACTATTAATTTATCTTGCGTATCAACCACCTGATCATATTTGACTAGACCTATATGCGCATCTCCCTTTCACGGTCAAAGATTCAACTCTTCTGCTCTTGAAAGATCTGGAAAAATCTCTCACGGAAACTTTATTCCAATACTAGGATTTCTAATTTGTTTTTGTGTCTCTGTTCCTTAAATAAGATCCAAGAGAAGTGCAAGATCCTGTCTCAAGGTGCTGCGCCCACTGACGTGTCCCCGAGACCCAGCACTTGCTGAGGTGCAGAAATGGTGCAGGGCCCAGCACAGGTGTTTGTAGTCCACTTCCACCTGCTCAGAGCTTTGAAGAGGATGAGTGCAGCCAGCCCTCCATTCCCAGAGAAGCATCAGTATCTCTGGCATTCAGTGCTCCTGAAATGTGCTCCCTTTGGAATCACAGTCAATTTCAACGGTGACAGCGGGGGGTGGAGGGGGATTTTCTGAGGTATGAAGCAGAGCTGTATATTCTAATGAGGTAGGTTCATTCATAACCACAAAGAGTGCTCAGAAGTATGAGAACTCAAAGTGGAACTAGATAGGCACCATTTGAACAATCGTCTCACAAACGCAGAAAAGTACTTTTCATATCTAAACCCATGAGAGTAAGGCAATAGCCCATTGGAATGATGTTAGTTGGAAGTATGGAAAAACCCAGCCAGGAAACTCTTCTTTTAAAAAGCTTCTCTGGGCTTCCCTGGTGGCACAGTGGTTAAGAATCTACCTGCCAATGCAGGGGACACAGGTTCATGCCCTGGTCCGGAAAGATCCCACATGCTGCAGAGCAACTAAGCCCGTGCACCACAACTACTGAGCCTGCATGCCACAACTACTGAAGCCCACGCGCCTAGAGACCGTGCTCCACGACAGGAGAAGCCACCGCAGTGAGAAGCCCGCACACCGCAACGAAGAGTAGCCCCCGCTCACCACAACTGGAGAAAGCCCGCGCCCAGCAATGAAGACCCAATGCGGCCAAAAATAAATAAATAAATAAAGTGTATTAAAAAAAAATACAAAGCTTCTCTGGGAACAGGTTGAAGACGCAAGCTCATGGTCCTTTAAAGAGCAATGTACCCGTTCCTGTTCTCGCTCTGCTCGGAAGGGTATCTTGGTCGTCTATGCTGGCTGCTGGTGGCGTTTCATTAAGTCAGAATGTGAAGCACATAAGTAACAAGCTAACGACTTGAAAGTGAAAACCAACAACACTCTCCAGGTACCACTGACTTCTTTCCAAGTTAATTTTCTAGGTGTCTTTGCTCGCTTTGCTTTGCTTATGACAACAGCACCACTGTTGTCGCTTTTCTGTGGCTTCTCCCTTCCTATCATGTCAGACACATCTTACTATTAACCTCAGCCCTAAAAGCCGGGTCAGCGCATCCACATGTGTCCCTCCATCAGTAAGAGTAGTTCCTTATTCCATTTAACTCTGAAGCCTAAGAGCTCATGGATGACCTGTCAGCACTACCGTGTGTAAAGTTGTCCCACTTTGTATCGTTCCCATTAATTACACATAAGAGTCCTTTATAAATTGAAAATACGTGTTGAAAAAAAACCTGGAGGGCAAAGCAGACTATCCAAATATGAGAGAGGGATGCACAGGGAACTGTACTCAGTATCTTGTAATAACCTGTAATGAGACAGAATGTAAAGAAAAGGATACTTATACGTCTAACCGAATCACTTTGCTGTCCACCTGAAACTAGCACAACACTGTAAATCAACTACACTTCAATTTAAAAAAGATGAAAAAATGAAAAAAAATATAAGAGAGGGAAAGACAGGTAGAGAACGAAAACATAATTCTGATTTTCTTCGTATGTTTAAGATTTTAAATATCAAATTAAGAGCACATTAAAAATTCTAAAATAGATGATTTTTAACCCAGCACTTTAGAAACCAAGCTGGCTCTACCAAACCAGCACAAGCAGCAACAATGACATCATAACCATCCTCAGCTCATTTCCTGGTATATTTAGAATTCAGAGTGATGCTAATTTTGCCTCATGGCAATGCCATCAGTGTATAGAATATCCCTAACTGCTCAGAATAACATATTTAATGGCCTTACTTCTGCGTTGAGAAGACCTCCGAATCCACACTGAGAAGGTTCATGAGAGAACTGAATAGATTGGTTAGCTGGTATCCTATAAGACTACGTCACCATAAACCAAAAGAAGTTGCTAAAACCTACCGGGAAAAATCAAATGATGGATTCAGCTAGAATTGACTTCTCTGTTAGGAAGTCCTTTAGCTGATGCTCATCAGCCAGTCTGATAGCATGAGACAGTCTTTGCTAAAACTAAGTATTCAATTAGATTTACATGCCCAGGGCTGCTTTTTATATCACCGTTCGCCCATCAGTGCTACAACTTTAGCTGTCTGATATTCCATCATTCGTTACAATTATTGTATCAGTCACTTGGAAATTATTTTCTCAATTCTATTTCAACAACAGAACAGCCCTTTATTATTATTATTCCTATAATTTGAGAAACCGGAATTCGTTTCCCTTTTAAATAAGAATTTGAGGCTTTATAAAAATAACTATTAATGACAACACCTAAGTTGTACTGAAGACTTATGTCATATGCTTTCCTCTGTGTTGATTTTACCGTATTTTAAAATTAATATGTTCAACATTTGCCCTAACCATTAAATAGGGTGTGGTAAGTATCATCTCATTATAAACATGTGACAACAGGGTTTGCAAGGGTTTTTTTTTTTCTTGGTCTATTAAAAGTCTGTTAAGTGCTACTCACTGGTGAGGCAAAACCGTGAGCAAGTATCATGTCCTTACATTGCCCGTTGAGGCAGGGAAGTCTTCCTTGAATTAGTAAGGATGAGGCTGAACGCTTCCTACGAACACAGGGTAAGCGGGCAAAGTGGTGGTGATGGTGTGTACGCGCCATGGATGCGGGTGCTGCTTTCCAGGGAAAGAGGACTATAAAAAACAAAGGGCACCACCAGCTGTGGTTTGGAGTATCCCTGGCCCACTGGAAGGGCCCCCAGTGCGCATGAAGACCTTACAACAGTGAAGATGGGGTAAGCATGACAGAAATGTTGGTAGAACAGACTATGCAACCCCACATGGGCCATAGCAGGGATCTGGGTCTTTATTTTAGAAAAAATGGTATGTGTGTAAAAGGTTTTCATCAGTGGGGATATGGTCCCTTTTGCATTTGAAGAGATCATTGTGACTTCAGGAGAGGACAGATGGTTGGGGGCCAGAAAGGCTGCTGGGACACCAGTGAACGGGACACTGCTGAAATCTGAGCGAGGATGGGCTTTTGAACCCAGAAGGGAGGAAAAGGTGAGGGCTTGCTTAGGAGGGAAAACAATTAGACTTGGTAACAGATTATATGTGGGGAGAGAGGGAGCGAGCAACGTCACGGTGACGCTTGGATTCTCTGGCTTGTGTCACTGAATCGAACACAGATTTGGGGTGTTGAGGCTGCAGGCTGTGTAGCCAAATCAGGGGGCAATTTTGAAACAGATGAAGTTTGTCTCCTCCCCTGACAACCGGTCTCCCAAGGCTTCCTTCCTGTTACATTGTCTCCAGGTAGAAACACTGTTATCCCACTGCGGGGTTTAAAGTGCGTGGGCTACTTCTCTCTGGGATACTTTAATTCCTCACAATCATAAAATACTTGGCTGGTGGGAAGCAGCAGCATAGCACAGGGAGATCTCCTCGGTGCTTTGGGATGACCTAGAGGGGTGGGATAGGGAGGGTAGGAGGGAGGCTCAAGAGGGAGGGGCTATGGGGTCACGTGTATGCATATGGCTGATTCGTTTTGTTGTGCAACAGAAACTAACACAGTACTGTGAAGCAATTCTACTCCAACAAAGATTAAAACAAACCAAAACCACCACTACCCTTGTCAACAGAACTCAATCAGCAGTGAAGAGACACAGGACACTTGAGGGGCAGAGTTCTTCAGGAGCTTGTGCTTTCTCAGTGCTCAACACTTCTAAGAATAAACCAGAATAAAACCAGAATACTCTCAGTTCACACATGTTAAGGAATATTTTGACATAAAAAAAAACCAGAAATGCCCATAAGCTTTCAATATCATTTCATCCAGAGTTATGAAGAAAAAGTGTGTCTAAAACACTATCTTTATTTTAAAATTTTTGTATGTTTTGTAAAATACGATAAAGCAACTCTTTAAAAGTCCCTTAATTAAAAAAGTAAAATCTACTTTTTCTATATAAACTAGTCCCTTTCTAGAGTAAAGTTTTTGAACTCAAAATGTTTTCACTCGAGTCAATACATTAAAAATATATTATAATTGAAATAGTGAGTCTATTGTACTTAGGGGATCTTGAGCTCAAAATGTGAAAAAAAGAACTAATACATTAAGATTTCATTAGTATGTTATCTGTAGTACTAAAATTTTTATTAATTCTTTTGTATTTGGGACATCTTATCACACACACTTTTAAGTCACAGAAAAGTTATAATTTCTCTTGGGAAAATAAAACTCATCAGGCCATATTTTTTGCTAAAAATTAATCTTGGCCGTCTTCATAAATAGCCATAGTAAAATAGTTTATAATAACTAGTATGAAATAATAGTGAAGGTTATGAAAATGGTCAAGCATGATTTTACAACAATTTAAATAATACTGATAACAAGTAAGACTACCAAGAAAGCCCATGGTGGCAGAGGAAAGGCCACATCCATCCCACTTTTATTTCCCATGCTGCAGGCTCGTGAGAAAAGACTTGAGTGATACTCCAAATAACCGAGCTGTATCTCAACCTAGGTTTCTTCTCTGTGCAACAGAGAAAATAGTACTTGTCCAGACAGGGAAGAACACATGAGCAGTGGCTGGCAAAGTAGTATTGTTCATTGTTTCCCCAAAAGTGTTTAACGGCATGTTAGTTGAAGACTGCAGACAGATAAAAATTTGACACCAAATTTGATGTAAACCGTTAGCCAAAAAAACAAAAACAAATTGCTTTGTGATGCCTTAAGCTAATGAGCATGAATAATTTCCAAAACTGGAATTAATTAGGCAGCATTTTTCAAATTTAACTTCCATGAACCATTTGTGTTTTTTGTTGTTGTTGTTTTTTTTTTTAATAAAGTCACTCATGGCTCATGAAACACACTCCATGAAGTGTTGCCATAATGCAATTCCTGACGTATCCTGAACAATTAGTCAAGGTCAATTTTTACTTTTTTCTTTCCCTGGTTTAGGTCAACTGATTAGAATGTGTTGATGAATTTGAGGTCTTGAGTTCAAATCTAATATGGGACTGGTGCCACTCAAGGCTATTCTTAAAATTTCTTAGCTTTAGTGTAAAAAAAACAACAAAAACCCCTATCAAATTGGTCTATATTCATAGCAATGAAAATAAATTGTTCCTAAATTTAAAAAAAAAGGGAAAGAAAACCCAATATATGCCTTTAAATGCCAAGATACAATAATTTAGTATTATCTTAGAATACAAAAGATAGTGATCCATTTACAATTCTTTCTAAAATGCAATGACATATTTTTAAAAGGCACATCTATCATTTAAAGCATTCCAGAAGTATTCTCAGTGGAGAAACGAAATTCATCTTTCACAATATGTGAAGAAAGAAAAATGACAAGACTAGACTACTTAAAATTGGGGAGCAGTGGATGGTGAGAGTGTCACAGATTAAGGAAGGAAGGAAAGAAGGGAGATTGGGCAAGAGGGATTGAGTTAATTTCAAGGATTTTAAGTGTAAACAGGGTACAAAACCCACTTTGAGATTAGACTTTCTTCCTTCACTCCTTATAATACTTCATAGCTCTACTTATATCCACACTGCTTGTTACCTATAAGGGGAGTCAGATACTGGAATGAGGGTTCCATTCGAGGCTTTTATTATTTCATCCAATCTGAAAAAGGCTATGAATGCCATTCAGGAAGCTGACAAACGATAAGATCTAATTTTTACGAAGGGGATTAGCTGCCTTTGACTCAAAACACAGCTCTTTGAGCTAAACCTATTAATATTTATATTATACTGACAGAGTAATCAATTATTTCAACAAACAGTTGCTGAAAACCTCCTACGGTCCAGCCCAAAGGACATCATGTTCCATAAGACAGAGTTCAACTTGCAGGCAAAAAAGAACTGTCATATCATCTAAGTGGCGATATAATGGGACAAGGTTTGGTCTGTAATCACTACTGTGGTAAATTTTAATAAATAAAGATAAACAAGACCTGGTGAGCATCCACTTTTATAAATAAACACACTAAATATACACGTTGGAAGTATTTTCACCTACAAAAATGGTTTCTTACATTTTTCTGACTTCAAACCATCCACGGAACTGTATGATGAATGGCAATTAGTAAACTTTAAACTTTTTTTTACCCTAATAATTACTCTAAGAGAAGGTTGCAATTTGAACAGAAAACAGAAAAAAAAAACAAAAACACAGAGAGAGAAAAAGAAAACACCGGTACAGTTTTTTCTCATGAGTCTCCACTGAGCTGAATACGTGAAAGAAGCTAACTTCCTGGAAACTGATAGCCAGTTTTGCTTGGAAAAATTTGTTTAAGTCAATGAAAGGAACTTACATAACTGCCGCTGTGTTGTATAAAAGTTACACCTCTGTGTCCAAGGTTATAATAAAGTTATTAATAATTCATATTTATGTAACCTAGACCTGAGGGTCAATAAAATGTAAAAAGCAAAAATGCTGAGCAGGGATTTCCATCAATCTTACTGGTGTTTCATGAATGCCCACTCAGCCCTTGGTGTCAGGGCACAATTTAAAAGGAAGCCACCCCCCTGGACCCCAGCTTCATAACTGGCCTTTCTTATGGAGGAGGCAGTGTATTCTTGCCAGAACTCATGTACTCCCCCAGGTCATATATCTGGATGACAAAATCCGACACAGTTTATTCCAAATTCATCTACTTAATCCATAAGACAAGTCACCATCATTTCTTACTTGAAACCAAAACTCTTCCATTTTTTAAAAAGATATTTATAAAGTTGTGTTACTTTCTGCTGTATAACAAAGTGAATCAGCTATACATATACATATATCACCCTATCCCCTCCCTCTTGCGTCTCCCTCCCACCCTCCCTATCCCACCCCTCTAGGTGGTCACACAGCACGGAGCTGATCTCCCTGTGCTATGCAGCTGCTTCCCACTAGCTATCTATTTTACATTTGGTAGTGTATATATGTCCATGCCACTCTCTCACTTCGTCTCAGTTTACCATGCCCCCTCCTCATGTCCTCAAGTCCATTCTCTACATCTGCGTCTTTATTCCTGTCCTGAATCTAGGTTCTTCATAAATGACCAGTGATGTCAAGCATCCTTTCATGTGTTCATTGGCAATCTGTTTATCTTCTTTGGAGAAATGTCTATTTAGGTCTTTTGCCTGTTTGGGTTGTTTGTTTTTCTGATATTGAGCTGAATGAGCTGCTTGTATATTTTGGAGATTAATCCTTTGTCAGTTGCTTCATTTGCAAATATTTTCTCCCATTCTGAGGGTTGTCTTTTCATCTTGTTTATGGTTTACTTTACTATGCAAAAGCTTTTAAGTTTCACTAGGTCCCATTTGTTTATTTTTGTTTTTATTTCCATTTCTCTAGGAGGTGGGTCAAAAAGGATCTTGCTGTGATTTATGTCAGAGTATTCTGCCTGTTTTCCGCTAAGAGTTTTATAGTGTCTGGCCTTACATTTAGGTCTTTAATCCATTTTGAGTTTATTTTTGTGTATGGTGTTAGGGAGTGTCCTAACTTTTACATGTAGCTGTCCAGTTTTCCCAGCACCACTTATTGAAGTGGCTGTGTTTTCTCCATTGTATATTCTTGCCTCCTTTATCAAAGATAAGGTGACCATATGTGCATGGGTTTAACTCTGGGCATTCTATACTGTTCCACTGATCTATATTTGTGTTTCTTTGTATATAGTGTTACTTGTATATAGTGTTTCTCCGTCTGCTATATTTGGGAAGAGTTTGAGAAGGATAGATGTTAGCTCTTCTCTAAATGTTGGATAGAATTTGCCTGTGAATGTGGCAAATTCCTGGGCTTTGTTGGAAAATTTTTAGTCAGTTTCAATTTCAGTGCTTGTGATTGGTCTGTTTATATTTTCTATTTCATCCCGGTTCACTCTAGGAAGGTTGTGCTTTTCTAAGAATGTCCATTTCTTTCAGGTTGTCCATTTTATTGGCATAGAGTTGCATGTAGTAATCTCTCATGATCCTTTGTATTTCTGCAGTGTCAGTTGTTACTTCTTTTTCATTTCTAATTCTATTGATTTGAGTCTTCTCCCTTTTTTTCTTGATAAGTCTGGCTAATGGTTTATCAATTTTGTTTATCTTCTCAAAGAACCAGCTTTTAGTTTTATTGATCTTTGCTATTGTGTCCTTCATTTCTTTTTTATTTCTGATCTCATCTTTAAGATTTCTTTCCTTCTGTTAACTTTGGGTTTTTTGTTGTTCTTCTTCTTCTTTCTCTAATTGCTTTAGGAGTAATGTGAGGTTGTTTATTTGAGACGTTTCTGGTTTCTTGAGGTAGGACTGTATTGCTATAAACTTCCCTCTTAGAACTGCTTTTGCTGCATCCCGTAGGTTTTGGGTCATCATGTTTTCATTGTCATTTGTTTCTAGGTATTTTCTGATTTCCTCTTTGATTTCTTCAGTGATCTCTTGGTTATTTAGTAGCATATTGTTTAGCCTCTTTGTGTTTGTATTTTCTACAAATTTTTTCCTGTAATTGATATCAAGTCTCATAGTGTTGTGGTCGGAAAAGATACTTGATACAATTTTAATTTTCTTAAGTTTACCAAGGCTTGATTTGTGACCCAATATATGATCTAGCCTGGAGAATGTTCCATGAGCACTTGAAAAGAAAGTGTATTCCGTTGTTTTTGGATGGAATGTCCTATAAATATCAATTAAGTCCATCAGGTCTGATGTGTCACTTAAAGCTTGTGTTTCCTTATTTATTTTCATCTTAGATGATCTGTCCATTGGTGAAAGTGGGGTGTTCAAGTCCCCTAGTATTATTGTGCTACTGTTGATTTCCCCTTTTATGACTGTTAGCATTTGCCTTATGTACTGCGGTGCTCCTATGTTGGGTGCATAATTCCATTTGGTCTTATCCTCTCTAATCCGTTCTCCACCAGTACCTGGAATGAACCTTCACAAACCCAATCGCTTCCTGACAGTTTTCAAGATTAAACCTCTTCAGGAGCCCTCCTTGTCCTTTGTACAGAATTGGAAGTCTTCACCATGGTTGGCAAACCCTTGCACGACTGCCCTAAGACTTGTCTCAGCATATCTCCCTCATCCTGATCCTGTCCCATACATAGTCATATAACCCTCTAGGTTCCAGAATTCCTCTGGTTTATGCCACTTGCCTCCAGGCCATCATTAATCCTTGCTTATTCTCTGAGACCCTCTTAACCTTATTTTCACTTGGCTAAATCCTGTTTATCTTACCCTTCTCTACTTAATGCCACCTCTTCAGGGACATTTTCTAGAGCCTGTATGAACAATCCTAGGTCCCTCAGCACCACAGGTTTCTCTATCATATCTCATCAGACATTATTGTGATCCCATGTTGTGTTAGCCACGGAGGTGCACCTTCTGCATCTCCTTCAATAGAACTTGATGTGAGAAATGTAATTGATTGACAGCCTCCATCTGTCACCACTTTGGGTCAACCACAACATTGCTACTAATGCCACAGTCCCCCAGGCCACGTCAAGCCATTGACTGAGGACTTAGGACTCCTTCACTGAGCACTGTTTGCTTCGGAAGCCTGCCGGTCTGCCCCATACTTTCTTAGAACGACAACTGTGGTTTGAGACATTTCCTGTCCCATTCTTTCTTCCCTCCATCCTTTCACATGTGTCAAACGTGCACTGTAGTTTGGAAGGCTCTTCTCAACTTCTCTCATTTGCTCCCCCTCTATCCTTCACAACAGGTATTCCCAAATCTCTTCCACATCTAACCTCATCTTGGTTTCTGGTTCTCAGAAGACCCAGAGAGATCCACGTTATCTAAGATCTGTTCTTCTTGGTAGTACACTTTAGATGGACTAACAGTATGTCTCTCCCACCACCATCCCAATACTATGTCTTGTGTATAGTGTCTTTTCAAGCCATACTTACAAAAAGTACAGATGATATAATCAAAATGGTATTATTAATAGCAAACATCATTGAATGTATACTGTTCCCTAGACACTGTGCTAAGCACTTTATCAGCATTCTCACATTTGGCCTTGTAAGGCAGGTGTCATTACAATCATACCTATTCTACAGATGAGCGGATGGCGGCCCAGAAAAAAACGGTGACTTGTTCAAAGCCATAGTCAATACACAGATAATAACCAGCACTGTTTATCCACAAAGGCCAGGCTCTTAGACCTTTGCCAGCCCCTCCCAGTTCCCACCTTGTGAATTCAGAGAATTAAAGTAGTTTTCAAGTAACACAAGAATATTAAGACCATAAATATTCAATGTAGTCTGAAAGGAGATGTCAACCATATAAGGAGATGGAAGGGCATTCCTGATAGAGCTGGAGAGCAGAGGGAAAGGCTGCAGCTGCATCCAACCAAGAGCAGTACAGATCCAGGTGAGCAGAAGCAAACTGGGAAATAAAACCTGAGCTAAGTCCCCGATGTAACCTCACAGCTGTTCTCCACAGAGAAAATTTATGGGCGTAACTACGGCAGCAGAGAGAGAAACACTAGCCTATTACAACGGAGCAATCAAGGAGGTCACTGGGAGACCACTAAGAAATGGGAAATGGAAAACAGGAAGACAACGAATGAGAAGGCAGGAGACTGAGACATAAAGCAAGCCCCCAAATAAGTGAATCACTTTTAACTCCTTAATCAGAAGACTCTGAGGTTATAATTCAACTCATGCTACACAGATTTGACTTAATAAGCAAAAATGTAATTAATTATTCATTTGCCAAGTATACAGACACTTAACAAATAATCATCTAGTTATTAAATTATAACATAAAAGTATGGAACAAAAATGTACATACCTTGTCAATAAAAATAATTTTGAAACATCTCAGTTTAAGAAACTTAGGACATATTGGACATGTCAGATATAAGGAGATGCAACTAACAGGTGCTCAGCCCCAGAAAGGAACTCCAGGACAGCTAACCCACCATCCTACTTGACCTTCAGATAGCCACCAGCATTCGGTCTATTAGCAGAGTCAACATTATTCACCCTAAAATATTTATCATGAAACCATAAATATAGCAGACCATTATTTTAGAACTCCAGGAAAAATCCAGGTGGCTTCCAAAATGCCCAAGAAAAACTTAGTAAGTTACCCGCCTTTCTTCATAGTAAAAATAAATGTTTATTAAGAAAAAAATTCAATTTTCTGTTGCAAAAGTTGCCACATGTTGGCAGTCTGTCCCACAAACATGATGCGTCCAGCCTGCAGAATGAAGATTCCTATGTCATTTTTAAACACCTTTGGATTTTTTTAGCCGAGGCAAACATCGGGAGATTTCTCCTATGAATCTAGATTTCTGGAATCTCTTGGAACAATGGCCACATCACAGACAATAGCAAAGAATGCGCTGTCCACTTCAGCACCCCCCAATTCACTTTGCCTCCTTGCTCTGCCACTGAGTGTTTTCCCCATTCATCACCACCCTGGCCCCAATGTTCCTTATAAATGAGTTAAAGTCAATGAAGTGTTTCTCAAAAACAATTAAGGCTTTCTTTACTTAAAAATGCAAGACCTAAAAATAGATGGAAAATGCTGCATGTTATAAAATTTACAGAAAATTCTTCCTTCTTTAATATGTAAACTGCGACTCTAAAATACGTGACTTATTTACGTATGAACGTCACTAGACCACTCCTGCAGGCTTTTGACTCCATGGCCCTGTCCTAAATGTTACTAAGAATAAGGAGGTCTAGAATCTCTGACAAGGAGCCTTTGAGTTGAGAAGCAACAAAGAAGAATAACTGTATTTAAAATGTGTCTTCTAGGGCTTCCCTGGTGGCGCAGTGGTTGAGAGTCCGCCTGCCGATGCAGGGGACGCGGGTTCGGGACGCGGGTTCGTGCCGCGGTCCGGGAAGATCCCACATGCCGCAGAGCGGCTGGGCCCGTGAGCCATGGCCGCTGAGCCTGCGCGTCCGGAGCCTGTGCTCCGCAGCGGGAGAGGCCACAGCAGTGGGAGGCCCGCGTACCGCAAAAAAAAAAAAAAAAAAAGTCTTCTATAGCACAGTTCCACTGAATGAATTCTAGCAGAGGACTCAACAATTATATTGTTGCTGGCCGCTCTTTGTGGCTTCCCAAGTAATCTGTGAGTTTCTTCAAGGCCTATGATGATTTGTAGCCAATCATCCAACATGCCTAGCGCATCTTAGTTATGTAGGAAGCATGTTTTAATGATTGAATCTCCTCTGACTTTTATACCACATAAACATCTAGAAAAGGTTCAGAAGATAGTAATCATGTTAAATGAAAATCTTTCACTTCCTTCTCCTAGACATTTACAAAGAAAATAATAACCAAATCCTTCCACAGTATCTAAAATTTTAATTAAATGTTTTCATTAGCATACAAGCTGAGAATATTTCACAGTTTATATAAATGCAATTTGATGTTGGAGATAGAGATGTTTCCAATTTTAGAAGTGTAAATGGGGACGGTCACTATGAAAGGCAATGTATGGGACTCCAGGTAACAAGTTTTGTTGCAGAAAGCCATTTAGTTGCACGAAGCAAGCTTTGCACTTGCTTCTCTTACGAAGCATCTAGTTCTAAAGTTCTGGAGCACCTGATTAGGCTAAAAGCATGCATGTATATTGTAGTAATAGTACGACAACTTTGATATATCTGAACATGACAAGTAGCCACCACAGGAGTGTAACCAAAGGGGGGGGGAGCACTAAAAAAAATATCAAACAACTTCTACCAGTACCCAGAATCTAAAATATTTTTTTTCTTCAATTATAACAGATCCAGCATTTGCTTTGCTTTTTTAAAATTTTTTTGTTTATTCAAGTAGCTTAATTTTACTCCTATCTCTATGTTATAGCTAATAGCTACTGTCTCACTTCTTTACAAAATTTTGAAATGCTATGTCCAAAATAAAGAATGTGGGGTTGCACAGTACAGGAAATCTTGGAGTTACTACTGTAATGACAGATGTTTCTGTCTTCAGGAAAATGCATCTTGAGGTCCATATTTAAGAGATGAACTAAAGAAGAAATTTCACTGTTTTCTTCCTAAGAACCTTCTTAGTTTTACTCTAAGTCCAGCTCATTATTTTGCCTCAACTTGACCTGACTTGTTTCCAACAATGGAAAAACCACAGCAATGACAATAGCTTTATTACACGTGCCCTGTGTAATAACTTCAAGAAAATCAAACTAACAATGCCTCATTCACGGCACTTTTGCAAAAAACTGAAAGTGAAAAACTGGAGGCCTACAGTTTTCTAAACCAGTCTTAGGCAGCTGTGGCTGACCAGTTGGCCTAAAAACGGCTGGTAACAAACCACGCACAGCTGTGATATGCCCACACACACCTCTTCCTTTTAAATTGCAGTGGAAGAAATTTGGTAGAAAATTTCCAAGCAAAATAGAGATTTTAAAACTAATTTAGTCATTCTAGATATTCTGCTTCTGTTGGAAGACATATTAATGTCTACTATAAGAAACAGCACCATTGTTAACACTGAGTAGAAAATTATTATTCTTTAATGTTTCCAAATTTTTACAGGATAGTCTGTATTTG
The DNA here is from genome assembly GCF_003031525.2 of Neophocaena asiaeorientalis asiaeorientalis. NCBI lineage: Eukaryota > Metazoa > Chordata > Mammalia > Artiodactyla > Phocoenidae > Neophocaena > Neophocaena asiaeorientalis. The sequence goes on from NW_020175446.1 coordinate 2,315,211, forward strand.
GGTCTATCCAAGTCTGAATTTTTAATTCCGATTTATATAGAGGAGTTTTAGGATAACAATTATAAAGTAGTTTGCCTATTAGTTATGTTAACTTCAATGTTCTTTAATGCAGTTATCCAAAATTGTGCTTCCCAGGAGTATACATTACACTTTGTCATTGTTATTAAATGATGTTTTAAATTTATCTTCAATAGGGCATTCTAGTCAATGTATAGATTTTTAACAATAAGGATATGAAAACTGTCACTAAAATACTAAACTTACTAGATGGTACCAGCGCCATCTAGTAAGATAATGACAAGGTGAAACAAAAAAAGAAAACTGGGACTATTTCTGTTATAAAAAGTATGACAGGAATCTATGAAAGTAGACTATTTTATGGGAAATTTCTTTTATAGAATTTTGGAATGTAAGAGAAGATTGGCCCAAATGTCCTGGATGGAACCCACGTTTTAATTAATATAACAATTTTTAAAATGTAGCTATAAATTTCTTTGCAAAATTTGACATCAAAGATCTGAGTCTTATTGAACATAGCTCAATAATCTCTTTCAAAAAAACCTTGACTGGCCTGAACATTTCTCAAGAATTAAAAAAATTGAATTTGGGGATATCTAAGAGCAAACAACAGAATAAGCATGGTTTTCCCAGTCAAATCCTTTAGATATTATTCAAGGAACTAGCCGGTGCCTTCTGGTAAAAGTATTAGAAAAAGAGCTCACAAACAATTAACCAATACTTAAAAATATATGGTTTTAAATATAAATCACAGCACCATGGCCCTACTCAGAGTGGTCCATGAATGCTTATAAATGTGTACAGTTGCCTTCTGTTTTATTTCACAATGCACTACGTAATTAAAGGGATGGATGGATGAGTGCCTGAATGAATGAATGATTAACTATAATTGTAATAAGTGTGTTCTCAGTGCTTGTAAAATCCCACGATGTGTATTAAAAAGAAAAGAAACAAGAACAAGATAAATGGTTACTTGCAAGAGACCTATGTCATTCCAAAAATCAGACAGGATGGTGGTGGAAATGGAGATAAAGGTGGTCCTTCTCTCCTCAACAAATCTGCTTTCTTGGAAAGGGGAGAAAAATGAGCTGTTCCAACTTATTACATCTTCCACCTGTAACTTTGAAATCACAGGTTAACTGTGGAAACATCCCTTTATTTTTCAACTAAGCGTCTGATTTCATCACTAAATTGAGCTTAAAAACCCACAGAAGGAGTGCTCTCCACAATTATTGTGAAATAATGTCCCATTGTAGTCCTGATGAAGGAGGAAACTTCTTTTGGCCAGACAGAGATTTCACAACATATTTTAGCTCGATTAATTATAATGTTAATGATACGTATAATCTACGCTGTACTTATTCTAAAATACTGCTGGTCATAAAATTATCATATACCAGAAAGGAAAAAAAATGTGAGCCTGCGTGAGCCAATTAACACTGGCCATCAATTCAGAGTCTACAGAAATGTGCTTCGTAAGAGAGTTTTTATTCTTTTTATTTTTAATGGGTTCAACTACCCAATGACCTGAAATTACACTTTCTTTCCACCTGAGATTCCTAGAGCACGAGGACTCTCACTTAATTGGGGTCTCAGCGCTTTGCCCGGTGCTCACGCAGAGCCTATTCCAAAAATGTGCTAAAACACGAGTACCGGTTTGTAAAATGTGAACGTTTGGTTGATGCAAGTATAAAACAGATATTCAAAAGCATGTCCACATTTAAGAAGCTCTCTGTGCCTTAACTTACACGTTCATGAAAACATTAAGGGAGACACCTAAAGGATTCTAGCTGTCTTCACTAAACTCACAAACTCTTCCAGATTTGTGGGAAAAACGGTCTTCCTTCCAAGACTAACCACAGCAACAGACCATCACGAGGTCTACTGATAAATCACAATGAAAACAAGACGTGGAGTCTCTGCACCGTGCCATCTAAAAATCAAAGCAAAACAAAAATACAAAACCCTTAAGTTGCATGGCTCGTGATCCAAAATTTAATCTGAATGAAACTACGATAGAATGATACATACACTTTGGAAATTCATAAACTATTGTCAATGACCTCTCTACTATCAGTTAAGTGAAACTTTGTTTTATTATGAGGCATCATCAGTAACCACCATTAAAAAAAATATCTCCTCCAGAACAAAGTAGTAAATTTTTATAATTTGTTATAGGATAGAATGTGGCTAAAATGCATTAACTACTAAGGTCCATTCTTTCGTTCAACGGATGTGTTTGGAGCATCTACTCTGAACCGATACGGTCAAGAATTGTACCCTTTTATTTCACCCCATCCAAGGATACTTATGATTCTCCTGAGTGTGTGGTTAACGTCTCCTTTCACAGTTAAAAGGTGGAGATGATTCTCATCGATTCCATCAGTAACTGGTGTCCCTATCTTCTTTTATGTTAGGCTGTTATTCTATAAAGTAGCAACCCCAGGTTGCATCAATGTTATACTTGAGGTAAGAAAAGGCAAGCGGATTTTAGAAATAAACTTCCTGGTTTGCAAAACCATCGCCACTATTGATTAGCTGCTTGTGTGACTTCTGGCAGGTTAACTTCGTTGAACCTCATCCCCAGACTGAGAGTAATATCTTTAGGGAGGCATCAGGACATGGAGGGAAGATGGTACCCTTTGCCATCAAACTGACTTTGAGTGTGAAAGCTGCCTCTGTTAGTAACCAGCTATGTTGCACTGGACCCACTGCCTAACCTATCTGAGAGTTCCAGCTTCCCTTGATTATAAAATAAAAATGAAATTATCTAAATACAAGGGTTGTTCTGAAGATAGAACACATATTGACTGATGTATATGATCAAAAATAGTATCTCAATGTTCCTTTTTCTTGTGCTCCAAGCATTCTTCTCAAAAATCCTTGCTGGCCTCCTTCAACTATCACCTTGGTCCAAAGCCACTGATGTCTTTAGACTAAAGCTCAATGGCCTAACTGCTTGCAAACTCATTCCACTGTACTTCACTCTCCCCCTGTTACCAGAGAGCAGTCTTTTAAAAATATAAATCATAATCCCACACCACATCACCGAGTCAACTTCCCAGCTCTGTTCACTTCTGTCTACCTCTGCCATCACACCCTCAGTCCAAGTTGCCATTATCTCTTGGACAGACAAGTAGGATTATTCATGAAGTGCTCTTTCAGCATCCCTCTTGTTCTCCTCTCACTAGTCCCCCACAAGGCAGCATCATTTGACCGAGTCCCTCTGTACTGCTATCACATTTCTCAGAATACGGGCTGGGTATGCACGACCCCGGAGCTCTGGGTACTCTGCCACCACTTAACTCTGGGGATCATCTTTCTCTGCTCTGCTCTCTACCCCACCTTCTCAGCTCCAGACACCTTTTCCAGCTTCCCCACAAAAGGACCAGCCTTCCTCTCGACACAAGGTTTCTCCTGGAGGCTCTTTCCTCATTGTTTTCTCCCATCTTCGTTCCTGCCCATCCTTCCATCAAAAGTCAGAAGGCACGTTGCCGCCTTCCTCACCCCAATGCCCAGCCTGGATGACCTCTTCTTGGTAAATCCTCATAGCTTTTCCTTCATGGTCCTTAACATGCTTGGACAGTGCATATTTATTCATATAGTTTCTGATCAATGACTATAGCGAGACAGCAAGGACCACATGTGACTTTTGTGTGTGGTGACAGGGAGGGTGGGTCACTATATATTCAGTGTTGAGCTTCAAATTTACATACAGTAGGTACTCAATGTCTTTCAAAAGGAAAAAAAAAAGCCTAATTGCTTTCAGCTATAACTTCAATAGCTAGAAGACTGAAAATCATTTCCTAAAATTTAACTCGACCTTTCATAAATATACATTAATATCTATCTGGATACATCCCAATTCAAGTGCTACTAAGTTATTTATAGAAATTTACTTAAATATTAACACTTGGAACAATCTAGCTTTATTTCATATGTTTTCCACATGTTTGGAATCACATATTTCAGTTATGATTAAAGACACTCTTTTCAAGAATTAACAAAATGATTATTTAGATTGTATAAATAATTATGTATATGATTATTTAGAATGTATAAATTCCCAAAGCTCTCCGCTAAGTTTTTAATTCAATGAACACAGTGTGGACCTATCTCTGTGGTGACAGATATATGACAAATTTTTATTTTGTACTGCCTTGATTACTATGGACAGGTCAACAAGGATTACATGATAATCGGTATTTATAAATATATAATATGCATAAAATATGCTAATTACCTCTAATGTTTATTTTCTTCTGCATTGATTTTCTTTTTATTTCTTGAATTCAGATTTTCTTTTAAATATATCGAAGTCAAATATACAAGGTAAGAGGGGGAAAGTTCATGCGATAGACTGCTAAGCCCTTCAAACTGCCTGACTTCACAGCTGTCCTTCTATAATCATAACAATGATGTCCCCAAATATTTTGGAGTCTCTATTTCAGTATTACCTTCTAAGCCTGTAGCACATTTATTTAAATCTCCTCCAAGAAAAGGACCTTGATCTCTGAGGGTGGGTTTTAGTTTTGGACAAGATACACTAAACTCAGTGACCCATCCGAGCTCTTCACCATCTAGGGAACCTCTAGACACCCTTTTCCCCCTTTCTCACTCTCTGGCCAGCCTGCCATCCAAGTTTCAAAAGGGGGCACCCTCAAGCAGGAACCAGGATCTTTTCTTCCTCAGCAGCCTAAGTCTTACTTATTATTCAAACCTCAGGGCAGACTTCACTTCCCCTCTGAAAGGCTCCCTTGAACTCTAAGGCCGGAGGATCACTCCTTCAAAGAGCTCATACTGAACCCTACTGGAGCACTTCCACATATCTTCTTTGATTTTCTCTTTGCCTGCACTTGACTGAAAGCTCACCGAGAATAAAAAAAATGTCTTCCTTAGAGCTATATTCCTGGACTTGCAAATCCCTAGCTCATGGCAGACCCTGAAAAAATATTTATTATTTGAGTAAATATACGGTAACCTTATCAAGTCACAAGAAATAGACCTAAGCTTGTTTGGTGCTTTGGTGCTTAGGTCACATCAAACGTGTGATTCTTTGGGAATCACATGTTTGGTGAAGCAAGGACTTGGCTTTAGAACTGATCATTAATCAATGCCCATGAAAAAGTATACTTTGCAAATGCTCACAATTTAATTCACAGCTGCTTCTAGCATTTTTTCCAACTATGTTCATGATTTCTAACAAGCTGGGAAAAAAAAAAGTATTTCAAAGTAACTAGAGAGTATTCTTCGGTGTGGATTAAACAAACATAAACCCTTCCACAAATATTCAGAATATTATTTTTTTATTTTGTTATAAACTCTCTTTATAAGCAGGAAAAGGTCATGATAGAAAGCACACTTTACCTGATTGTTCTTAAATTATCTTGTGAAAACTACTCTGGGGAAAAATATTAAATCAATACATGTAATTATAATGATTAACCTTCTAAAGTAGCATCTTCTCATGAATTACAATGAAATATATATTTAAATGTTTATTATGTACCAATGTTAGACACCAAAAAGCATTTGTAGATTTCCATTCAAACAGATTACAAAGAGCAGAGAGGATAAAACACGTAGGCAGAACTCTAATTTAAAAATTTTCAAAGGGCATAAGGTAATTCAAGTAGACTAAGAGTTCAGAAAGAAACGTGAGGTTGCTCTGAGGGGAGCAGGAAAGTCTTCCTGAAGCTGATCCTATTCAAGACATCCATGTAGGCAAACCTTCTGGAGAATCCCAATCCGAATTCTCAACCTTACACCCAATATTGGCCTGTGCTCGTTCTGTGTTTCTGTCCAACTCTGGGATCCAATTCTCAGTCTAAAATTTTCCAAGCGTATAAATTTGCCAACTGTATAAGTAATTATGCAACTCTCGGTGTTTACCTCTATTACATGTCTTCTATGTTTGTATCTGTAAAAGTATATCTTATTTTCAATTTTCTTAACTATGTATTGCTGCTACCCTGGAAGCTGTCATATATCATCACAGTAATAACTTAGATCAATACACATGTGAATAAGTTTCTCTGTTCTGTGTGTGTGTGTGTGTGTGTGTGTGTGTGTGTGTGTGTGGAGAGGAGAGTAGGGGGTGGGTATGAAAACTAAGTATTTAGTTGTTCAAAATTTTTCACTTACATGGCACTGGCCATGCATCAGGTACTGGTTTAACCCTTAACGTAACACTAGGTTATAGGTACTAATTCACCCACTCTATAGGCGAGAAAACTGAGGCACAGGAAGTTCTGGAAGTTTCCTATTATCACACAACGGCTAAGTGGCACAGACAAATTTCAGGCGCCAGCCATCAGATTCCCGAGTCTGAGTTTTTCAGTACATCTGATGTCTCGCACAGGTGCCCCATTTCTGCATCTCCATCTCTTACCACACCAGCTCTTCCCCTCCTGCGTTTCCATCCCTACTGGGTAAGAAGTCCTCTTTCTCCTTAGCTAGCAACAGGCTACATGTCTTTTAAGGCAAATATATTAACCTTCTGCGGCTTCTCTGATTCTATCAGCTAAAATCAAGCTCTTTCTCTTTGGTGTTCTCCTAACATTCAATTTCCTCCTGGCGATGTTCATTACCTCCTACCTTAAAAGACGGCTCTCTTGTACATATCTGCTTCAAACTGGATAGTAAAGCCACTGAAGGCAGATAACTTATTGTACATTTTTCCTTGCCATCATATTTGGCATCTTCTCAGAGTCAGGGCAAATTGCCAAACTCACTTTTAGGTGCCAAGATGAACAATCATTGGCCATCTCACTCCTTACCATGTCCCCAGTACTTAGTAAAATACACAGTAGACATTTCATAACTGCTGGGTAAATATATCCAGGGATTGAGGACTGACTGTGAAATCGTTTTTAAAGTATACTTAAATAATTTTAACTGAAAACTGAAGGGTAGAAAGAAGTTTTATTCAAGCATAGTAACTGAATGCCAAATTCTGCTTAAAAATGCACTTGCTGATGGAAGTGGTCTGGCAATTAAAAACGTTTTATATTAGAATTACGCACACAGGCGCTTCACAGAGGGCAGCAATGAAGTATTTTGAATTTGATACACACTCATTTAATTAAACTTTATTACCACTCAATACACATTATCAACGTATGTGTAAGACGTGACAAACTTCTATCCTTTTTAACTTCGCAGATCTCGCCAGCAGTTGTTTTCTATTTTTTTTAACTGGATGCTTTTTGAATATCAGATACTTTTTATGTAAAAATGTGTGAGGTGCACGCATTTATTTAATGCATAAGATATATTCATTTAGCAAGCACTGTAAGAACCACTCAATATCTCATTTAGACACATACTTTAGGAGCATATTTAGGAATTAAGCCCCCAGTTTTACAAGAAAGTTAGTAGGAAAAGAGATTCGCTTTATTTAGCCTATGCTCCCAGTTGGGGCCAGATTAGCAGGTAAGTTACAGGTGCTTGCAGAGAATTTTTAGTGGGGCTCCTGTCAGACCAAAAGGACTCTCTCAGTGGCCAGGAGCTTGTGTAAGAGAAATTGCCATGACTGGGCTCAGAGCAAATGAGCCAGAAGCCTGGGAGGCACAAAGCCCTGACCCAAGTCTAAGAATCTCCTGACTCCTTCCAACCTGCTCTGAATGGCCCCGAATGACCTCTATCACCTCAGTCACATGGTACAGTAGCCAAAAGAGAGAGTTTGGTTGAGGAGACCTGAGGTGTCAGCTGAAGAATGAAGGGTATGACCCCAGTGCCAGGAAGCCGTCAGCAGGCTGGTACAGTGACAAGTGGAACAGCACGCACACAGCACAGAGAAAAGGACACACTTGCTTAGACTCTGAGTCCTTCATTGATTCGCTCTGCAAGAATCACATGAGTACTAATTCCTTCATTGGATGGCTGTTGGGAAAACGGATAGAGGGGGTGTTTGTACCAACCCTGGCACCTGCTAACCACCTCAAGATGCTATGAGTAGTAGGACAGAGCTGACTTAAAATTCATGTTCTCTGGCTATAATTGAACAGCTTGTATCAAACCAAGGCTCCTGCTAAGCCCCAAACTGGAAAAGCTGAATCAATCATGTAGAAGGATAATCGTTTTGAAGGCATGGGAGGACTATCAACGCAGTGACAACCTGAAGAGCCAAAATGATGGAGAGAAAGAAAACACAGAGAGAGGTGAGGCCAATACAACTCCCACTGTCCCCCATGGACATGTGCCAGTTAGTAACTGTCTGTTGGGAAGCTACGCAGACTTTTCTGCAGTCTCACAGGAGTAAGAGAATGGCATTTAGGGGTCATGAAGGAGGAAAGTCTCTGAACACCTGGGCTCTCGGCTGGGAATTCCTCAAGGGCTACACCCTAGTAAGGATGCCTATAGAAAAAGACCAGGACCCACAAAATTTTTATCGGCTCAAATTTAGGTTGGATAAAGGTGACCTGCCATGGTCAAACTGCCTGCCCGAGGACAAAGCAAATCCTCTCCAGAGAAATCTAACCTCAACCAGGACCTCAAATTATCTCAAGTGTTTCCTACAGAGGGTCTTAAAGTCAAAAATATTTATGTCCAGACTACCAGGGGAAAAGACAAGGGGAAACTGTAATACTATGACTGGCAACACAGAAGTCATCTTTTGAAAATACTTTTAAAACAAAGACGTTTTCAGATAAACAAAAAATAAGGAAATACCCATGAGACTTGAAGAAAAATGTTACCAGGTGGAAGCATGGACAAGAAGTGATGCAAAGTTCATAGGTGAATCTAAATGGATATTGACTATATAATGACAAAATTCATGTTTTGTGGGATTTAAATATATGAAAGAAACTAATTAAAAATCAACTCAGCAAACTTAATATCAGTATCACTGCTTTTTAGTCATTTCTTGTATATAGACTTCTTTTTTTATCTTCTTAGACTTCTTCTTTAATCCCACAAGACATCAATTTTAATTTTGGTTTACAGTCATGTTTTTTTAAATGGGAACATTTTAATAATAAAGCATTCTCATTTAACAGATGTAATGACAGAAAGAACACTTTTTACCTTGCTAACTATATATTTTCCTACCAAAATATACCTGGGATCTTTGCAAAAATTATTTGTCGGAAAGAAAAATATCAATAAATGCAAAACTTCTTTTAAGTTTTAACTTAACATGTTGAGTGCTCACACTGCAAAGACCTTAATCTCAAAACTACTCCTCCTACCTCTATATTCTCTTACGAAAATGAGTTTTGAAAAACATAGTTGTAGTAAGCCATGATCTCTAAATCAGCTTTAGTCTTTACATTAATGATTCTCAAATGAAATCGAGACTATGCTTACAAAAAGTTATAAAATATATAACCCATCAAGTTACACTTACCCTACTCTTTTTACACTAGTGTAACCATATCCCCAATCATATTTCTACACAAGAATGTGAAGTTTACTATTTCAATGATCAAAATCACACCTTGCTCCTTTTTAGAAAATGAGAGCTTGGCAACTCTCCAGGAATATTTTTAGAGCGATATTCTTTTTGGTATCTCATTCTGCAATTTCCTCTAGAACTTTTGGATAAAGACTGTTCTTTCCTGGTGATTTGTATCATGAAAACACATCACTGAAATCCCTTTTTAAAATTTACCAGCGTTTGTATTAAACACCACCAACCCATATTCCCTAGGGCAAAGTGACTGAGACAGAGACACTTTGAGAGATCTGCATTTTCCACTGCAACTTTTCTGCTCCTCCATGATGATACTGTACTACGGCTGTCTCACGTGCAGGTCTGTCTTGCTACTACAGTGCTATGGCAATGTTTCAGCTTTGTGAATCCAGCACCTGGCACAGTGTTTGATGAAACAGATTAATATATTCTGTTTGGTGAATGAACGTGAGGACTCATGCAGTGCATATTCATATGTGCGAGAGGTCTCTGTACAACATGAGAAGTAATGCTACAGATATTCACTAGAAGTTCGCAGAATTATTAATTTTTAAAATACTTTAATCCCACAAGACATCAATTTTAATTTTGGTTTACAGAGTCATGTTTTTTTAAATGGGAACATTTTAATAATAAAGCATTCTCATTTAACAGATGTAATGACAGAAAGAACACTTTTTACCTTGCTAACTATATATTTTCCTACCAAAATATACCTGGGATCTTTGCAAAAATTATTTGTCGGAAAGAAAAATATCAATAAATGCAAATATTTGGCAGTCATACACATAACATACTTCAGTATCCTATGAAGGCCAATGGATGAGGTGTCCTCTCTTCTTCCAATTTTTCTTTCCACAGTGGAGAGCCAGCAAACCTGTATCTTTCATTTCAAGGCTAATACCTTTTGTAAAAATGAATTAACAGTCTGTCTTTTGTGCTCCTCTAAAATCAGTACTCAAGACTGAAGCACAGGTTGAAGAGAGCTTAATATGCTTTTGCTCCCTTTCCCTGGCAAAATAAAAGGATATGGATAATTCTAAAACTGTCAGTTTCTCAAAAGGTTGGCAAGTTCTTGAGAGAGATACAATGCATATGCAAATTTTTCCTTATTCCAAGTGGCTAAGTCCTAAAACAAATTCCCTTTGATAAAGAATCTTCCCTAGATATGTAAAAGAAGAAATAAGTTTTACCTACAAGTAATTATACCCAGAGACTCACCAACATTATCTCATTTACTGACAAGCACTATGCCTTATGAACCCCTGCTTCCCTGAGCACCAGGTGGAAAGCTGTATCCAATGCTGTCTCTCTTTAAAAAGACAAAGACTTTGTGTGTTGAGTAGATGCTAATACAAGCTGTTTTCACATTATGAACTCATGGATGTCATTGCCTTTCTGCTCCCTTAAAAATACAAAAACAGCTTATGCCCTTCACTGAAATGTAAAAGTTAGCTTGCCTTTGGAAATGTGATATTTTACTATCACCTCCAGTGGTAGTAAAATTTTGAATCTACATTTAAAAATGATTCATTATTCCCCATAACTTAAAAGAGCAGACTTACCCAGTAACCATTAACTAGAAGCTTCTCTGAAATACAAGCACTCCATCGGTTAAGAATATTAGCAAACAAAAAGAACAAGTTAAAGTGTATCTAATAAACGTTTAATATTCTCAAGTGCCTCTGGCTTTCCTCCATCTAGAGTAAGTAACGACTTTTTTTTTTTTTTTTTTTGCGGTACGCGGGCCTCTCACTGTTGTGGCCTCTCCCGTTGCAGATCACAGGCTCCGGACGCGCAGGCTCAGCGGCATGGCTCACGGGCCCAGCCGCTCTGCGGCATGTGGGATCTTCCCGGACCGGGGCACGAACCCGCATCCCCTGCATCGGCAGGCGGACTCTCAACCTCTGCGCCACCAGGGAAGCCCAGTAATGACTTTTTAAAGTTGAGCTTCTTTTAAATGCCTACTAAAAGGGTGTGATATTACTTTCTTAGTAGCTGGAGATGAAATATACTACTTATGTTGATAACCCATAAATAGCCATCATCAGAAGGGGGACAGTAATTTTTAGGGTTCCACTAAATGCTAATATTACCATCAAAGGAAAAAAAGAAGCAAACATTGGACCACTGTTTTGAATGAAGGGCAGAGAGAATGCATCCAACTAACTCTTGCGTTGTTAAAAAAAGATGTGCTTCTGATGCTTATTTCTTTCCACAGGAGGTCGCTTGTGTTTCCCACTGAGGCAAGGGGTATGGGGACGGATTAAAGGACCTCAAGAAATTCCCCCTTCCCTTACAAATATACGCACGCATACCCATGTAGTATTAAAATACATCATGTAGTATTAGTGTAAAAATAGAGAAATAGAAACCACTGTCCTTACACTATCATTAATTTATAAATTCCCCCCCAGTTTTGTTGAGAAATAATTGACATGCATCGCTGTATATATTTAAGGCGTACAGCATAATGAAGTGACTTACATACGTCATGAAATAATGACCATAACAGGTTCAGCTAACGTCCGTTTTCTCATACAGGTACAATAAAAAGAAAAAAAAATTTTTTCTCCTTGTGATGAGAACTCTTAGGATTTACTCTTAACAACTTTCCTATTAATCATGCAGCAGTGTTGGCTATAATCATGCCGTAAATAAATCTCTAGTCCTTATTTCTCTTATCACTGGAGGTTGGTACCTTTTGACCACCTTCTTCGAATTTCCCCTCCCCCACCCCCTGCCTCTGGTAAACCACAGTCTGATTTCTTTCCTATAACTCAGTTTTTGTTTTGTTTTCAGATTCCAAATAAAAGTAAGATGATACAGTAATTATCTTTCTCCATCCGACATTTCATTTAGCGTAATGCATTCAAGGCCCATCCATGTTGATGCAAATGGATTTCCTCATTTTTTATGGCTGAATTAAGATTTCATTTTATATATTTATATATATCACAGATTTTTTATCCATTCATCTGTCAGTGGACACATGTCATTTACATGTCTTGGCTATTGTAAATAATGCTGCTATAAACATGGGGATGCAGATAGCTTTTGACAAAATTCAACATCCCTACATGATAAAGACTCTTAAAAAATTAGGCATAGAAAGAACATATCTGAACATAATAAGGCCACATATGCCAAGCCCACAGCTAACATCATACTCAATGGTGAAAGGTTAAAAAGCTTTTCCCCTAAGACTAGGAACAACACAAGGGTGTCCACTCTCACCACTTCTATTCAACCTCTTACTAGAAGTCTTAGCCGGAGCAATCAGGCAAGATAATAAAAGGTATCAGAATTGGAAGGGAAGAAGTAAAATTGTCTCTATATACAGATTACATGATTTTATATATAGAAAGCCCTAATGACTCAACCAAAAATCTGTTAGATCTAATCAATGAATTCAGTAAAGTTGCAGGATATAAAATTAACATACAAAAATCAGTAGTGTTTCTACATACTAACAATCAATTTTCTGATAAATTGACCTATTTACAATAGCAGCAAAAACAACAATTTACTTAGGAATAAATTTAACTAAGAAGGTAAACAATCTCTACTCTGAAAACTACCTGAAGAGTTTAATGAGTGAAGTCAAAGAAGACACAAATAAATGAAAAGGCATCCCATGTTCATAGATTGGAAGAATATTGTTAAATGTCAATACTACCAAAATCCATTTATAAATTCAATGCAACCCCTATCAAGGTTTCAATGCCATTTTTTCCAGAAGTAGAAACCACTCATAAAATTTATATGCAGACATTTTAAAAAGAGAAACTGGAATTAGTCATTGTTCTCAAAGAGCAAAGAAAGAACAGAGCCAAAAGGGAAATGGTATATACTTATTTTGATAATCTGAAGAAAGAAATTTGTCTATTATTAGAAAGTGAATGCATGTAATTTTGTATTCCTAAACTCATACTTCTCCCTCTGCATACATTATGCCAATAAAAATGTTAGCTAAATTATTCTTATACATTTTTTCCTGCTTAACTCAAAATATTAACCATAATATCTCATTCTTCTTAAATTTTCTGAACTGAAAAATCAACGATAGTGAGAAATGAAAAGTTTCCTTTTCCCAATACTAAAAATTAAAGAGTTAAAGATAATTAACTATCTGCTTATCAGTTCCTAGCAAAGAAAAAATGAAGAGAAAATTGCCACCCATTCCTCAGGTTACGATGCGCATATTAGTACATTAATTTTGGTTTTACGAGGCTGGCTTATGCCATTAATTGCTAGCTTAGTACTCACAGCATAATGTGTTCACTGTACAATACTGTTAGGCATGTGTGTGCTCACACTGCAAAGACCAGGTGTAAATAACTTCTGCAATTTTTTAATGGCTGCAATCATAAGTATGTGATTTCTAAAGTGCATTTATCATGGCGAAAAGATGAAAGAGTTTAGTTACCAACGGGGGAAAAAATGATACTCTTTAACACCAAAAAGACGCACAGAAATGTTTTAACAGTTTCTGGTATGCACTATATTAATAATTTGGAGAATATGGGCTATGACAGGACCCTGGTTGTCACTGGGTCACATTTTTTGATGGTATCTAATTATACGACTTTGGTCCAATGCAGTCTACTTCATCTCGAATTGGAGGTTCCTAGGCTAAGTGAATGCTTAAGATGCTTTCTGTTCTAGAAGTCAAAGTATTTTATAAAACATGTACAAACATTTGTAATGTTGTGGTTTCATGTAGCCCATGTTTATGAAATGTCTGATCATTGACAGTTATACACTTGCATTTATAGTAACATGAATTTGTCATGCAAGTGAATTTTTCTCAGTTATTATTTATGTCATTTTTTTTTTTTTTTTTTGGAAATGAGGCCAAGATAAGTAACCTTGCTATTTATTACCAAGCGTACCATCTAGCTTCATCCTGGAAACTGCAGGGATGACAGTTGCTACAAATTGAATGTTTGTGTCTCCACCAAATCATATGTTGAAATTCTAGACCTTAAGGTGGCAGTGTTAAAAGGTGAGGCCTTTGGGAGGTGATTAGGTCATGAAGGTGGCACTCCCATGATGAGATTGGTGTCCTTATAAAAGGGGCCCCAGAGAGCTCCCTGACCCCTTCCACTATGGGATAGAGAAGAGAAAAGATAGTGTAGAAGGTGGCTCTTGCCAGACTTGGAATCTGCTGGCGCTATGAACTTGGCCTTCTGGCTTCCAGAACTGTGAGAAATTAATATTTGTTGTTGGTAAGCCACCCAGTCCCTGGTACTTTGTTAAAACAGCCTGGACTAAGTGACCACAGAGCAGAGAAATTCTGGGAGGCAAACAGAGCAACAAGGTTCATTTCAATAAAAACAAAAGTCACAGAATATGTTAAATTCTAACATTTGAACATTTAATCAACACTTTAAAATACAGAAAGTACTTTACACTTATTACATTTACGGTATTGAACTACAGTTGTTCAAAAGGGCTATAATTAAGATTTTTCTAGTATGTAGAATGTCTATAAATTTTATTTTATGTATGTGACATGCCTAGCATAGTGTCTGGAATTTTTTTTGTCTATTCTCCTGTTATTAAATGTATAAATATTTAATGATAAATAATTGTTATTATAAATGAATACATATTTGTGTTTTTTCAAAATAGACTGCTAACATATGTTGCTAAAAGTTGTTTTTGACTTCCAGAATATGGATAAATCTATCATCAGAACGAACTCTTAAGAAAATGCCAACCTCAGGATAGCTGAGGATCTTCTGATCTTTGTTTGCTTATGTGAGTTTAGTTTTGTACCCTTGGCGACATCATTAATAACAAGTTTCGGAAGTTTTTTTTTTTAGATGAATTGAAGATTTTTTGTTAACTTCTTTTTTTAAGTAATTTTTTGGATTATAGTTGACTTACAATGTTGTGTTAGTTTCAGGTGTACAGCAAAGTGATTCAGTTATAAATATACATATATTCACTCTTTTTTTGTTAACTTCTTAAGGGGACATGAAACATCATTTGAGGCTTTCCCGATGACCCCTTTACTGTGCAGAACTACTTGTACACCTTCTCATGATATAATGACATTCTCAGGTGTTACTGAGCTCTGCAGAGCTGGTGACTCAGCTGTCTTATGGCTGTGGGTGGCTTCTTATTTGAATCCTCACACCTGCCAGCCTTTGTGTCCCCTTCTCTGCTGCAGTATGCTTTCCAGGAGTCCATCTTCTTGTCTCCAACAGAAGCTCCCAGAATTTGGTACTCTGCTCTCAGCCTGTAAATATTCCATCAAGGTTTAAAGTATTGAGTGCTACACAAGTCCTTTCTTGAGCTGTCTACTCAGTGTTTGCTCTTTGTAACACAGTGTTACGTACTGACTGAACGGCTGAGTAAAGAAGAAGAAGAAATAAGCAATGTTCTCTTACCAAAAAGAAACTTACAGTCACCAGGAAGAGCAACTAAATGCAAAGTACAAAGTTGAGTGAGAGCACAGAGGGAGAAGTGCTAACTCTTCCCGGGCCGGGTCAAGACAATTCCACAGAGAACCTAGCTGAACCAGGCCTTGACCTCTGGATAAGATTATCCTAGGTGTAGAAAGGATGGAGGAAAAGAGCACTGCAAACATAAGGAAAGGGGAGGTCTGGGAAAGCCCAGGTGCCCCCGGAACGGTTAAAGAGGGTGCAGGAGACAAAGACAGCCTGTGTGTGGCGGTGGGGCAGGGGGAGAGGGGATGGTCCAAATAAGCCTTCCAAGGCTCATGAGGGCAAACCTGGGCCTCGCCCATCAGCAGCAGGTGGTGCAGGGATGCAGCTGGTGTCAGATTGGGGCAGGTTCATGTTCATGTAAATATTCTAGGAAAGGTTACAGGCAGTTGAGGCTGAGGGCAGTCAAGTGATGGGACAGGATCTGTCTTGGAAATACTTGAGTACCCACTGGAAGGTTCTCAGCAATGAGGTGGGTGCAGCAGGGAGACCACCTCGGAAGCCACTGTGACGTGCACAGGAGAGAAAGTAACTGGGGAGACACATTGGTGGATAGTTCTGAGGGGACTCAGTGGGACATCAGAAAAGGGAGATGTTAGGGCAAGTCTGGGTAGAAGGTGATAATCCTAAGAGTAAAACAGGCCACAGGTGATGCAATATGGCCAGCACGGGAAGGAGAGACTATTTTTTTTTTATATAGACTATTGCATCTGAGGTACCTGTAGGACACACAGGCATCGGGGTGTAATGGGGTATACTGGTCATCATTTCTCTCCAGGCGAGAGGAGTCCCTGGGTTTTAGCATTTGCCTATTTCTATGATGTAAATTCTCCTGAACTCAAGTCATTATGCTGTACACCTTAAACCTGTACATTCTTGTATGTCAATTATCTCAAAACTGGAAAAAAAAATGTGAAAAAAATTCTCCTACCATGATGAACTTCAAGCTCCGAGAATTGTTTTCTAGATGTCTACCTCTTATTTTCTTATTGGTTGCATTAATTTACATTTCCAGGTGAATATTATATGTTAGTGAAAGCAACATTCTATAACTGCAATGTTTTGTAAGTAGTCCATTAAAATGGTATTTTTTTTAGAAGGCATCTTTTCTATTTGTTTATAAAAATGGGAAAAAAAGTACTAACTTTTATGTACTATCTTTATAATTTTTCAAATTTATAATATAAATTAATGATTTTGTATAATCTGATATACTGAATTTTCTAATACTGAATCCTCTGTAATATTAAAATGTGTCTCTTTTACCTCTTGTATATTAATCTTTTAATTTACTCCCAAATTCTACCTTACTATTTGAGAAATTTTGAATCAGCATTTATATGCGACAGTTGCTATAGTTCTCTTTTGAATATGAGTTCTCTAAGGTTTTTCATAAATATGAAATGCATAAATACTTTGAAAATTCTTTTCTGAATAGATGCTGGAGGTGTTTGAAAAAATCCTCAGATATCTTTAATATCTTAAATAATTCATCCATACCACTGCTTGGTCTCATTACGTTTTTAGGGGGAGTAAAGGATGGTCAGAACTCATGGTATTGGGAGAAGATTTTCACTCCCAGCGTGAACGTAAATGGGCACAAGGAAACTGCTAAACTTCTATGCTGAAAAGCAAGGTTAATGGAATTTCTATAGAAACATGAACGTTAATGGGATTTTCCCATTTATCCCCCCTCCTTTTCACATGTACATAGCAAATTAAATACTGCTGCAGCACTGCTAAAGCTTTGTTATTGTTGTGATTTAAAAAGTTAGCGTAATAATTTTGGTGCTAATTATGCACTTTTGGCATTCTGTTTCATCTCAGTAGAAATACCCTTAAGCAGAGGAAAAAGGCTGTTTAATGGAAGTGCAAAATAAAAGAGAATGCTTTTAGTCTTGGATTTTCAATTACAAACAGCTTATAAAGTGACTATATATCAACTTTCAGTGCCATAAATAATCATACTTCATAATGAAAATAGAAAAGGGCAAAAACATTTTCATGATTTTTCAATCAGGATTGTTAAAGCTCTGAAAAGATATTTTTAAAATATCATAGTAACAACTTCCACTTATTCAGCACCAGTAGTATACCAGTTGTCTCACATACAGGATGTCTCAATTTTACCAATAATCAAATTGCTTGGTTCTGTACAACATCATTTCCATTTTGAGGGAAAGTCAGCATGTTCAAGGAGGTTAAGTAACTTTCTCAAAAAATTTTATAGAAAATATGCTTGTTTTCTAGGGGTGCCATAACAAAGTACCACAAACTGGGTGGCTGAAAACAAATTCACTGTCTTATGGTACCAGAGGCTACAAGCCCAAAATGAAGGTGACAGAAGGGCCATGGTCCTCTGACAGCTCAAGGTTCACCTCTTCTAGCTCTTGGTGCTTTGCCCACAGTCTCTGGTGTTTGGGGGCATGTAGATTGCTTCACTTCAATCCTGTCTTCCTCTGTGTCTGTCTGTCCAGGCATTAAATTTCCCCTTTTAATAAGGACACCAGTCCTATTGGATTTGGACCCATTCTAATGGCCTCATTTTAACTTAATTACCTCTGTAAATACCTATTTCCAAACTAAAAGAAGAATTACCATATGATCCAGCAATCCCACTCTGGTCATATATCTAGATGAAACTAATTCAAAAAGATACATGCACCGCTATGCTCATAGCAGCACTATTTACAATAGCCAAGACATGGAAACAACCTAAATGTCCATCAACAGATGAATGGATAAAGTATTGTATATGTGTATATACAGTATACACGTATATACAGCCATAAAAAAGAACAAAATAATGCCATTTACAGCAACATAGATGCAAGTAGAGATTATCATACTAATACTAGTAAGTGAAGTCAGAAAGAGAAAGACAAATACCATATGATATCACTTATATGTGGAATACAATATGACACAAATGCACCTTTCTATGAAACAAACACAGACATAGAGAACAGACTGGTCGTTGCCAAGAGGGAGGGGTTTGGAGGAGGGGTGCAGCGTGAGGTCGGGGTCAGCAGGTGTAAGCTTTTATGTGTAGAATGGATAAACAACAAGGTCCTACTGCATAGCACAGCGAACTATATTCAATATCCTGTGATAAACCATAATGAAAGAATATAAAAATGAATATATATGTATGTATAACTGAATCACTTTGCTGTACAGCAGAAATTAACACAACATTGTAAATCAACTATACTTCAATCTAAAAAAAAGACCTATTTCCAAATACCACCACATTCATGGGCCTAGGGGTCAGGAATTCAACATATGTTTTTCAGGGTAACACAATTCAAACCATAATGGATACGCAAATATATATGTGAAAGCATTCTTTCAACTTCCAAGTCTATTTTGCTCCGCTGCCCACGTCACCCTCTTATCATCAAAACTACACGTGTAAAGCCTTTTAACATTTGAAATTGTTCAATGCCCTTCCTCCCTAGACTCCAAGTTCCTTGAGTCAGATGTATCATTTTATGATTATATTCTCATCACAATAGATAAGTGTCTAGTGCATTTTTAGTAACTATTATGCTGAATAGAATAGGTTATTTGACAAAAATGTAAATGATTTCAGCATATATAGAAGTCTGAATGCTGAGATTACATATTACAATTCAATGATTCATTTTTGATACTATATGTCAAAGAAATTAGATAAAGGCAATAAATTTTGGTATCTGCAACGTACTACGATTCATCTTTAGACCCGATTAACAAAGCTCAGAACAGTATGGTGGTTCAGTGGTTAAGAATCCGCCTGCCAATGCAGCAGACACGGGTTCGAGCCCTGGTCCGGGAAGATCCCACATGCCACAGAGCAACTAAACCTGTGTACCACAACTACTGAGCCTGAGCTCTAGAGCCTGCGAGCTGCAACTACTGAGCCCTCGCACCTAGAGCCCGTGCCGCAACCAGAGAAGCCACGGCAATGAGATGCCCGTGCACTGCAACTGGAGAAAGCCCGCGTGCAAAGACCCAACGCAGCCAAATAAATAAATAAATAAAGTTTTTAAAATCTTGAGGAACTCTGACAACCCTCATTTAGTTTGCTGCAGAAAAAGTGTATTAATTGATCACTGAAACATCCCAGAATGTAGTTACAAGAACAAATCTCAGATGGGCTTGAGCTGGTTATTACTCTATAATTCTGAGACAGAAGACAGAATGTGAGGAATGAAGAGGAAAGATCCACATCCTACATAAAGAATAATCCTGAGGATTTGACAATTTCTCCATTTATTTTTTCATTTCTTTCTTCAGGGATTCAATTGTTTTTGTTTTCACCTACCCATCCACCCACCCATTCATCCACTAAATTCTCACAATTCTCTGACATTGATGGGAAGGCTTGATCGGACTGTTCTGATCCTGTCCCCCCTTTTTTGGAGTCCTCTCAAATAACAGATTTTTGTTTGTCTGTTTGCTTGTTTTCCCCTCCTACAGCTTCTTCCTTAGGCTTCTTCTGGAGCTGCAGCAGGAGTACCTTCTCTATGTTGCTTCCTAAAATTGTACTTTTCTCCACTTAGAAATACCCCTCCCGATGCCATTCTTATCTCATTTTCAACACAGCACATTTTAGCGCCTTTTCTCTCTCCCCGGGCTCTTGTTTCCTTCCTGGACACCGAAATGTCTGCACAGGCATTGCGCTTCACCCCCTCAACTCTTTGACCTTATCACATTGAAGGATCTTGCACTCAGCCATCTACGCTCAGGGTCCCAGGTCTGGATCTTTTCATCACTGTCCCTGTACCACATCCATGTCTCAAATTCAGACATGTCACACCATCCCAGAACCAAATCTACCATCCCACACATGACAGATCCCCCCACTCTACTTTTCATGCTACTCCAATGGATGAACTGTACCTGCTCCTGTTTAAGGAGAAGTTCTCTGTGCACCAATGAAACCGAAATCATGCACAGAGTTACAGGTTCTAAAAATATGAGACTGACGATCAAGTAAATCTGGAATAAGGTATAGTCCCTAGCATCAAGAAATTTAGGTTTTGGTGGGAGAGATGGATAGGTAAAGAGGGAAATCATAATACAGTGTATTAACAATTATGGGAGGGATATTTAACCCAGTTGTCAAAACTGGATTTAGAAAATATTCCAAAAGGAAAGATCTCAGGGGGACTTTCAACATTGGTCCTTAACAGTAGCCATTTTCTCAAACAAAATATATACCTGTCTCTTAAAAATGTATAATAGAGTTAACTGTCCAGGATTGAAACTTTCTTCCTAGTCAATACAGCATCATCTTTGTTACCTCTCTGTAATTACTGTTGTTATTTCCTCTTTGTAAGATCGACTTCTGCTGTTTCAAGGACTGGGTCCAACTGTACTTTCAAGAAAATCTCACTTTGAAAGAAATAATAAGCAGTAACAGATACACAAAGTGAAATCTTTTTTATTTCTAGCACTGAAAGACATCATGAGCAGTTTCCTTTCCTCAGGCAACACGTGCAATTAAGATACTATGTTAACTGATCGAATGATGTGATTAATTGTATGATTTCTAACAGTGGTGATAGATTCCAATGGCATTTGCCTCCTAATTTGATAAGTACCTGTGCATTTATCATCTTATTAGATCCTTAGCATAACTCTTCCAAACAGACAGGACAGATGGTCTTCCCATATCATAGACCTAAAGCAGTTTAAGTGTTGCCCTAACCTACCAAGGTTACACACTCAGACCCAATATCCTGGTTCACTTCCTGTCTTCATACAAACCATTTTTTCTAATTAATTTTCATGTAAATTACATTATTTTTTCTGAAAAAAATATACTTGGGCATTTTCAGAGTTCATACCTTTCAATTCTGTCTACTTGAAGTGGAACATTTTCTCAAACTCATGCAAAAAGTGAAATATAGAAGTGATAAAAAATAAAACTTGGATCGAAATTATGTACTTTTTATATCTTAAGCATCTTAGATCACAGAAGACGCATTTTGCTAAAGAATAGTATCATTAACTTCTGTGGACTATCATCGTATAATCACTTGAAAAATTGTGATTTTTGGCTTCATTTCTATTTCAGTTGAAAAATAATTATAAGGCTTCTACAAGCCAATCGTTATACTCTTTACTAGAAAGATGGGCATGCATGCCCCTGACCTTATAGAAGCTTATGGTCCAGTAAGAGCAGATGAATCATATAATACCAAAGAATAGAGTACCTTTTAAAATTACCAGTGCTTTTATAACAACATTGTCACCTATGATCACTTTAAAGATACCATTTTGTAAATAAAATTGTATATGTATAAAACTATACCACAGGTTCTTTATTAAACCTCTCTTCATATACAGTAACTTACAATAACTAAGACGTAAAATAAACTAGGAAAAATGCTTCCCCAAATTTCCCTGTGTTACCTTACCAATCCAACCCTCATCGCATTAGATAATTACAACTTGGGTAAAATGGGACCATTGTAGTTGTAGGGATTAATATTTAAATGCCTGAGAGCTCTGTCAAGGCTACACTCATCCTGATCACACACAGTAGTGAGCTGTACTTTTTATTTCACTTTTAATTAAAGTTGGCCCTTGTATCTTCAGGTTCCTTATCTGTGGATACAGAGGGCTGACTGGACTACACCACTGTATGTAAGGCACTTGAGCATCCCCGGATTCTGGTATCTGCGGG